>NW_027480535.1:1200000-1538175 GCF_051401765.1 Calliopsis andreniformis | reverse complement strand
CTTCAATCCTCAATACTCAATCTTTAATCCTGAATCCACGATCCTCAATCTTCAATCCTCAATCCCCAATACTCAATCCTCAATCCTCAACCTTCAATCCTCAATACTCAATCTTCAATCCTCAATCCTCAATCCACAATCCTCAATCCTCAATCCTCAATCCTCAATCCTCAATCCTCAGTCTTCAATCCTCAATACCCAATCCTCAATCCTCAATCCTCAATCCTCAATCCTCAATGTTCAATACGCAATACCCAATCCTCAATCTTCAATCCCCAATCCTCAATCCTCAATCCTCAATCTTCAATCCTCAATACTCAATCATCAATCCTCAATCCTCAATCCTCAATCTTCAATCCTCAATACTCAATCTTCAATCCTCAATCCTCAATCCTCAATCCTCAATCTTCAATCCTCAATCCTCAATCCTCAATCCTCAATCCTCAGTCTTCGATCTTCAATACCCAATCCTCAATCTTCAATCCTCAATCCTCAATCCTCAATTCTCAATCCTCAATCCTCAGTCCTCAGTCCTCAAACGTCAATCCTCAACCTCAGCCCTCATAGTCAAACCTCAATCCTCAATCCTCAATCCTCAATCTTCAATCCTCAATACTCAACCATCAATCCTCTATCCTCAATTCTCAATCCTCAATACTGAATCCTCAATCGTCAATCCTCAATCCCAATCCTCAATCTATCAATGCTTCAATCTCAATCCTCAAATCCTCAATCTTCAAATCTTCAATCTCAATACTCAATACTCAATACCTCAATCTAGCCTCAGACATCAATACTGAACCCTCAGTCCTCGTCAATCACAGACCTCAATCCTCAATCCTCAATCTCAATCATCAATATTCAATTTCAGTCATCAATCTCAATTCTCAATCCTCAATCCTCAATCTCTTACTGTTCAGTCAGATCATCATCAATCTCAATCCTCAATCTTCATCCTCATTCCTCAATCCTCAATCCTCAATCCTCAATCCTCAATCCTCAATCCTCAGTACTCAAACCTCAATCCTGAATCCTCAATCCTGAATCCTCAATCTGAATCCTCATTCTTCAGCCTCAGCCCTCAACAATCAGTTGTAAATTCTCAATCCTCAATAGGATATCATCAATTCACAGTTTTCAATACTCAATACTCAATCTGCAATCTTTAAATCTCTATCCACAAACACCAATTCTCATCACTCAACGCTCAATACTCAGTCCCCAGTCCTCAATCTTCAATCCTCAATCCTCAATACTCAATCTTCAATACTCAATCCTCAATCCTCAATCCTCAATCCTCAATCTTCAATCCTCAATCCTCAATCCACAATCCTCAATCCTCAATCCTCAATCCTCAATCCTCAATCCTCAGTCTTCAATCCTCAATACCCAATCCTCAATCCTCAATCCTCAATCCTCAATCCTCAATGTTCAATACGCAATACCCAATCCTCAATCTTCAATCCCCAATCCTCAATCCTCAATCCTCAATCCTCAATCCTCAGTCCTCAAACCTCAATCCTGGATCCTCAATCCTGAATCCTCAATCTTCAGACCACAGTCCTCAACAATCAGTTGTAAATTCTCAATCCTCAATAGGATATCATCAATTCACAGTTTTCAATACTCAATACTCAATCTGCAATCTTTAAATCTCTATCCACAAACACCAATTCTCATCACTCAAAGCTCAATACTCAGTCCCCAGTCCTCAATCTTCAATCCTCAATCCTCAATACTCAATCTTCAATACTCAATCCTCAATCCTCAATCCTCTATCCTCAATTGTCAATCCTCAATACTGAATCCTCAATCGTCAATCCTCAATCCCCAATCCTCAATCTTCAATACTCAATCCTCAATCCTCAATCCAAAATCCTCAATCTTCAAACCTCAATACTCAATCTTCAATCCTCAATCCTCAATCCTCAATCCTCAGACCTCAGACATCAATGCTGAACCCTCAGTCCTCGTTCTCAATCCACAGCCCTCAATCCTCAATCCTCAATCTTCAATCATCAATATTCAACCTTCAGTCCTCAATCCTCAATACTCAATTCTCAATCCTCAATCCTCAATGTTCAGTCAGCAATACCCAATCCTCAATCTTCAATCCTCGATCTTCTATCCTCAATCCTCAATCCTCAATCCTCAATCCTCAATCCTCAATCCTCAGTACTCAAACCTCAATCCTGAATCCTCAATCCACAATCCTCAATCCTCAATCCTCAATCCTCAATCCTCAATCCTCAGTCTTCAATCCTCAATACCGAATCCTCAATCCTCAATCCTCAATCCTCAATCCTCAATGTTCAATACGCAATACCCAATCCTCAATCTTCAATCCCCAATCCTCAATCCTCAATCCTCAATCCTCAATCCTCAATCCTCAATCCTCAATCCTCAATCCTCAATCTTCAATCCTCAATACTCAATCATCAATCCTCAATCCTCAATCCTCAGTCCTCAATCCTCAAACCTCAATCCTCAACCCTCAGCCCTCATCCTCAATCCTCATTCCTCAATCCTCAATCTTCAATCTTCAATCCTCAATAATCAATCTTCAACCCTCAATCCTCAGTCCTCAAACCTCAATTCAGAATCCTCAATCCTGAATCCTCAATTTTCAGCCCTCAGCCCTCAACAATCAGTTGTCAATACTCAATCCTCAATAGAATATCCTGCATTCACAGTCTTCAATACTCAATGCTCAATCTGCAATCTTCAAACCTCTATCCACAAACACCAATCCTCATCACTCAACCCTCAACACTCAGTCCTCAATGTTCAATCCTCAATCCTCAATCCACAATCCTCAATCATCAATCTTCAATCCGCAATACTCAATCTTCAATCCTCAATCCTCAATCCTCAATCCTCAATCCTCATTCTTCAATCCTCAATCTTCAATCCTCGATCCACAATCCTCAATTCTCAATCCTCAATCCTCAGTCCTCAGTCCTTAAACCTCAATCCTCAACCCTCAGCCATCATCCTCAATCCTCAATCCTCAATCCTCAAACCTCAATCCTCAATCTTCAATCCTCAATACTCAATCTTCAATCCTCAATCCTCAATCCTCAGTCCTCAAACCTCAATTCTGAATCCTCAATCCTGAATCCTCAATCTTCAGCCCTCAGTCCTCAACAATCAGGTGACAATCCTCAATACCCAATAGAATATCGTCAATTCACAGCTTTCAATACTCAATACTTAATCTGCATTCTTCAAACCTCCATCCACAAACATCAATTCTCATCACTCAACCCTCAACACTCAGTCTTCAATGTTCAATCCTCAATCCTCAATTCTCAATCTTCAATCCTCAATACTCAATCTTTAATCCTGAATCCACGATCCTCAATCTTCAATCCTCAATCCCCAATACTCAATCCTCAATCCTCAACCTTCAATCCTCAATACTCAATCTTCAATCCTCAATCCTCAATCCACAATCCTCAATCCTCAATCCTCAATCCTCAATCCTCAATCCTCAGTCTTCAATCCTCAATACCCAATCCTCAATCCTCAATCCTCAATCCTCAATCCTCAATGTTCAATACGCAATACCCAATCCTCAATCTTCAATCCCCAATCCTCAATCCTCAATCCTCAATCTTCAATCCTCAATACTCAATCATCAATCCTCAATCCTCAATCCTCAATCTTCAATCCTCAATACTCAATCTTCAATCCTCAATCCTCAATCCTCAATCCTCAATCTTCAATCCTCAATCCTCAATCCTCAATCCTCAATCCTCAGTCTTCGATCCTCAATACCCAATCCTCAATCTTCAATCCTCAATCCTCAATCCTCAATTCTCAATCCTCAATCCTCAGTCCTCAGTCCTCAAACGTCAATCCTCAACCCTCAGCCCTCATAGTCAAACCTCAATCCTCAATCCTCAATCCTCAATCTTCAATCCTCAATACTCAACCTTCAATCCTCTATCCTCAATTCTCAATCCTCAATACTGAATCCTCAATCGTCAATCCTCAATCCCCAATCCTCAATCTTCAATACTCAATCCTCAATCCTCAATCCAAAATCCTCAATCTTCAAACCTCAATACTCAATCTTCAATCCTCAATCCTCAATCCTCAATCCTCAGACCTCAGACATCAATACTGAACCCTCAGTCCTCGTCCTCAATCCACAGCCCTCAATCCTCAATCCTCAATCTTCAATCATCAATATTCAATTTTCAGTCCTCAATCCTCAATACTCAATCCTCAATCCTCAATCCTCAATGTTCAGTCAGCAATACCCAATCCTCAATCTTCAATCCTCATTCCTCAATCCTCAATCCTCAATCCTCAATCCTCAATCCTCAATCCTCAGTACTCAAACCTCAATCCTGAATCCTCAATCCTGAATCCTCAATCCTGAATCCTCATTCTTCAGCCCTCAGCCCTCAACAATCAGTTGTAAATTCTCAATCCTCAATAGGATATCATCAATTCACAGTTTTCAATACTCAATACTCAATCTGCAATCTTTAAATCTCTATCCACAAACACCAATTCTCATCACTCAACGCTCAATACTCAGTCCCCAGTCCTCAATCTTCAATCCTCAATCCTCAATACTCAATCTTCAATACTCAATCCTCAATCCTCAATCCTCAATCCTCAATCTTCAATCCTCAATCCTCAATCCACAATCCTCAATCCTCAATCCTCAATCCTCAATCCTCAATCCTCAGTCTTCAATCCTCAATACCCAATCCTCAATCCTCAATCCTCAATCCTCAATCCTCAATGTTCAATACGCAATACTCAATCCTCAATCTTCAATCCCCAATCCTCAATCCTCAATCCTCAATCCTCAATCCTCAGTCCTCAAACCTCAATCCTGGATCCTCAATCCTGAATCCTCAATCTTCAGACCACAGTCCTCAACAATCAGTTGTATATTCTCAATCCTCAATAGGATATCATCAATTCACAGTTTTCAATACTCAATACTCAATCTGCAATCTTTAAATCTCTATCCACAAACACCAATTCTCATCACTCAACGCTCAATACTCAGTTCCCAGTCCTCAATCTTCAATCCTCAATCCTCAATACTCAATCTTCAATACTCAATCCTCAATCCTCAATCCTCAATCCTCAATCTTCAATCCTCAATCCTCAGTCCTCAATCCTCAATCCACAATCCTCAATCTTCAATCCTCAGTCCTCAATCCTCAATCCTCAATGTTCAATCCTCAGTCTTCAATCCTCAATACCCAATCCTCAATCCTCAATCCTCAATCCTCAATCCTCAATGTTCAATACGCAATACCCAATCCTCAATCTTCAATCCCCAATCCTCAATCCTCAATCCTCAATCCTCAATCCTCAGTCCTCAAACCTCAATCCTGGATCTTCAATCCTGAATCCTCAATCTTCTGACCTCAGTCCTCAACAATCAGTTGTAAATTCTCAATCCTCAATAGAATATCATCAATTCACAGTTTTCAATACTCAATACTCAATCTGCAATCTTTAAATCTCTATCCACAAACACCAATTCTCATCACTCAACGCACAATACTCAGTCCCCAGTCCTCAATCTTCAATCCTCAATCCTCAATACTCAATCTTCAATACTCAATCCTCAATACTCAATCCTCAATCCTCAATCTTCAATCCTCAATCCTCAGTCCTCAATCCTCAATCCTCATTCTTCAATCCTCAATACCCAATCCTTAATCTTCAATCCTCAATCCTCAATCCTCAATTCTGAATCCTCAATCCTCAGTCCTCAGTCCTCAAACCTCAATCCTCAACCCTCAGCCCTCATCGTCAATCCACAATCCTCAATCCTCAATCCTCAATCTTCAATCCTGAATACACAATCTTCAACCCTCAATCCTCAATCCTCAATTCTCAATCCTCAATACTCAATCCTCAATCCTCAATCCTCAATCCTCAATCCTCAATCTTCAGTCCTCAATACTCAATCATCAATCCTCAATCACCAATCCTCAGTCCTCAATCCTCAATCCTCAATCCTCAATCTTCAATCCTCAATACTCAATCATCAATCCTCAATCCTCAATCCTCAACCTTCAATCCTCAATACTCAATCTTCAATCCTCAATCCTCAATCCACAATCCTCAATCTTCAATCCTCAATACTCAATCCTCAATCCTCAATCCTCAGCCTTCAATCCTCAATACCCAATCCTCAATCCTCAATCCTCAATCCTCAATCCTCAATCCTCAATCCACAATCCTCAGTCCTCAAACTTCAATCCTGGATCCTCAATCCTGAATCCTCAATCTTCAGACCTCAGTCCTCAACAATCAGTTGTAAATTCTCAATCCTCAATAGAATATCATCAATTCACAGTTTTCAATACTCAATACTCAATCTGCAATCTTTAAATCTCTATCCACAAACACCAATTCTCATCACTCAAACCTCAATACTCAGTCCCCAGTCCTCAATCTTCAATCCTCAATCCTCAATCCCCAATCCTCAATCTTCAATCCTCAATCCTCAATCCTCAATCGTCAATCCTCAGTCTTCGATCCTCAATACCCAATCCTCAATCTTCAATCCTCAATCCTCAATCCTCAATTCTCAATCCTCAATCCTCAGTCCTCAATACCGAATCCTCAATCCTGAATCCTCAATCCTCAATCCTCAATGTTCAATACGCAATACCCAATCCTCAATCTTCAATCCCCAATCCCCAATCCTCAATCCTCAATCCTCAATCCTCAATCCTCAATCCTCAATCCTCAATCCTCAGTCCTCAAACCTCAATCCTGGATCCTCAATCCTGAATCCTCAATCTTCAGACCTCAGTCCTCAACAATCAGTTGTAAATTCTCAATCCTCAATAGAGTATCATCAATTCACAGTTTTCAATACTCAATACTCAATCTGCAATCTTTAAATCTCTATCCACAAACACCAATTCTCATCACTCAACACTCAATACTCAGTCCCCAGTCCTCAATCTTCAATCCTCAATCCTCAATCCTCAACCCTCAATCCCCTACATTCAATCCTCAATCCTCAATCCTCAATCCCCTACCTTCAATCCTCAATACTCAATCTTCAATCCTCAATCCTCAATCCTCAATCCTCAATCTTCAATCCTCAATCCTCAGTCCTCAATCCTCAATCCTCATTCTTCAATCCTCAATACCCAATCCTTAATCTTCAATCCTCAATCCTCAATCCTCAATTCTGAATCCTCAATCCTCAGTCCTCAGTCCTCAAACCTCAATCCTCAACCCTCAGCCCTCATCGTCAATCCACAATCCTCAATCCTCAATCCTCAATCTTCAATCCTGAATACACAATCTTCAACCCTCAATCCTCAATCCTCAATTCTCAATCCTCAATACTCAATCCTCAATCCTCAATCCTCAATCCTCAATCCTCAATCTTCAGTCCTCAATACTCAATCATCAATCCTCAATCACCAATCCTCAGTCCTCAATCCTCAATCCTCAATCCTCAATCTTCAATCCTCAATACTCAATCATCAATCCTCAATCCTCAATCCTCAACCTTCAATCCTCAATACTCAATCTTCAATCCTCAATCCTCAATCCACAATCCTCAATCTTCAATCCTCAATACTCAATCCTCAATCCTCAATCCTCAGCCTTCAATCCTCAATACCCAATCCTCAATCCTCAATCCTCAATCCTCAATCCTCAATCCTCAATCCACAATCCTCAGTCCTCAAACTTCAATCCTGGATCCTCAATCCTGAATCCTCAATCTTCAGACCTCAGTCCTCAACAATCAGTTGTAAATTCTCAATCCTCAATAGAATATCATCAATTCACAGTTTTCAATACTCAATACTCAATCTGCAATCTTTAAATCTCTATCCACAAACACCAATTCTCATCACTCAAACCTCAATACTCAGTCCCCAGTCCTCAATCTTCAATCCTCAATCCTCAATCCCCAATCCTCAATCTTCAATCCTCAATCCTCAATCCTCAATCGTCAATCCTCAGTCTTCGATCCTCAATACCCAATCCTCAATCTTCAATCCTCAATCCTCAATCCTCAATTCTCAATCCTCAATCCTCAGTCCTCAATTCTCAATCCTCAACACTCAATCCTTAATCCTCAATCATCAATCTTCAATCCTCAATACTCAATCATCAATCCTCAATCATCAATCCTCAGTCCTCAATACTCAATCTTCAATCCTCAATCCTCAATCCTCAATCCTCAATCTTCAATCCTCAATCCTCAATCCTCAATCCTCAATCCTCAGTCTTCGATCCTCAATACCCAATCCTCAATCTTCAATCCTTAATCTTCGATCCTCAATCCTCAATCCTCAATCCTCAATCCTCAGTCTTCGACCCTCAATACCCAATCCTCAATCTTCAATCCTCAATCCTCAATCCTCAATTCTCAATCCTCAATCCTCAGTCCTCAGCCCTCAAACCTCAATCCTCAACCCTCAGGCCTCATAGTCAATCCTCAATCCTCAATCCTCAATCCTCAATCTTCAATCCTCAATACTCAACCTTCAATCCTCTATCCTCAATTCTCAATCCTCAATACTGAATCCTCAATCGTCAATCCTCAATCCCCAATCCTCAACGTTCAGTCAGCAATACCCAATCCTCAATCTTCAATACTCAATCCTCAATCCTCAATCCAAAATCCTCAATCTTCAAACCTCAATACTCAATCATCAATCCTCAATCCTCAATCCTCAATCCTCAGACCTCAGACATCAATGCTGAACCCTCAGTCCTCGTTCTCAATCCACAGCCCTCAATCCTCAATCCTCAATCTTCAATCATCAATATTCAACCTTCAGTCCTCAATCCTCAATACTCAATTCTCAATCCTCAATCCTCAATGTTCAGTCAGCAATACCCAATCCTCAATCTTCAATCCTCGATCTTCAATCCTCAATCCTCAATCCTCAATCCTCAATCCTCAATCCTCAATCCTCAGTACTCAAACCTCAATCCTGAATCCTCAATCCACAATCCTCAATCCTCAATCCTCAATCCTCAATCCCCAATCCTCAGTCTTCAATCCTCAATACCCAATCCTCAATCCTCAATCCTCAATCCTCAATCCTCAATGTTCAATACGCAATACCCAATCCTCAATCTTCAATCCCCAATCCTCAATCCTCAATCCTCAATCCTCAATCCTCAATCCTCAATCCTCAATCCTCAATCCTCAATCTTCAATCCTCAATACTCAATCATCAATCCTCAATCCTCAATCCTCAGTCCTCAATCCTCAAACCTCAATCCTCAACCCTCAGCCCTCATCCTCAATCCTCATTCCTCAATCCTCAATCTTCAATCTTCAATCCTCAATAATCAATCTTCAACCCTCAATCCTCAGTCCTCAAACCTCAATTCAGAATCCTCAATCCTGAATCCTCAATTTTCAGCCCTCAGCCCTCAACAATCAGTTGTCAATACTCAATCCTCAATAGAATATCCTGCATTCACAGTCTTCAATACTCAATGCTCAATCTGCAATCTTCAAACCTCTATCCACAAACACCAATCCTCATCACTCAACCCTCAACACTCAGTCCTCAATGTTCAATCCTCAATCCTCAATCCACAATCCTCAATCATCAATCTTCAATCCGCAATACTCAATCTTCAATCGTCAATCCTCAATCCTCAATCCTCAATCCTCATTCTTCAATCCTCAATCTTCAATCCTCGATCCACAATCCTCAATTCTCAATCCTCAATCCTCAGTCCTCAGTCCTTAAACCTCAATCCTCAACCCTCAGCCATCATCCTCAATCCTCAATCCTCAATTCTCAATCCTCAATCCTCAATCCTCAATCTTCAATCCTCAATACTCAATCTTCAATCCTCAACCTTCAATCCTCAATACTCAATCTTCAATCCTCAATCCTCAATCCACAATCCTCAATCCTCAATCCTCAATCCTCAATCCTCAATCCTCAGTCTTCAATCCTCAATCCTCAATCCTCAATCCTCAATCCTCAATACTCAATCTTCAATCCTCAATCCTCAATCCTCAATCCTCAATCTTCAATCCTCAATCCTCAATCCTCAATCCTCAATCCTCAGTCTTCGATCCTCAATACCCAATCCTCAATCTTCAATCCTCAATCCTCAATCCTCAATTCTCAATCCTCAATCCTCAGTCCTCAGTCCTCAAACGTCAATCCTCAACCCTCAGCCCTCATAGTCAAACCTCAATCCTCAATCCTCAATCCTCAATCTTCAATCCTCAATACTCAACCTTCAATTCTCTATCCTCAATTCTCAATCCTCAATCCTGAATCCTCAATCGTCAATCCTCAATCCCCAATCCTCAATCTTCAATACTCAATCCTCAATCCTCAATCCAAAATCCTCAATCTTCAAACCTCAATACTCAATCTTCAATCCTGAATCCTCAATCCTCAATCCTCAGACCTCAGACATCAATACTGAACCCTCAGTCCTCGTCCTCAATCCACAGCCCTCAATCCTCAATCCTCAATCTTCAATCATCAATATTCAATTTTCAGTCCTCAATCCTCAATACTCAATCCTCAATCCTCAATCCTCAATGTTCAGTCAGCAATACCCAATCCTCAATCTTCAATCCTCATTCCTCAATCCTCAATCCTCAATCCTCAATCCTCAATCCTCAATCCTCAGTACTCAAACCTCAATCCTGAATCCTCAATCCTGAATCCTCAATCCTGAATCCTCAATCTTCAGCCCTCAGCCCTCAACAATCAGTTGTAAATTCTCAATCCTCAATAGGATATCATCAATTCACAGTTTTCAATACTCAATACTCAATCTGCAATCTTTAAATCTCTATCCACAAACACCAATTCTCATCACTCAACGCTCAATACTCAGTCCCCAGTCCTCAATCTTCAATCCTCAATCCTCAATACTCAATCTTCAATACTCAATCCTCAATCCTCAATCCTCAATCCTCAATCTTCAATCCTCAATCCTCAATCCACAATCCTCAATCCTCAATCCTCAATCCTCAATCCTCAATCCTCAGTCTTCAATCCTCAATACCCAATCCTCAATCCTCAATCCTCAATCCTCAATCCTCAATGTTCAATACGCAATACCCAATCCTCAATCTTCAATCCCCAATCCTCAATCCTCAATCCTCAATCCTCAATCCTCAGTCCTCAAACCTCAATCCTGGATCCTCAATCCTGAATCCTCAATCTTCAGACCACAGTCCTCAACAATCAGTTGTAAATTCTCAATCCTCAATAGGATATCATCAATTCACAGTTTTCAATACTCAATACTCAATCTGCAATCTTTAAATCTCTATCCACAAACACCAATTCTCATCACTCAAAGCTCAATACTCAGTCCCCAGTCCTCAATCTTCAATCCTCAATCCTCAATACTCAATCTTCAATACTCAATCCTCAATCCTCAATCCTCTATCCTCAATTGTCAATCCTCAATACTGAATCCTCAATCGTCAATCCTCAATCCCCAATCCTCAATCTTCAATACTCAATCCTCAATCCTCAATCCAAAATCCTCAATCTTCAAACCTCAATACTCAATCTTCAATCCTCAATCCTCAATCCTCAATCCTCAGACCTCAGACATCAATGCTGAACCCTCAGTCCTCGTTCTCAATCCACAGCCCTCAATCCTCAATCCTCAATCTTCAATCATCAATATTCAACCTTCAGTCCTCAATCCTCAATACTCAATTCTCAATCCTCAATCCTCAATGTTCAGTCAGCAATACCCAATCCTCAATCTTCAATCCTCGATCTTCTATCCTCAATCCTCAATCCTCAATCCTCAATCCTCAATCCTCAATCCTCAGTACTCAAACCTCAATCCTGAATCCTCAATCCACAATCCTCAATCCTCAATCCTCAATCCTCAATCCTCAATCCTCAGTCTTCAATCCTCAATACCGAATCCTCAATCCTCAATCCTCAATCCTCAATCCTCAATGTTCAATACGCAATACCCAATCCTCAATCTTCAATCCCCAATCCTCAATCCTCAATCCTCAATCCTCAATCCTCAATCCTCAATCCTCAATCCTCAATCCTCAATCTTCAATCCTCAATACTCAATCATCAATCCTCAATCCTCAATCCTCAGTCCTCAATCCTCAAACCTCAATCCTCAACCCTCAGCCCTCATCCTCAATCCTCATTCCTCAATCCTCAATCTTCAATCTTCAATCCTCAATAATCAATCTTCAACCCTCAATCCTCAGTCCTCAAACCTCAATTCAGAATCCTCAATCCTGAATCCTCAATTTTCAGCCCTCAGCCCTCAACAATCAGTTGTCAATACTCAATCCTCAATAGAATATCCTGCATTCACAGTCTTCAATACTCAATGCTCAATCTGCAATCTTCAAACCTCTATCCACAAACACCAATCCTCATCACTCAACCCTCAACACTCAGTCCTCAATGTTCAATCCTCAATCCTCAATCCACAATCCTCAATCATCAATCTACAATCCGCAATACTCAATCTTCAATCCTCAATCCTCAATCCTCAATCCTCAATCCTCATTCTTCAATCCTCAATCTTCAATCCTCGATCCACAATCCTCAATTCTCAATCCTCAATCCTCAGTCCTCAGTCCTTAAACCTCAATCCTCAACCCTCAGCCATCATCCTCAATCCTCAATCCTCAATCCTCAAACCTCAATCCTCAATCTTCAATCCTCAATACTCAATCTTCAATCCTCAATCCTCAATCCTCAGTCCTCAAACCTCAATTCTGAATCCTCAATCCTGAATCCTCAATCTTCAGCCCTCAGTCCTCAACAATCAGGTGACAATCCTCAATACCCAATAGAATATCGTCAATTCACAGCTTTCAATACTCAATACTTAATCTGCATTCTTCAAACCTCCATCCACAAACATCAATTCTCATCACTCAACCCTCAACACTCAGTCTTCAATGTTCAATCCTCAATCCTCAATTCTCAATCTTCAATCCTCAATACTCAATCTTTAATCCTGAATCCACGATCCTCAATCTTCAATCCTCAATCCCCAATACTCAATCCTCAATCCTCAACCTTCAATCCTCAATACTCAATCTTCAATCCTCAATCCTCAATCCACAATCCTCAATCCTCAATCCTCAATCCTCAATCCTCAATCCTCAGTCTTCAATCCTCAATACCCAATCCTCAATCCTCAATCCTCAATCCTCAATCCTCAATGTTCAATACGCAATACCCAATCCTCAATCTTCAATCCCCAATCCTCAATCCTCAATCCTCAATCTTCAATCCTCAATACTCAATCATCAATCCTCAATCCTCAATCCTCAATCTTCAATCCTCAATACTCAATCTTCAATCCTCAATCCTCAATCCTCAATCCTCAATCTTCAATCCTCAATCCTCAATCCTCAATCCTCAATCCTCAGTCTTCGATCTTCAATACCCAATCCTCAATCTTCAATCCTCAATCCTCAATCCTCAATTCTCAATCCTCAATCCTCAGTCCTCAGTCCTCAAACGTCAATCCTCAACCCTCAGCCCTCATAGTCAAACCTCAATCCTCAATCCTCAATCCTCAATCTTCAATCCTCAATACTCAACCATCAATCCTCTATCCTCAATTCTCAATCCTCAATACTGAATCCTCAATCGTCAATCCTCAATCCCCAATCCTCAATCTTCAATACTCAATCCTCAATCCTCAATCCAAAATCCTCAATCTTCAAACCTCAATACTCAATCTTCAATCCTCAATACTCAATCCTCAATCCTCAGACCTCAGACATCAATACTGAACCCTCAGTCCTCGTCCTCAATCCACAGCCCTCAATCCTCAATCCTCAATCTTCAATCATCAATATTCAATTTTCAGTCCTCAATCCTCAATACTCAATCCTCAATCCTCAATCCTCAATGTTCAGTCAGCAATACCCAATCCTCAATCTTCAATCCTCATTCCTCAATCCTCAATCCTCAATCCTCAATCCTCAATCCTCAATCCTCAGTACTCAAACCTCAATCCTGAATCCTCAATCCTGAATCCTCAATCCTGAATCCTCATTCTTCAGCCCTCAGCCCTCAACAATCAGTTGTAAATTCTCAATCCTCAATAGGATATCATCAATTCACAGTTTTCAATACTCAATACTCAATCTGCAATCTTTAAATCTCTATCCACAAACACCAATTCTCATCACTCAACGCTCAATACTCAGTCCCCAGTCCTCAATCTTCAATCCTCAATCCTCAATACTCAATCTTCAATACTCAATCCTCAATCCTCAATCCTCAATCCTCAATCTTCAATCCTCAATCCTCAATCCACAATCCTCAATCCTCAATCCTCAATCCTCAATCCTCAATCCTCAGTCTTCAATCCTCAATACCCAATCCTCAATCCTCAATCCTCAATCCTCAATCCTCAATGTTCAATACGCAATACCCAATCCTCAATCTTCAATCCCCAATCCTCAATCCTCAATCCTCAATCCTCAATCCTCAGTCCTCAAACCTCAATCCTGGATCCTCAATCCTGAATCCTCAATCTTCAGACCACAGTCCTCAACAATCAGTTGTAAATTCTCAATCCTCAATAGGATATCATCAATTCACAGTTTTCAATACTCAATACTCAATCTGCAATCTTTAAATCTCTATCCACAAACACCAATTCTCATCACTCAAAGCTCAATACTCAGTCCCCAGTCCTCAATCTTCAATCCTCAATCCTCAATACTCAATCTTCAATACTCAATCCTCAATCCTCAATCCTCTATCCTCAATTGTCAATCCTCAATACTGAATCCTCAATCGTCAATCCTCAATCCCCAATCCTCAATCTTCAATACTCAATCCTCAATCCTCAATCCAAAATCCTCAATCTTCAAACCTCAATACTCAATCTTCAATCCTCAATCCTCAATCCTCAATCCTCAGACCTCAGACATCAATGCTGAACCCTCAGTCCTCGTTCTCAATCCACAGCCCTCAATCCTCAATCCTCAATCTTCAATCATCAATATTCAACCTTCAGTCCTCAATCCTCAATACTCAATTCTCAATCCTCAATCCTCAATGTTCAGTCAGCAATACCCAATCCTCAATCTTCAATCCTCGATCTTCTATCCTCAATCCTCAATCCTCAATCCTCAATCCTCAATCCTCAATCCTCAGTACTCAAACCTCAATCCTGAATCCTCAATCCACAATCCTCAATCCTCAATCCTCAATCCTCAATCCTCAATCCTCAGTCTTCAATCCTCAATACCGAATCCTCAATCCTCAATCCTCAATCCTCAATCCTCAATGTTCAATACGCAATACCCAATCCTCAATCTTCAATCCCCAATCCTCAATCCTCAATCCTCAATCCTCAATCCTCAATCCTCAATCCTCAATCCTCAATCCTCAATCTTCAATCCTCAATACTCAATCATCAATCCTCAATCCTCAATCCTCAGTCCTCAATCCTCAAACCTCAATCCTCAACCCTCAGCCCTCATCCTCAATCCTCATTCCTCAATCCTCAATCTTCAATCTTCAATCCTCAATAATCAATCTTCAACCCTCAATCCTCAGTCCTCAAACCTCAATTCAGAATCCTCAATCCTGAATCCTCAATTTTCAGCCCTCAGCCCTCAACAATCAGTTGTCAATACTCAATCCTCAATAGAATATCCTGCATTCACAGTCTTCAATACTCAATGCTCAATCTGCAATCTTCAAACCTCTATCCACAAACACCAATCCTCATCACTCAACCCTCAACACTCAGTCCTCAATGTTCAATCCTCAATCCTCAATCCACAATCCTCAATCATCAATCTTCAATCCGCAATACTCAATCTTCAATCCTCAATCCTCAATCCTCAATCCTCAATCCTCATTCTTCAATCCTCAATCTTCAATCCTCGATCCACAATCCTCAATTCTCAATCCTCAATCCTCAGTCCTCAGTCCTTAAACCTCAATCCTCAACCCTCAGCCATCATCCTCAATCCTCAATCCTCAATCCTCAAACCTCAATCCTCAATCTTCAATCCTCAATACTCAATCTTCAATCCTCAATCCTCAATCCTCAGTCCTCAAACCTCAATTCTGAATCCTCAATCCTGAATCCTCAATCTTCAGCCCTCAGTCCTCAACAATCAGGTGACAATCCTCAATACCCAATAGAATATCGTCAATTCACAGCTTTCAATACTCAATACTTAATCTGCATTCTTCAAACCTCCATCCACAAACATCAATTCTCATCACTCAACCCTCAACACTCAGTCTTCAATGTTCAATCCTCAATCCTCAATTCTCAATCTTCAATCCTCAATACTCAATCTTTAATCCTGAATCCACGATCCTCAATCTTCAATCCTCAATCCCCAATACTCAATCCTCAATCCTCAACCTTCAATCCTCAATACTCAATCTTCAATCCTCAATCCTCAATCCACAATCCTCAATCCTCAATCCTCAATCCTCAATCCTCAATCCTCAGTCTTCAATCCTCAATACCCAATCCTCAATCCTCAATCCTCAATCCTCAATCCTCAATGTTCAATACGCAATACCCAATCCTCAATCTTCAATCCCCAATCCTCAATCCTCAATCCTCAATCTTCAATCCTCAATACTCAATCATCAATCCTCAATCCTCAATCCTCAATCTTCAATCCTCAATACTCAATCTTCAATCCTCAATCCTCAATCCTCAATCCTCAATCTTCAATCCTCAATCCTCAATCCTCAATCCTCAATCCTCAGTCTTCGATCCTCAATACCCAATCCTCAATCTTCAATCCTCAATCCTCAATCCTCAATTCTCAATCCTCAATCCTCAGTCCTCAGTCCTCAAACGTCAATCCTCAACCCTCAGCCCTCATAGTCAAACCTCAATCCTCAATCCTCAATCCTCAATCTTCAATCCTCAATACTCAACCTTCAATCCTCTATCCTCAATTCTCAATCCTCAATACTGAATCCTCAATCGTCAATCCTCAATCCCCAATCCTCAATCTTCAATACTCAATCCTCAATCCTCAATCCAAAATCCTCAATCTTCAAACCTCAATACTCAATCTTCAATCCTCAATCCTCAATCCTCAATCCTCAGACCTCAGACATCAATACTGAACCCTCAGTCCTCGTCCTCAATCCACAGCCCTCAATCCTCAATCCTCAATCTTCAATCATCAATATTCAATTTTCAGTCCTCAATCCTCAATACTCAATCCTCAATCCTCAATCCTCAATGTTCAGTCAGCAATACCCAATCCTCAATCTTCAATCCTCATTCCTCAATCCTCAATCCTCAATCCTCAATCCTCAATCCTCAATCCTCAGTACTCAAACCTCAATCCTGAATCCTCAATCCTGAATCCTCAATCCTGAATCCTCATTCTTCAGCCCTCAGCCCTCAACAATCAGTTGTAAATTCTCAATCCTCAATAGGATATCATCAATTCACAGTTTTCAATACTCAATACTCAATCTGCAATCTTTAAATCTCTATCCACAAACACCAATTCTCATCACTCAACGCTCAATACTCAGTCCCCAGTCCTCAATCTTCAATCCTCAATCCTCAATACTCAATCTTCAATACTCAATCCTCAATCCTCAATCCTCAATCCTCAATCTTCAATCCTCAATCCTCAATCCACAATCCTCAATCCTCAATCCTCAATCCTCAATCCTCAATCCTCAGTCTTCAATCCTCAATACCCAATCCTCAATCCTCAATCCTCAATCCTCAATCCTCAATGTTCAATACGCAATACTCAATCCTCAATCTTCAATCCCCAATCCTCAATCCTCAATCCTCAATCCTCAATCCTC
The DNA here is from genome assembly GCF_051401765.1 of Calliopsis andreniformis. Taxonomy (NCBI): domain Eukaryota; kingdom Metazoa; phylum Arthropoda; class Insecta; order Hymenoptera; family Andrenidae; genus Calliopsis; species Calliopsis andreniformis. The sequence goes on along the minus strand of NW_027480535.1, from coordinate 1,520,371 downwards.
AGTCCTCAAACCTCAATCCTGGATCCTCAATCCTGAATCCTCAATCTTCAGACCACAGTCCTCAACAATCAGTTGTATATTCTCAATCCTCAATAGGATATCATCAATTCACAGTTTTCAATACTCAATACTCAATCTGCAATCTTTAAATCTCTATCCACAAACACCAATTCTCATCACTCAACGCTCAATACTCAGTCCCCAGTCCTCAATCTTCAATCCTCAATCCTCAATACTCAATCTTCAATACTCAATCCTCAATCCTCAATCCTCAATCCTCAATCTTCAATCCTCAATCCTCAGTCCTCAATCCTCAATTCTCATTCTTCAATCCTCAATACCCAATCCTCAATCTTCAATCCTCAATGATCAATCCTCAATTCTCAATCCTTAATCCTCAGTCCTCAGTCCTCAAACCTCAATCCTCAACCCTCAGCCCTCATCGTCAATCCTCAATCCTCAATCCTCAATCCTCAATCTTCAATCCTGAATACACAATCTTCAACACTCAATCCTCAATTCTCAATCCTCAATACTCAATCCTCAATCCTCAATCCTCAATCCTCAATCTTCAATCCTGAATACTCAATCGTCAATCCTCAATCCTCTATCCTCAATCCTCAATCTTCAATCCTCAACCCTCAATCCTCAATCCACAATCCTCAGTCCTCAAACTTCAATCCTGGATCCTCAATCCTGAATCCTCAATCTTCAGACCTCAGTCCTCAACAATCAGTTGTAAATTCTCAATCCTCAATAGAATATCATCAATTCACAGTTTTCAATACTCAATACTCAATCTGCAATCTTTAAATCTCTATCCACAAACACCAATTCTCATCACTCAAACCTCAATACTCAGTCCCCAGTCCTCAATCTTCAATCCTCAATCCTCAATCCCCAATCCTCAATCTTCAATCCTCAATCCTCAATCCTCAATCGTCAATCCTCAGTCTTCGATCCTCAATACCCAATCCTCAATCTTCAATCCTCAATCCTCAATCCTCAATTCTCAATCCTCAATCCTCAGTCCTCAATTCTCAATCCTCAACACTCAATCCTTAATCCTCAATCATCAATCTTCAATCCTCAATACTCAATCATCAATCCTCAATCATCAATCCTCAGTCCTCAATACTCAATCTTCAATCCTCAATCCTCAATCCTCAATCCTCAATCTTCAATCCTCAATCCTCAATCCTCAATCCTCAATCCTCAGTCTTCGATCCTCAATACCCAATCCTCAATCTTCAATCCTTAATCTTCGATCCTCAATCCTCAATCCTCAATCCTCAATCCTCAGTCTTCGACCCTCAATACCCAATCCTCAATCTTCAATCCTCAATCCTCAATCCTCAATTCTCAATCCTCAATCCTCAATCCTCAATGTTCAATACGCAATACCCAATCCTCAATCTTCAATCCCCAATCCTCAATCCTCAATCCTCAATCCTCAATCCTCAATCCTCAATCCTCAATCCTCAATCCTCAATCTTCAATCCTCAATACTCAATCATCAATCCTCAATCCTCAATCCTCAGTCCTCAATCCTCAAACCTCAATCCTCAACCCTCAGCCCTCATCCTCAATCCTCATTCCTCAATCCTCAATCTTCAATCTTCAATCCTCAATAATCAATCTTCAACCCTCAATCCTCAGTCCTCAAACCTCAATTCAGAATCCTCAATCCTGAATCCTCAATTTTCAGCCCTCAGCCCTCAACAATCAGTTGTCAATACTCAATCCTCAATAGAATATCCTGCATTCACAGTCTTCAATACTCAATGCTCAATCTGCAATCTTCAAACCTCTATCCACAAACACCAATCCTCATCACTCAACCCTCAACACTCAGTCCTCAATGTTCAATCCTCAATCCTCAATCCACAATCCTGAATCATCAATCTTCAATCCGCAATACTCAATCTTCAATCCTCAATCCTCAATCCTCAATCCTCAATCCTCATTCTTCAATCCTCAATCTTCAATCCTCGATCCACAATCCTCAATTCTCAATCCTCAATCCTCAGTCCTCAGTCCTTAAACCTCAATCCTCAACCCTCAGCCATCATCCTCAATCCTCAATCCTCAATCCTCAAACCTCAATCCTCAATCTTCAATCCACAATACTCAATCTTCAATCCTCAATCCTCAATCCTCAGTCCTCAAACCTCAATTCTGAATCCTGAATCCTGAATCCTCAATCTTCAGCCCTCAGTCCTCAACAATCAGGTGACAATCCTCAATACCCAATAGAATATCGTCAATTCACAGCTTTCAATACTCAATACTTAATCTGCATTCTTCAAACCTCCATCCACAAACATCAATTCTCATCACTCAACCCTCAACACTCAGTCTTCAATGTTCAATCCTCAATCCTCAATTCTCAATCTTCAATCCTCAATACTCAATCTTTAATCCTGAATCCACGATCCTCAATCTTCAATCCTCAATCCCCAATACTCAATCCTCAATCCTCAACCTTCAATCCTCAATACTCAATCTTCAATCCTCAATCCTCAATCCACAATCCTCAATCCTCAATCCTCAATCCTCAATCCTCAATCCTCAGTCTTCAATCCTCAATACCCAATCCTCAATCCTCAATCCTCAATCCTCAATCCTCAATGTTCAATACGCAATACCCAATCCTCAATCTTCAATCCCCAATCCTCAATCCTCAATCCTCAATCTTCAATCCTCAATACTCAATCATCAATCCTCAATCCTCAATCCTCAATCTTCAATCCTCAATACTCAATCTTCAATCCTCAATCCTCAATCCTCAATCCTCAATCTTCAATCCTCAATCCTCAATCCTCAATCCTCAATCCTCAGTCTTCGATCTTCAATACCCAATCCTCAATCTTCAATCCTCAATCCTCAATCCTCAATTCTCAATCCTCAATCCTCAGTCCTCAGTCCTCAAACGTCAATCCTCAACCCTCAGCCCTCATAGTCAAACCTCAATCCTCAATCCTCAATCCTCAATCTTCAATCCTCAATACTCAACCTTCAATCCTCTATCCTCAATTCTCAATCCTCAATACTGAATCCTCAATCGTCAATCCTCAATCCCCAATCCTCAATCTTCAATACTCAATCCTCAATCCTCAATCCAAAATCCTCAATCTTCAAACCTCAATACTCAATCTTCAATCCTCAATCCTCAATCCTCAATCCTCAGACCTCAGACATCAATACTGAACCCTCAGTCCTCGTCCTCAATCCACAGCCCTCAATCCTCAATCCTCAATCTTCAATCATCAATATTCAATTTTCAGTCCTCAATCCTCAATACTCAATCCTCAATCCTCAATCCTCAATGTTCAGTCAGCAATACCCAATCCTCAATCTTCAATCCTCATTCCTCAATCCTCAATCCTCAATCCTCAATCCTCAATCCTCAATCCTCAGTACTCAAACCTCAATCCTGAATCCTCAATCCTGAATCCTCAATCCTGAATCCTCATTCTTCAGCCCTCAGCCCTCAACAATCAGTTGTAAATTCTCAATCCTCAATAGGATATCATCAATTCACAGTTTTCAATACTCAATACTCAATCTGCAATCTTTAAATCTCTATCCACAAACACCAATTCTCATCACTCAACGCTCAATACTCAGTCCCCAGTCCTCAATCTTCAATCCTCAATCCTCAATACTCAATCTTCAATACTCAATCCTCAATCCTCAATCCTCAATCCTCAATCTTCAATCCTCAATCCTCAATCCACAATCCTCAATCCTCAATCCTCAATCCTCAATCCTCAATCCTCAGTCTTCAATCCTCAATACCCAATCCTCAATCCTCAATCCTCAATCCTCAATCCTCAATGTTCAATACGCAATACCCAATCCTCAATCTTCAATCCCCAATCCTCAATCCTCAATCCTCAATCCTCAATCCTCAGTCCTCAAACCTCAATCCTGGATCCTCAATCCTGAATCCTCAATCTTCAGACCACAGTCCTCAACAATCAGTTGTAAATTCTCAATCCTCAATAGGATATCATCAATTCACAGTTTTCAATACTCAATACTCAATCTGCAATCTTTAAATCTCTATCCACAAACACCAATTCTCATCACTCAAAGCTCAATACTCAGTCCCCAGTCCTCAATCTTCAATCCTCAATCCTCAATACTCAATCTTCAATACTCAATCCTCAATCCTCAATCCTCTATCCTCAATTGTCAATCCTCAATACTGAATCCTCAATCGTCAATCCTCAATCCCCAATCCTCAATCTTCAATACTCAATCCTCAATCCTCAATCCAAAATCCTCAATCTTCAAACCTCAATACTCAATCTTCAATCCTCAATCCTCAATCCTCAATCCTCAGACCTCAGACATCAATGCTGAACCCTCAGTCCTCGTTCTCAATCCACAGCCCTCAATCCTCAATCCTCAATCTTCAATCATCAATATTCAACCTTCAGTCCTCAATCCTCAATACTCAATTCTCAATCCTCAATCCTCAATGTTCAGTCAGCAATACCCAATCCTCAATCTTCAATCCTCGATCTTCTATCCTCAATCCTCAATCCTCAATCCTCAATCCTCAATCCTCAATCCTCAGTACTCAAACCTCAATCCTGAATCCTCAATCCACAATCCTCAATCCTCAATCCTCAATCCTCAATCCTCAATCCTCAGTCTTCAATCCTCAATACCGAATCCTCAATCCTCAATCCTCAATCCTCAATCCTCAATGTTCAATACGCAATACCCAATCCTCAATCTTCAATCCCCAATCCTCAATCCTCAATCCTCAATCCTCAATCCTCAATCCTCAATCCTCAATCCTCAATCCTCAATCTTCAATCCTCAATACTCAATCATCAATCCTCAATCCTCAATCCTCAGTCCTCAATCCTCAAACCTCAATCCTCAACCCTCAGCCCTCATCCTCAATCCTCATTCCTCAATCCTCAATCTTCAATCTTCAATCCTCAATAATCAATCTTCAACCCTCAATCCTCAGTCCTCAAACCTCAATTCAGAATCCTCAATCCTGAATCCTCAATTTTCAGCCCTCAGCCCTCAACAATCAGTTGTCAATACTCAATCCTCAATAGAATATCCTGCATTCACAGTCTTCAATGCTCAATGCTCAATCTGCAATCTTCAAACCTCTATCCACAAACACCAATCCTCATCACTCAACCCTCAACACTCAGTCCTCTATGTTCAATCCTCAATCCTCAATCCACAATCCTCAATCATCAATCTTCAATCCGCAATACTCAATCTTCAATCCTCAATCCTCAATCCTCAATCCTCAATCCTCATTCTTCAATCCTCAATCTTCAATCCTCGATCCACAATCCTCAATTCTCAATCCTCAATCCTCAGTCCTCAGTCCTTAAACCTCAATCCTCAACCCTCAGCCATCATCCTCAATCCTCAATCCTCAAGCCTCAAACCTCAATCCTCAATCTTCAATCCTCAATACTCAATCTTCAATCCTCAATCCTCAATCCTCAGTCCTCAAACCTCAATTCTGAATCCTCAATCCTGAATCCTCAATCTTCAGCCCTCAGTCCTCAACAATCAGGTGACAATCCTCAATACCCAATAGAATATCGTCAATTCACAGCTTTCAATACTCAATACTTAATCTGCATTCTTCAAACCTCCATCCACAAACATCAATTCTCATCACTCAACCCTCAACACTCAGTCTTCAATCCTCAATCCTCAATCCTCAATTCTCAATCTTCAATCCTCAATACTCAATCTTTAATCCTGAATCCACGATCCTCAATCTTCAATCCTCAATCCCCAATACTCAATCCTCAATCCTCAACCTTCAATCCTCAATACTCAATCTTCAATCCTCAATCCTCAATCCACAATCCTCAATCCTCAATCCTCAATCCTCAATCCTCAATCCTCAGTCTTCAATCCTCAATACCCAATCCTCAATCCTCAATCCTCAATCCTCAATCCTCAATGTTCAATACGCAATACCCAATCCTCAATCTTCAATCCCCAATCCTCAATCCTCAATCCTCAATCTTCAATCCTCAATACTCAATCATCAATCCTCAATCCTCAATCCTCAATCTTCAATCCTCAATACTCAATCTTCAATCCTCAATCCTCAATCCTCAATCCTCAATCTTCAATCCTCAATCCTCAATCCTCAATCCTCAATCCTCAGTCTTCGATCCTCAATACCCAATCCTCAATCTTCAATCCTCAATCCTCAATCCTCAATTCTCAATCCTCAATCCTCAGTCCTCAGTCCTCAAACGTCAATCCTCAACCCTCAGCCCTCATAGTCAAACCTCAATCCTCAATCCTCAATCCTCAATCTTCAATCCTCAATACTCAACCTTCAATCCTCTATCCTCAATTCTCAATCCTCAATACTGAATCCTCAATCGTCAATCCTCAATCCCCAATCCTCAATCTTCAATACTCAATCCTCAATCCTCAATCCAAAATCCTCAATCTTCAAACCTCAATACTCAATCTTCAATCCTCAATCCTCAATCCTCAATCCTCAGACCTCAGACATCAATACTGAACCCTCAGTCCTCGTCCTCAATCCACAGCCCTCAATCCTCAATCCTCAATCTTCAATCATCAATATTCAATTTTCAGTCCTCAATCCTCAATACTCAATCCTCAATCCTCAATCCTCAATGTTCAGTCAGCAATACCCAATCCTCAATCTTCAATCCTCATTCCTCAATCCTCAATCCTCAATCCTCAATCCTCAATCCTCAATCCTCAGTACTCAAACCTCAATCCTGAATCCTCAATCCTGAATCCTCAATCCTGAATCCTCATTCTTCAGCCCTCAGCCCTCAACAATCAGTTGTAAATTCTCAATCCTCAATAGGATATCATCAATTCACAGTTTTCAATACTCAATACTCAATCTGCAATCTTTAAATCTCTATCCACAAACACCAATTCTCATCACTCAACGCTCAATACTCAGTCCCCAGTCCTCAATCTTCAATCCTCAATCCTCAATACTCAATCTTCAATACTCAATCCTCAATCCTCAATCCTCAATCCTCAATCTTCAATCCTCAATCCTCAATCCACAATCCTCAATCCTCAATCCTCAATCCTCAATCCTCAATCCTCAGTCTTCAATCCTCAATACCCAATCCTCAATCCTCAATCCTCAATCCTCAATCCTCAATGTTCAATACGCAATACTCAATCCTCAATCTTCAATCCCCAATCCTCAATCCTCAATCCTCAATCCTCAATCCTCAGTCCTCAAACCTCAATCCTGGATCCTCAATCCTGAATCCTCAATCTTCAGACCACAGTCCTCAACAATCAGTTGTATATTCTCAATCCTCAATAGGATATCATCAATTCACAGTTTTCAATACTCAATACTCAATCTGCAATCTTTAAATCTCTATCCACAAACACCAATTCTCATCACTCAACGCTCAATACTCAGTCCCCAGTCCTCAATCTTCAATCCTCAATCCTCAATACTCAATCTTCAATACTCAATCCTCAATCCTCAATCCTCAATCCTCAATCTTCAATCCTCAATCCTCAGTCCTCAATCCTCAATTCTCATTCTTCAATCCTCAATACCCAATCCTCAATCTTCAATCCTCAATGATCAATCCTCAATTCTCAATCCTTAATCCTCAGTCCTCAGTCCTCAAACCTCAATCCTCAACCCTCAGCCCTCATCGTCAATCCTCAATCCTCAATCCTCAATCCTCAATCTTCAATCCTGAATACACAATCTTCAACACTCAATCCTCAATTCTCAATCCTCAATACTCAATCCTCAATCCTCAATCCTCAATCCTCAATCTTCAATCCTCAATACTCAATCGTCAATCCTCAATCCTCTATCCTCAATCCTCAATCTTCAATCCTCAACCCTCAATCCTCAATCCACAATCCTCAGTCCTCAAACTTCAATCCTGGATCCTCAATCCTGAATCCTCAATCTTCAGACCTCAGTCCTCAACAATCAGTTGTAAATTCTCAATCCTCAATAGAATATCATCAATTCACAGTTTTCAATACTCAATACTCAATCTGCAATCTTTAAATCTCTATCCACAAACACCAATTCTCATCACTCAAACCTCAATACTCAGTCCCCAGTCCTCAATCTTCAATCCTCAATCCTCAATCCCCAATCCTCAATCTTCAATCCTCAATCCTCAATCCTCAATCGTCAATCCTCAGTCTTCGATCCTCAATACCCAATCCTCAATCTTCAATCCTCAATCCTCAATCCTCAATTCTCAATCCTCAATCCTCAGTCCTCAATTCTCAATCCTCAACACTCAATCCTTAATCCTCAATCATCAATCTTCAATCCTCAATACTCAATCATCAATCCTCAATCATCAATCCTCAGTCCTCAATACTCAATCTTCAATCCTCAATCCTCAATCCTCAATCCTCAATCTTCAATCCTCAATCCTCAATCCTCAATCCTCAATCCTCAGTCTTCGATCCTCAATACCCAATCCTCAATCTTCAATCCTTAATCTTCGATCCTCAATCCTCAATCCTCAATCCTCAATCCTCCGTCTTCGACCCTCAATACCCAATCCTCAATCTTCAATCCTCAATCCTCAATCCTCAATTCTCAATCCTCACTCCTCAATCCTCAATGTTCAATACGCAATACCCAATCCTCAATCTTCAATCCCCAATCCTCAATCCTCAATCCTCAATCCTCAATCCTCAATCCTCAATCCTCAATCCTCAATCCTCAATCTTCAATCCTCAATACTCAATCATCAATCCTCAATCCTCAATCCTCAGTCCTCAATCCTCAAACCTCAATCCTCAACCCTCAGCCCTCATCCTCAATCCTCATTCCTCAATCCTCAATCTTCAATCTTCAATCCTCAATAATCAATCTTCAACCCTCAATCCTCAGTCCTCAAACCTCAATTCAGAATCCTCAATCCTGAATCCTCAATTTTCAGCCCTCAGCCCTCAACAATCAGTTGTCAATACTCAATCCTCAATAGAATATCCTGCATTCACAGTCTTCAATACTCAATGCTCAATCTGCAATCTTCAAACCTCTATCCACAAACACCAATCCTCATCACTCAACCCTCAACACTCAGTCCTCAATGTTCAATCCTCAATCCTCAATCCACAATCCTCAATCATCAATCTTCAATCCGCAATACTCAATCTTCAATCCTCAATCCTCAATCCTCAATCCTCAATCCTCATTCTTCAATCCTCAATCTTCAATCCTCGATCCACAATCCTCAATTCTCAATCCTCAATCCTCAGTCCTCAGTCCTTAAACCTCAATCCTCAACCCTCAGCCATCATCCTCAATCCTCAATCCTCAATCCTCAAACCTCAATCCTCAATCTTCAATCCTCAATACTCAATCTTCAATCCTCAATCCTCAATCCTCAGTCCTCAAACCTCAATTCTGAATCCTCAATCCTGAATCCTCAATCTTCAGCCCTCAGTCCTCAACAATCAGGTGACAATCCTCAATACCCAATAGAATATCGTCAATTCACAGCTTTCAATACTCAATACTTAATCTGCATTCTTCAAACCTCCATCCACAAACATCAATTCTCATCACTCAACCCTCAACACTCAGTCTTCAATGTTCAATCCTCAATCCTCAATTCTCAATCTTCAATCCTCAATACTCAATCTTTAATCCTGAATCCACGATCCTCAATCTTCAATCCTCAATCCCCAATACTCAATCCTCAATCCTCAACCTTCAATCCTCAATACTCAATCTTCAATCCTCAATCCTCAATCCACAATCCTCAATCCTCAATCCTCAATCCTCAATCCTCAATCCTCAGTCTTCAATCCTCAATACCCAATCCTCAATCCTCAATCCTCAATCCTCAATCCTCAATGTTCAATACGCAATACCCAATCCTCAATCTTCAATCCCCAATCCTCAATCCTCAATCCTCAATCTTCAATCCTCAATACTCAATCATCAATCCTCAATCCTCAATCCTCAATCTTCAATCCTCAATACTCAATCTTCAATCCTCAATCCTCAATCCTCAATCCTCAATCTTCAATCCTCAATCCTCAATCCTCAATCCTCAATCCTCAGTCTTCGATCTTCAATACCCAATCCTCAATCTTCAATCCTCAATCCTCAATCCTCAATTCTCAATCCTCAATCCTCAGTCCTCAGTCCTCAAACGTCAATCCTCAACCCTCAGCCCTCATAGTCAAACCTCAATCCTCAATCCTCAATCCTCAATCTTCAATCCTCAATACTCAACCTTCAATCCTCTATCCTCAATTCTCAATCCTCAATACTGAATCCTCAATCGTCAATCCTCAATCCCCAATCCTCAATCTTCAATACTCAATCCTCAATCCTCAATCCAAAATCCTCAATCTTCAAACCTCAATACTCAATCTTCAATCCTCAATCCTCAATCCTCAATCCTCAGACCTCAGACATCAATACTGAACCCTCAGTCCTCGTCCTCAATCCACAGCCCTCAATCCTCAATCCTCAATCTTCAATCATCAATATTCAATTTTCAGTCCTCAATCCTCAATACTCAATCCTCAATCCTCAATCCTCAATGTTCAGTCAGCAATACCCAATCCTCAATCTTCAATCCTCATTCCTCAATCCTCAATCCTCAATCCTCAATCCTCAATCCTCAATCCTCAGTACTCAAACCTCAATCCTGAATCCTCAATCCTGAATCCTCAATCCTGAATCCTCATTCTTCAGCCCTCAGCCCTCAACAATCAGTTGTAAATTCTCAATCCTCAATAGGATATCATCAATTCACAGTTTTCAATACTCAATACTCAATCTGCAATCTTTAAATCTCTATCCACAAACACCAATTCTCATCACTCAACGCTCAATACTCAGTCCCCAGTCCTCAATCTTCAATCCTCAATCCTCAATACTCAATCTTCAATACTCAATCCTCAATCCTCAATCCTCAATCCTCAATCTTCAATCCTCAATCCTCAATCCACAATCCTCAATCCTCAATCCTCAATCCTCAATCCTCAATCCTCAGTCTTCAATCCTCAATACCCAATCCTCAATCCTCAATCCTCAATCCTCAATCCTCAATGTTCAATACGCAATACTCAATCCTCAATCTTCAATCCCCAATCCTCAATCCTCAATCCTCAATCCTCAATCCTCAGTCCTCAAACCTCAATCCTGGATCCTCAATCCTGAATCCTCAATCTTCAGACCACAGTCCTCAACAATCAGTTGTATATTCTCAATCCTCAATAGGATATCATCAATTCACAGTTTTCAATACTCAATACTCAATCTGCAATCTTTAAATCTCTATCCACAAACACCAATTCTCATCACTCAACGCTCAATACTCAGTCCCCAGTCCTCAATCTTCAATCCTCAATCCTCAATACTCAATCTTCAATACTCAATCCTCAATCCTCAATCCTCAATCCTCAATCTTCAATCCTCAATCCTCAGTCCTCAATCCTCAATTCTCATTCTTCAAACCTCAATACCCAATCCTCAATCTTCAATCCTCAATGATCAATCCTCAATTCTCAATCCTTAATCCTCAGTCCTCAGTCCTCAAACCTCAATCCTCAACCCTCAGCCCTCATCGTCAATCCTCAATCCTCAATCCTCAATCCTCAATCTTCAATCCTGAATACACAATCTTCAACACTCAATCCTCAATTCTCAATCCTCAATACTCAATCCTCAATCCTCAATCCTCAATCCTCAATCTTCAATCCTCAATACTCAATCGTCAATCCTCAATCCTCTATCCTCAATCCTCAATCTTCAATCCTCAACCCTCAATCCTCAATCCACAATCCTCAGTCCTCAAACTTCAATCCTGGATCCTCAATCCTGAATCCTCAATCTTCAGACCTCAGTCCTCAACAATCAGTTGTAAATTCTCAATCCTCAATAGAATATCATCAATTCACAGTTTTCAATACTCAATACTCAATCTGCAATCTTTAAATCTCTATCCACAAACACCAATTCTCATCACTCAAACCTCAATACTCAGTCCCCAGTCCTCAATCTTCAATCCTCAATCCTCAATCCCCAATCCTCAATCTTCAATCCTCAATCCTCAATCCTCAATCGTCAATCCTCAGTCTTCGATCCTCAATACCCAATCCTCAATCTTCAATCCTCAATCCTCAATCCTCAATTCTCAATCCTCAATCCTCAGTCCTCAATTCTCAATCCTCAACACTCAATCCTTAATCCTCAATCATCAATCTTCAATCCTCAATACTCAATCATCAATCCTCAATCATCAATCCTCAGTCCTCAATACTCAATCTTCAATCCTCAATCCTCAATCCTCAATCCTCAATCTTCAATCCTCAATCCTCAATCCTCAATCCTCAATCCTCAGTCTTCGATCCTCAATACCCAATCCTCAATCTTCAATCCTTAATCTTCGATCCTCTATCCTCAATCCTCAATCCTCAATCCTCAGTCTTCGACCCTCAATACCCAATCCTCAATCTTCAATCCTCAATCCTCAATCCTCAATTCTCAATCCTCAATCCTCAGTCCTCAGCCCTCAAACCTCAATCCTCAACCCTCAGGCCTCATAGTCAATCCTCAATCCTCAATCCTCAATCCTCAATCTTCAATCCTCAATACTCAACCTTCAATCCTCTATCCTCAATTCTCAATCCTCAATACTGAATCCTCAATCGTCAATCCTCAATCCCCAATCCTCAATGTTCAGTCAGCAATACCCAATCCTCAATCTTCAATACTCAATCCTCAATCCTCAATCCAAAATCCTCAATCTTCAAACCTCAATACTCAATCTTCAATCCTCAATCCTCAATCCTCAATCCTCAGACCTCAGACATCAATGCTGAACCCTCAGTCCTCGTTCTCAATCCACAGCCCTCAATCCTCAATCCTCAATCTTCAATCATCAATATTCAACCTTCAGTCCTCAATCCTCAATACTCAATTCTCAATCCTCAATCCTCAATGTTCAGTCAGCAATACCCAATCCTCAATCTTCAATCCTCGATCTTCAATCCTCAATCCTCAATCCTCAATCCTCAATCCTCAATCCTCAATCCTCAGTACTCAAACCTCAATCCTGAATCCTCAATCCACAATCCTCAATCCTCAATCCTCAATCCTCAATCCTCAATCCTCAATCCTCAATGTTCAATACGCAATACCCAATCCTCAATCTTCAATCCCCAATCCTCAATCCTCAATCCTCAATCCTCAATCCTCAATCCTCAATCCTCAATCCTCAATCCTCAATCTTCAATCCTCAATACTCAATCATCAATCCTCAATCCTCAATCCTCAGTCCTCAATCCTCAAACCTCAATCCTCAACCCTCAGCCCTCATCCTCAATCCTCATTCCTCAATCCTCAATCTTCAATCTTCAATCCTCAATAATCAATCTTCAACCCTCAATCCTCAGTCCTCAAACCTCAATTCAGAATCCTCAATCCTGAATCCTCAATTTTCAGCCCTCAGCCCTCAACAATCAGTTGTCAATACTCAATCCTCAATAGAATATCCTGCATTCACAGTCTTCAATACTCAATGCTCAATCTGCAATCTTCAAACCTCTATCCACAAACACCAATCCTCATCACTCAACCCTCAACACTCAGTCCTCAATGTTCAATCCTCAATCCTCAATCCACAATCCTCAATCATCAATCTTCAATCCGCAATACTCAATCTTCAATCCTCAATCCTCAATCCTCAATCCTCAATCCTCATTCTTCAATCCTCAATCTTCAATCCTCGATCCACAATCCTCAATTCTCAATCCTCAATCCTCAGTCCTCAGTCCTTAAACCTCAATCCTCAACCCTCAGCCATCATCCTCAATCCTCAATCCTCAATCCTCAATCCTCAATCCTCAATCTTCAATCCTCAATACTCAATCTTCAATCCTCAATCCTCAATCCTCAGTCCTCAAACCTCAATTCTGAATCCTCAATCCTGAATCCTCAATCTTCAGCCCTCAGTCCTCAAGAATCAGGTGACAATCCTCAATACCCAATAGAATATCGTCAATTCACAGCTTTCAATACTCAATACTTAATCTGCATTCTTCAAATCTCCATCCACAAACGTCAATTCTCATCACTCAACCCTCAACACTCAGTCCTCAATGTTCAATACTCAATCCTCAATTCTCAATCTTCAATCCTCAATACTCAATCTTTAATCCTGAATCCACAATCCTCAATCTTCAATCCTCAATCCCCAATACTCAATCCTCAATCCTCAACCTTCAATCCTCAATACTCAATCTTCAATCCTCAATCCTCAATCCACAATCCTCAATCCTCAATCCTCAATCCTCAATCCTCAATCCTCAGTCTTCAATCCTCAATACCCAATCCTCAATCCTCAATCCTCAATCCTCAATCCTCAATGTTCAATACGCAATACCCAATCCTCAATCTTCAATCCCCAATCCTCAATCCTCAATCCTCAATCTTCAATCCTCAATACTCAATCATCAATCCTCAATCCTCAATCCTCAATCTTCAATCCTCAATACTCAATCTTCAATCCTCAATCCTCAATCCTCAATCCTCAATCTTCAATCCTCAATCCTCAATCCTCATTCCTCAATCCTCAGTCTTCGATCCTCAATACCCAATCCTCAATCTTCAATCCTCAATCCTCAATCCTCAATTCTCAATCCTCAATCCTCAGTCCTCAGTCCTCAAACGTCAACCCTCAACCCTCAGCCCTCATAGTCAAACCTCAATCCTCAATCCTCAATCCTCAATCTTCAATCCTCAATACTCAACCTTCAATCCTCTATCCTCAATTCTCAATCCTCAATCCTGAATCCTCAATCGTCAATCCTCAATCCCCAATCCTCAATCTTCAATACTCACTCCTCAATCCTCAATCCAAAATCCTCAATCTTCAAACCTCAATACTCAATCTTCAATCCTCAATCCTCAATCCTCAATCCTCAGACCTCAGACATCAATACTGAACCCTCAGTCCTCGTCCTCAATCCACAGCCCTCAATCCTCAATCCTCAATCTTCAATCATCAATATTCAATTTTCAGTCCTCAATCCTCAATACTCAATCCTCAATCCTCAATCCTCAATGTTCAGTCAGCAATACCCAATCCTCAATCTTCAATCCTCATTCCTCAATCCTCAATCCTCAATCCTCAATCCTCAATCCTCAATCCTCAATCCTCAGTACTCAAACCTCAATCCTGAATCCTCAATCCTGAATCCTCAATCCTGAATCCTCAATCTTCAGCCCTCAGCCCTCAACAATCAGTTGTAAATTCTCAATCCTCAATAGGATATCATCAATTCACAGTTTTCAATACTCAATACTCAATCTGCAATCTTTAAATCTCTATCCACAAACACCAATTCTCATCACTCAACGCTCAATACTCAGTCCCCAGTCCTCAATCTTCAATCCTCAATCCTCAATACTCAATCTTCAATACTCAATCCTCAATCCTCAATCCTCAATCCTCAATCTTCAATCCTCAATCCTCAATCCACAATCCTCAATCCTCAATCCTCAATCCTCAATCCTCAATCCTCAGTCTTCAATCCTCAATACCCAATCCTCAATCCTGAATCCTCAATCCTCAATCCTCAATGTTCAATACGCAATACCCAATCCTCAATCTTCAATCCCCAATCCTCAATCCTCAATCCTCAATCCTCAATCCTCAGTCCTCAAACCTCAATCCTGGATCCTCAATCCTGAATCCTCAATCTTCAGACCACAGTCCTCAACAATCAGTTGTAAATTCTCAATCCTCAATAGGATATCATCAATTCACAGTTTTCAATACTCAATACTCAATCTGCAATCTTTAAATCTCTATCCACAAACACCAATTCTCATCACTCAAAGCTCAATACTCAGTCCCCAGTCCTCAATCTTCAATCCTCAATCCTCAATACTCAATCTTCAATACTCAATCCTCAATCCTCAATCCTCTATCCTCAATTCTCAATCCTCAATACTGAATCCTCAATCGTCAATCCTCAATCCCCAATCCTCAATCTTCAATACTCAATCCTCAATCCTCAATCCAAAATCCTCAATCTTCAAACCTCAATACTCAATCTTCAATCCTCAATCCTCAATCCTCAATCCTCAGACCTCAGACATCAATGCTGAACCCTCAGTCCTCGTTCTCAATCCACAGCCCTCAATCCTCAATCCTCAATCTTCAATCATCAATATTCAACCTTTAGTCCTCAATCCTCAATACTCAATTCTCAATCCTCAATCCTCAATGTTCAGTCAGCAATACCCAATCCTCAATCTTCAATCCTCGATCTTCAATCCTCAATCCTCAATCCTCAATCCTCAATCCTCAATCCTCAATCCTCAGTACTCAAACCTCAATCCTGAATCCTCAATCCACAATCCTCAATCCTCAATCCTCAATCCTCAATCCTCAATCCTCAGTCTTCAATCCTCAATACCCAATCCTCAATCCTCAATCCTCAATCCTCAATCCTCAATGTTCAATACGCAATACCCAATCCTCAATCTTCAATCCCCAATCCTCAATCCTCAATCCTCAATCCTCAATCCTCAATCCTCAATCCTCAATCCTCAATCCTCAATCTTCAATCCTCAATACTCAATCATCAATCCTCAATCCTCAATCCTCAGTCCTCAATCCTCAAACCTCAATCCTCAACCCTCAGCCCTCATCCTCAATCCGCATTCCTCAATCCTCAATCTTCAATCTTCAATCCTCAATAATCAATCTTCAACCCTCAATCCTCAGTCCTCAAACCTCAATTCAGAATCCTCAATCCTGAATCCTCAATTTTCAGCCCTCAGCCCTCAACAATCAGTTGTCAATACTCAATCCTCAATAGAATATCCTGCATTCACAGTCTTCAATACTCAATGCTCAATCTGCAATCTTCAAACCTCTATCCACAAACACCAATCCTCATCACTCAACCCTCAACGCTCAGTCCTCAATGTTCAATCCTCAATCCTCAATCCACAATCCTCAATCATCAATCTTCAATCCGCAATACTCAATCTTCAATCCTCAATCCTCAATCCTCAATCCTCAATCCTCATTCTTCAATCCTCAATCTTCAATCCTCGATCCACAATCCTCAATTCTCAATCCTCAATCCTCAGTCCTCAGTCCTTAAACCTCAATCCTCAACCCTCAGCCATCATCCTCAATCCTCAATCCTCAATCCTCAAACCTCAATCCTCAATCTTCAATCCTCAATACTCAATCTTCAATCCTCAATCCTCAATCCTCAGTCCTCAAACCTCAATTCTGAATCCTCAATCCTGAATCCTCAATCTTCAGCCCTCAGTCCTCAACAATCAGGTGACAATCCTCAATACCCAATAGAATATCGTCAATTCACAGCTTTCAATACTCAATACTTAATCTGCATTCTTCAAACCTCCATCCACAAACATCAATTCTCATCACTCAACCCTCAACACTCAGTCCTCAATGTTCAATCCTCAATCCTCAATTCTCAATCTTCAATCCTCAATACTCAATCTTTAATCCTGAATCCACAATCCTCAATCTTCAATCCTCAATCCCCAATACTCAATCCTCAATCCTCAACCTTCAATCCTCAATACTCAATCTTCAATCCTCAATCCTCAATCCACAATCCTCAATCCTCAATCCTCAATCCTCAATCCTCAATCCTCAGTCTTCAATCCTCAATACCCAATCCTCAATCCTCAATCCTCAATCCTCAATCCTCAATGTTCAATACGCAATACCCAATCCTCAATCTTCAATCCCCAATCCTCAATCCTCAATCCTCAATCTTCAATCCTCAATACTCAATCATCAATCCTCAATCCTCAATCCTCAATCTTCAATCCTCAATACTCAATCTTCAATCCTCAATCCTCAATCCTCAATCCTCAATCTTCAATCCTCAATCCTCAATCCTCAATCCTCAATCCTCAGTCTTCGATCCTCAATACCCAATCCTCAATCTTCAATCCTCAATCCTCAATCCTCAATTCTCAATCCTCAATCCTCAGTCCTCAGTCCTCAAACGTCAATCCTCAACCCTCAGCCCTCATAGTCAAACCTCAATCCTCAATCCTCAATCCTCAATCTTCAATCCTCAATACTCAACCTTCAATCCTCTATCCTCAATTCTCAATCCTCAATACTGAATCCTCAATCGTCAATCCTCAATCCCCAATCCTCAATCTTCAATACTCAATCCTCAATCCTCAATCCAAAATCCTCAATCTTCAAACCTCAATACTCAATCTTCAATCCTCAATCCTCAATCCTCAATCCTCAGACCTCAGACATCAATACTGAACCCTCAGTCCTCGTCCTCAATCCACAGCCCTCAATCCTCAATCCTCAATCTTCTATCATCAATATTCAATTTTCGGTCCTCAATCCTCAATACTCAATCCTCAATCCTCAATCCTCAATGTTCAGTCAGCAATACCCAATCCTCAATCTTCAATCCTCATTCCTCAATCCTCAATCCTCAATCCTCAATCCTCAATCCTCAATCCTCAGTACTCAAACCTCAATCCTGAATCCTCAATCCTGAATCCTCAATCCTGAATCCTCAATCTTCAGCCCTCAGCCCTCAACAATCAGTTGTAAATTCTCAATCCTCAATAGGATATCATCAATTAACAGTTTTCAATACTCAATACTCAATCTGCAATCTTTAAATCTCTATCCACAAACACCAATTCTCATCACTCAACGCTCAATACTCAGTCCCCAGTCCTCAATCTTCAATCCTCAATCCTCAATACTCAATCTTCAATACTCAATCCTCAATCCTCAATCCTCAATCCTCAATCTTCAATCCTCAATCCTCAATCCACAATCCTCAATCCTCAATCCTCAATCCTCAATCCTCAATCCTCAGTCTTCAATCCTCAATACCCAATCCTCAATCCTCAATCCTCAATCCTCAATCCTCAATGTTCAATACGCAATACCCAATCCTCAATCTTCAATCCCCAATCCTCAATCCTCAATCCTCAATCCTCAATCCTCAGTCCGCAAACCTCAATCCTGGATCCTCAATCCTGAATCCTCAATCTTCAGACCACAGTCCTCAACAATCAGTTGTAAATTCTCAATCCTCAATAGGATATCATCAATTCACAGTTTTCAATACTCAATACTCAATCTGCAATCATTAAATCTCTATCCACAAACACCAATTCTCATCACTCAACGCTCAATACTCAGTCCCCAGTCCTCAATCTTCAATCCTCAATCCTCAATACTCAATCTTCAATACTCAATCCTCAATCCTCAATCCTCAATCCTCAATCTTCAATCCTCAATCCTCAGTCCTCAATCCTCAATTCTCATTCTTCAATCCTCAATACCCAATCCTCAATCTTCAATCCTCAATCATCAATCCTCAATGTTCAGTCAGCAATACCCAATCCTCAATCTTCAATCCTCGATCTTCAATCCTCAATACCCAATCCTCAATCTTCAATCCTCAATCCTCAATCCTCAACTCTCAATCCTCAATCCTCAGTCCTCAGTCCTCAAACCTCAATCCTCAACCCTCAGCCCTCATCGTCAGTCCTCAATCCTCAATCCTCAATCCTCAATCTTCAATCCTGAATACACAATCTTCAACACTCAATCCTCAATTCTCAATCCTCAATACTCAATCCTCAATCCTGAATCCTCAATTCTCAATCTTCAATCCTCAATACTCAATCCTCAATCCTCAATCCTCAATCCTCAATCCTCAATCTTCAATCCTCAACCCTCAATCCTCAATCCTCAATCCTCAGTCTTCAATCCTCAATACCCAATCCTCAATCCTGAATCCTCAATCCTCAATACTCAATCATCAATCCTCAATCCTCAATCCTCAGTCCTCAATCCTCAATCCTCAATGTTCAGTCAGCAATACCCAATCCTCAATCTTCAATCCTCATTCCTCAATCCTCAATCCTCAATCCTCAATCCTCAATCCTCAATCCTCAGTACTCAAACCTCAATCCTGAATCCTCAATCCTGAATCCTCAATCCTGAATCCTCAATCTTCAGCCCTCAGCCCTCAACAATCAGTTGTAAATTCTCAATCCTCAATAGGATATCATCAATTCACAGTTTTCAATACTCAATACTCAATCTGCAATCTTTAAATCTCTATCCACAAACACCAATTCTCATCACTCAACGCTCAATACTCAGTCCCCAGTCCTCAATCTTCAATCCTCAATCCTCAATACTCAATCTTCAATACTCAATCCTCAATCCTCAATCCTCAATCCTCAATCTTCAATCCTCAATTCTCAATCCACAATCCTCAATCCTCAATCCTCAATCCTCAATCCTCAATCCTCAGTCTTCAATCCTCAATACCCAATCCTCAATCCTCAATCCTCAATCCTCAATCCTCAATGTTCAATACGCAATACCCAATCCTCAATCTTCAATCCCCAATCCTCAATCCTCAATCCTCAATCCTCAATCCTCAGTCCTCAAACCTCAATCCTGGATCCTCAATCCTGAATCCTCAATCTTCAGACCACAGTCCTCAACAATCAGTTGTAAATTCTCAATCCTCAATAGGATATCATCAATTCACAGTTTTCAATACTCAATACTCAATCTGCAATCTTTAAATCTCTATCCACAAACACCAATTCTCATCACTCAACGCTCAATACTCAGTCCCCAGTCCTCAATCTTCAATCCTCAATCCTCAATACTCAATCTTCAATACTCAATCCTCAATCCTCAATCCTCAATCCTCAATCTTCAATCCTCAATCCTCAGTCCTCAATCCTCAATTCTCATTCTTCAATCCTCAATACCCAATCCTCAATCTTCAATCCTCAATCATCAATCCTCAATTCTCAATCCTTAATCCTCAGTCCTCAGTCCTCAAACCTCAATCCTCAACCCTCAGCCCTCATCGTCAATCCTCAATCCTCAATCCTCAATCCTCAATCTTCAATCCTGAATACACAATCTTCAACCCTCAATCCTCAATTCTCAATCCTCAATACTCAATCCTCAATCCTCAATCCTCAATCCTCAATCTTCAATCCTCAATACTCAATCTTCAATCCTCAATCCTCTATCCTCAATCCTCAATCTTCAATCCTCAACCCTCAATCCTCAATCCTCAATCCTCAGTCTTCAATCCTCAATACCCAATCCTCAATCCTGAATCCTCTATCCTCAATCCTCAATGTTCAATACGCAATACCCAATCCTCAATCTTCAATCCCCAATCCTCAATCCTCAATCCTCAATCCTCAATCCTCAATCCTCAATCCTCAATCCTCAATCCTCAGTCCTCAAACCTCAATCCTGGATCCTCAATCCTGAATCCTCAATCTTCAGACCTCAGTCCTCAACAATCAGTTGTAAATTCTCAATCCTCAATAGAGTATCATCAATTCACAGTTTTCAATACTCAATACTCAATCTGCAATCTTTAAATCTCTATCCACAAACACCAATTCTCATCACTCAACACTCAACACTCAGTCCCCAGTCCTCAATCTTCAATCCTCAATCCTCAATCCTCAACCCTCAATCCCCTACATTCAATCCTCAATACTCAATCTTCAATACTCAATCCTCAATCCTCAATCCTCAATCCTCAATCTTCAATCCTCAATCCTCAATCTTCAATCCTGTATACACAATCTTCAACCCTGAATCCTCAATTCTCAATCCTCAAAACTCAATCCTCAATCCTCAATCCTCAATCCTTAATCTTCAATCCTCAATACTCAATCATCAAACCTCAATCATCAATCCTCAGTCCTCAATCCTCAATCCTCAATCCTCAATCCTCAATCTTCAATCCTCAATACTCAATCTTCAATCCTCAATCCTCAATCCTCAATCCTCAATCCTCAATCTTCAATCCTCAATCCTCAATCCTCAATCGTCAATCCTCAGTCTTCGATCCTCAATACCCAATCCTCAATCTTCAATCCTCAATCCCCAATCCTCAATTCTCAATCCTCAATCCTCAGTCCTCAGTCCTCAAACCTCAATCCTCAACCCTCAGCCCTAATAGTCAATCCTCAATACTCAATCCTCAACCCTCAATCTTCAATCCTCAATACTCAACCTTCAATCCTCAATCCTCAATTCTCAATCCTCAATACTGAATCCTCAATCGTCAATCCTCAATCCCCAATCCTCAATGTTCAATACTCAATCCTCAATCCTCAATCCAAAGTCCTCAATCTTCAAACCTCAATACTCAATCTTCAATTCTCAATCCTCACTCCTCAATCCTCAATCCTCAATCCTCAGTCCTCAATCTTCAATCCCCAATCCTCAGTCCTCAATCCTCAATCCTCATACTTCAATCCTCAATACCCAATCCTCAATCTTCAATCCTCAATCCTCAATCCTCAATTCTCAATCCTCAATCCTCAGTCCTCGGTCCTCAAACCTCAATCCTCAACCCTCAGCCCTCATCGTCAATCCTCAATCCTCAATCCTCAATCCTCAATCTTCAATCCTGAATACACAATCTTCAACCCTCAATCCTCAATTCTCAATCCTCAACACTCAATCCTTAATCCTCAATCCTCAATCCTCAATCTTCAATCCTCAATACTCAATCATCAATCCACAATCATCAATCCTCAGTCCTCAATCCTCAATCCTCAATCCTCAATCTTCAATCCTCAATACTCAATCATCAATCCTCAATCCTCAATCCTCAATCTTCAATCCTCAATACTCAATCTTCAATCCTCAATCCTCAATCCTCAATCCTCAATCTTCAATCCTCAATCCTCAATCCTCAATCCTCAATCCTCAGTCTTCGATCCTCAATACCCAATCCTCAATCTTCAATCCTCAATCCTCAATCCTCAATTCTCAATCCTCAATCCTCAGCCCTCAGCCCTCAGCCCTCAAACCTCAATCCTCAACCATCAGCCCTCATAGTCAATCCTCAATCCTCAATCCTCAATCCTCAATCTTCAATCCTCAATACTCAACCTTCAATCCTCTATCCTCAATTCTCAATCCTCAATACTGAATCCTCAATCGTCAATCCTCAATCCACAATCCTCAATCTTCAATACTCAATCCTCAATCCTCAATCCAAAATCCTCAATCTTCAAACCTCAATACTCAATCTTCAATCCTCAATCCTCAATCCTCAATCCTCAGACCTCAGACATCAATACTGAACCCTCAGTCCTCGTCCTCAATCCACAGCCCTCAATCCTCAATCCTCAATCTTCAATCATCAATATTCAATCTTCAGACCTCAATCCTCAATACTCAATCCTCAATCCTCAATCCTCAACGTTCAGTCAGCAATACCCAATCCTCAATCTTCAATCCTCAATCCTCAATCCTCAATCCTCAATCCTCAATCTTCAACCCTCAATCCTCAGTCCTCAAACCTCAATTCTGAATCCTCAATCCTGAATCCTCAATTTTCAGCCCTCAGCCCTCAACAATCAGTTGTAAATTCTCAATCCTCAATAGAATATCATCAATTCACAGTTTTCAATACTCAATACTCAATCTGCAATCTTTAAATCTCTATCCACAAACACCAATTCTCATCATTCAACCCTCAATACTCAGTCCCCAGTCCTCAATCTTCAATCCTCAATCCTCAATCCTCAACCCTCAATCCCCTACATTCAATCCTCAATACTCAATCTTCAATACTCAATCCTCAATCCTCAATCCTCAATTCTCAATCTTCAATCCTCAGTCCTCAGTCCTCAATCCTCAATCCTCATTCTTCAATCCTCAATACCCAATCCTCAATCTTCAATCCTCAATCCTCAATCCTCAACTCTCAATCCTCAATCCTCAGTCCTCAGTCCTCAAACCTCAATCCTCAACCCTCAGCCCTCATCGTCAGTCCTCAATCCTCAATCCTCAATCCTCAATCTTCAATCCTGAATACACAATCTTCAACACTCAATCCTCAATTCTCAATCCTCAATACTCAATCCTCAATCCTGAATCCTCAATTCTCAATCTTCAATCCTCAATACTCAATCCTCAATCCTCAATCCTCAATCCTCAATCCTCAATCTTCAATCCTCAACCCTCAATCCTCAATCCTCAATCCTCAGTCTTCAATCCTCAATACCCAATCCTCAATCCTGAATCCTCAATCCTCAATACTCAATCATCAATCCTCAATCCTCAATCCTCAGTCCTCAATTCTCAATCCTCAACACTCAATCCTTAATCCTCAATCCTCAATCTTCAATCCTCAATACTCAATCATCAATCCTCAATCATCAATCCTCAGTCCTCAATACTCAATCTTCAATCCTCAATCCTCAATCCTCAATCCTCAATCTTCAATCCTCAATCCTCAACCCTCAATCCTCAATCCTCAGTCTTCGATCCTCAATACCCAATCCTCAATCTTCAATCCTCAATCTTCAATCCTCAATCCTCAATCCTCAATCCTCAATCCTCAGTCTTCGATCCTCAACACCCAATCCTCAATCTTCAATCCTCAATCCTCAATCCTCAATTCTCAATTATCAATCCTCAGTCCTCAGTCCTCAAACCTCAATCCTCAACCCTCAGGCCTCATAGTCAATCCTCAATCCTCAATCCTCAATCCTCAATCTTCAATCCTCAATACTCAACCTTCAATCCTCTATCCTCAATTCTCAATCCTCAATACTGAATCCTCAATCGTCAATCCTCAATCCCCAATCCTCAATCTTCAATACTCAATCCTCAATCCTCAATCCAAAATCCTCAATCTTCAAACCTCAATACTCAATCTTCAATCCTCAATCCTCAATCCTCAATCCTCAGACCTCAGACATCAATGCTGAACCCTCAGTCCTCGTTCTCAATCCACAGCCCTCAATCCTCAATCCTCAATCTTCAATCATCAATATTCAACCTTCAGTCCTCAATCCTCAATACTCAATCCTCAATCCTCAATCCTCAATGTTCAGTCAGCAATACCCAATCCTCAATCTTCAATCCTCGATCTTCAATCCTCAATCCTCAATCCTCAATCCTCAATCCTCAATCCTCAGTACTCAAACCTCAATCCTGAATCCTCAATCCTGAATCCTCAATCTTCAGACCTCAGTTCTCAAAAATCAGTTGTCAATTCTCAATCCTCAATAGAATATCATCAATTCACAGTTTTCAATACTCAATACTCAATCTGCTATCTTTAAATCTCTATCCACAAACATCAATTCTCATCACTCAACCCTCAACACTCAGTCCCCAATTCTCAATCTTCAATCCTCAATCCTCAATCCTCAATCCTCAATCCTCAATCTTCAATCCTCAATACTCAATCATCAATCCTCAATCCTCAATCCTCAGTCCTCAATCCTCAAACCTCAATCCTCAACCCTCAGCCCTCATCCTCAATCCTCATTCCTCAATCCTCAATCTTCAATCTTCAATCCTCAATAATCAATCTTCAACCCTCAATCCTCAGTCCTCAAACCTCAATTCAGAATCCTCAATCCTGAATCCTCAATTTTCAGCCCTCAGCCCTCAACAATCAGTTGTCAATACTCAATCCTCAATAGAATATCCTCAATTCACAGTTTTCAATACTCAATACTCAATCTGCAATCTTTAAATCTCTATCCACAAACACCAATTCTCATCACTCAACCCTCAACACTCAGTCCTCAATGTTCAATCCTCAATCCTCAATCCACAATCCTCAATCATCAATCTTCAATCCGCAATACTCAATCTTCAATCCTCAATCCTCAATCCTCAATCCTCAATCCTCATTCTTCAATCCTCAATCTTCAATCCGCGATCCACAATCCTCAATTCTCAATCCTCAATCCTCTGTCCTCAGTCCTTAAACCTCAATCCTCAACCCTCAGCCATCATCCTCAATCCTCAATACTCAATCCTCAATCCTCAATCTTCAATCCTCAATACTCAATCTTCAATCCTCAATCCTCAATCCTCAGTCCACAAACCTCAATTCTGAATCCTCAATCCTGAATCTTCAATCTTCAGCCCTCAGTCCTCAACAATCAGGTGACAATCCTCAATACCCAACAGAATATCGTCAATTCACAGCTTTCAATACTCAATACTTAATCTGCATTCTTCAAATCTCCATCCACAAACATCAATTCTCATCACTCAACCCTCAACACTCAGTCCTCAATGTTCAATCCTCAATCCTCAATTCTCAATCTTCAATCCTCAATACTCAATCTTTAATCCTGAATCCACAATCCTCAATCTTCAATCCTCAATCCCCAATACTCAATCCTCAATCCTCACCCTTCAATCCTCAATACTCAATCTTCAATCCTCAATCCTCAATCCACAATCCTCAATCTTCAATCCTCAATCCTCAATCCTCAATCCTCAATGTTCAATCCTCAGTCTTCAATCCTCAATACCCAATCCTCAATCCTCAATCCTCAATCCTCAATCCTCAATGTTCAATACGCAATACCCAATCCTCAGTCTTCAATCCCCAATCCTCAATCCTCAATCCTCAATCCTCAATCCTCAGTCCTCAAACCTCAATCCTGGATCTTCAATCCTGAATCCTCAATCTTCTGACCTCAGTCCTCAACAATCAGTTGTAAATTCTCAATCCTCAATAGAATATCATCAATTCACAGTTTTCAATACTCAATACTCAATCTGCAATCTTTAAATCTCTATCCACAAACACCAATTCTCATCCCTCAACGCTCAATACTCAGTCCCCAGTCCTCAATCTTCAATCCTCAATCCTCAATCCTCAACCCTCAATCCCCTACATTCAATCCTCAATCCTCAATCCCCTACCTTCAATCCTCAATACTCAATCTTCAATCCTCAATCCACAATCCTCAATCCTCAATCTTCAATCCTCAATCCTCAGTCCTCAATCCTCAATCCTCATTCTTCAATCCTCAATACCCAATCCTCAATCCTCAATCCTCAATCCTCAATCCTCAATGTTCAATACGCAATACCCAATCCTCAATCTTCAATCCCCAATCCTCAATCCTCAATCCTCAATCCTCAATCCTCAATCCTCAATCCTCAATCCTCAATCCTCAATCCTCAGTCCTCAATCCTCAAACCTCAATCCTCAACCCTCAGCCCTCATCCTCAATCCTCATTCCTCAATCCTCAATCTTCAATCCTCAATCCTCAATAATCAATCTTCAACCCTCAATCCTCAGTCCTCAAACCTCAATTCAGAATCCTCAATCCTGAATCCTCAATTTTCAGCCCTCAGCCCTCAACAATCAGTTGTCAATACTCAATCCTCAATAGAATATCCTGCATTCACAGTCTTCAATACTCAATGCTCAATCTGCAATCTTCAAACCTCTATCCACAAACACCAATTCTCATCACTCAACCCTCAACACTCAGTCCTCAATGTTCAATCCTCAATCCTCAATCCACAATCCTCAATCATCAATCTTCAATCCGCAATACTCAATCTTCAATCCTCAATCCTCAATCCTCAATCCTCAATCCTCATTCTTCAATCCTCAATCTTCAATCCTCGATCCACAATCCTCAATTCTCAATCCTCAATCCTCAGTCCTCAGTCCTTAAACCTCAATCCTCAACCCTCAGCCATCATCCTCAATCCTCAGTCCTCAATCCTCAATCCTCAATCCTCAATCTTCAATCCTCAATACTCAATCTTCAATCCTCAATCCTCAATCCTCAGTCCTCAAACCTCAATTCTGAATCCTCAATCCTGAATCCTCAATCTTCAGCCCTCAGTCCTCAACAATCAGGTGACAATCCTCAATACCCAATAGAATATCGTCAATTCACAGCTTTCAATACTCAATACTTAATCTGCATTCTTCAAATCTCCATCCACAAACATCAATTCTCATCACTCAACCCTCAACACTCAGTCATCAATGTTCAATCCTCAATCCTCAATTCTCAATCTTCAATCCTCAATACTCAATCTTTAATCCTGAATCCACAATCCTCAATCTTCAATCCTCAATCCCCAAAACTCAATCCTCAATCCTCAACCTTCAATCCTCAATACTCAATCTTCACTCCTCAATCCTCAATCCACAATCCTCAATCCTCAATCCTCAATCCTCAATCCTCAATCCTCAGTCTTCAATCCTCAATACTCAATCCTCAATCCTCAATCCTCAATCCTCAATCCTCAATGTTCAATACGCAATACCCAATCCTCAATCTTCAATCCCCAATCCTCAATCCTCAATCCTCAAACCTCAATCCTCAGTCCTCAAACCTCAATCCTGGATCCTCAATCCTGAATCCTCAATCTTCAGACCTCAGTCCTCAACAATCAGTTGTAAATTCTCAATCCTCAATAGAATATCATCAATTCACAGTTTTCAATACTCAATACTCAATCTGCAATCTTTAAATCTCTATCCACAAACACCAATTCTCATCACTCAACGCTCAATACTCAGTCCCTAGTCCTCAATCTTCAATCCTCAATCCTCAATACTCAATCTTCAATACTCAATCCTCAATCCTCAATCCTCAATCCTCAATCTTCAATCCTCAATCCTCAGTCCTCAATCCTCAATTCTCATTCTTCAATCCTCAATACCCAATCCTCAATCTTCAATCCTCAATCATCAATCCTCAATTCTCAATCCTTAATCCTCAGTCCTCAGTCCTCAAACCTCAATCCTCAACCCTCAGCCCTCATCGTCAATCCTCAATCCTCAATCCTCAATCCTCAATCTTCAATCCTGAATACACAATCTTCAACCCTCAGTCCTCAATTCTCAATCCACAATACTCAATCCTCAATCCTCAATCCTCAACCCTCAATCTTCAATCCTCAATACTCAATCTTCAATCCTCAATCCTCTATCCTCAATCCTCAATCTTCAATCCTCAACCCTCAATCCTCAATCCTCAATCCTCAGTCTTCAATCCTCAATACCCAATCCTCAATCCTGAATCCTCTATCCTCAATCCTCAATGTTCAATACGCAATACCCAATCCTCAATCTTCAATCCCCAATCCTCAATCCTCAATCCTCAATCCTCAATCCTCAATCCTCAATCCTCAATCCTCAATCCTCAGTCCTCAAACCTCAATCCTGGATCCTCAATCCTGAATCCTCAATCTTCAGACCTCAGTCCTCAACAATCAGTTGTAAATTCTCAATCCTCAATAGAGTATCATCAATTCACAGTTTTCAATACTCAATACTCAATCTGCAATCTTTAAATCTCTATCCACAAACACCAATTCTCATCACTCAACACTAAATACTCAGTCCCCAGTCCTCAATCTTCAATCCTCAATCCTCAATCCTCAACCCTCAATCCCCTACATTCAATCCTCAATACTCAATCTTCAATACTCAATCCTCAATCCTCAATCCTCAATCCTCAATCTTCAATCCTCAATCCTCAATCTTCAATTCTGTATACACAATCTTCAACCCTCAATCCTCAATTCTCAATCCTCAAAACTCAATCCTCAATCCTCAATCCTCAATCCTCAATCTTCAATCCTCAATACTCAATCATCAAACCTCAATCATCAATCCTCAGTCCTCAATCCTCAATCCTCAATCCTCAATCCTCAATCTTCAATCCTCAATACTCAATCTTCAATCCTCAATCCTCAATCCTCAATCCTCAATCCTCAATCTTCAATCCTCAATCCTCAATCCTCAATCGTCAATCCTCAGTCTTCGATCCTCAATACCCAACCCTCAATCTTCAATCCTCAATCCCCAATCCTCAATTCTCAATCCTCAATCCTCAGTCCTCAGTCCTCAAACCTCAATCCTCAATCCTCAATTCTGAATCCTCAATCCTCAGTCCTCAGTCCTCAAACCTCAATCCTCAACCCTCAGCCCTCATCGTCAATCCACAATCCTCAATCCTCAATCCTCAATCTTCAATCCTGAATACACAATCTTCAACCCTCAATCCTCAATCCTCAATTCTCAATCCTCAATACTCAATCCTCAATCCTCAATCCTCAATCCTCAATCCTCAATCTTCAGTCCTCAATACTCAATCATCAATCCTCAATCACCAATCCTCAGTCCTCAATCCTCAATCCTCAATCCTCAATCTTCAATCCTCAATACTCAATCATCAATCCTCAATCCTCAATCCTCAACCTTCAATCCTCAATACTCAATCTTCAATCCTCAATCCTCAATCCACAATCCTCA
The DNA here is from genome assembly GCF_051401765.1 of Calliopsis andreniformis. Classification (NCBI taxonomy): domain Eukaryota; kingdom Metazoa; phylum Arthropoda; class Insecta; order Hymenoptera; family Andrenidae; genus Calliopsis; species Calliopsis andreniformis. The sequence goes on along the minus strand of NW_027480535.1, from coordinate 1,490,214 downwards.
ATCTTCAATCCTCAATACTCAATCCTCAATCCTCAATCCTCAGTCTTCAATCCTCAATACCCAATCCTCAATCCTCAATCCTCAATCCTCAATCCTCAATCCTCAATCCACAATCCTCAGTCCTCAAACTTCAATCCTGGATCCTCAATCCTGAATCCTCAATCTTCAGACCTCAGTCCTCAACAATCAGTTGTAAATTCTCAATCCTCAATAGAATATCATCAATTCACAGTTTTCAATACTCAATACTCAATCTGCAATCTTTAAATCTCTATCCACAAACACCAATTCTCATCATTCAACCCTCAATACTCAGTCCCCAGTCCTCAATCTTCAATCCTCAATCCTCAATCCTCAACCCTCAATCTTCAATCCTCAATACTCAACCTTCAATCCTCCATCCTCAATTCTCAATCCTCAATACTGAATCCTCAATCGTCAATCCTCAATCCCCAATCCTCAATCTTCAATCCTCAATCCTCAATCCTCAATCGTCAATCCTCAGTCTTCGATCCTCAATACCCAAACCTCAATCTTCAATCCTCAATCCTCAATCCTCAATTCTCAATCCTCAATCCTCAGTCCTCAATTCTCAATCCTCAACACTCAATCCTTAATCCTCAATCCTCAATCTTCAATCCTCAATACTCAATCATCAATCCTCAATCCTCAATCTTCAATCCTCAATCCTCAATCCTCAATCCTCAATCCTCAGTCTTCGATCCTCAATACCCAATCCTCAATCTTCAATCCTTAATCTTCGATCCTCAATCCTCAATCCTCAATCCTCAATCCTCAGTCTTCGACCCTCAATACCCAATCCTCAATCTTCAATCCTCAATCCTCAATCCTCAATTCTCAATCCTCAATCCTCAGTCCTCAGTCCTCAAACCTCAATCCTCAACCCTCAGGCCTCATAGTCAATCCTCAATCCTCAATCCTCAATCCTCAATCTTCAATCCTCAATACTCAACCTTCAATCCTCCGTCCTCAATTCTCAATCCTCAATACTGAATCCTGAATCGTCAATCCTCAATCCCCAATCCTCAATCTTCAATACTCAATCCTCAATCCTCAATCCAAAATCCTCAATCTTCAAACCTCAATACTCAATCTTCAATCCTCAATCCTCAATCCTCAATCCTCAGACCTCAGACATCAACGCTGAACCCTCAGTCCTCGTTCTCAATCCACAGCCCTCAATCCTCAATCCTCAATCTTCAATCATCAATATTCAACCTTCAGTCCTCAATCCTCAATACTCAATTCTCAATCCTCAATCCTCAATCCTCAATCCTCAATGTTCAATACGCAATACCCAATCCTCAATCTTCAATCCCCAATCCTCAATCCTCAATCCTCAATCCTCAATCCTCAATCCTCAATCCTCAATCCTCAATCCTCAATCCTCAGTCCTCAATCCTCAAACCTCAATCCTCAACCCTCAGCCCTCATCCTCAATCCTCATTCCTCAATCCTCAATCTTCAATCCTCAATCCTCAATAATCAATCTTCAACCCTCAATCCTCAGTCCTCAAACCTCAATTCAGAATCCTCAATCCTGAATCCTCAATTTTCAGCCCTCAGCCCTCAACAATCAGTTGTCAATACTCAATCCTCAATAGAATATCCTGCATTCACAGTCTTCAATACTCAATGCTCAATCTGCAATCTTCAAACCTCTATCCACAAACACCAATTCTCATCACTCAACCCTCAACACTCAGTCCTCAATGTTCAATCCTCAATCCTCAATCCACAATCCTCAATCATCAATCTTCAATCCGCAATACTCAATCTTCAATCCTCAATCCTCAATCCTCAATCCTCAATCCTCATTCTTCAATCCTCAATCTTCAATCCTCGATCCGCAATCCTCAATTCTCAATCCTCAATCCTCAGTCCTCAGTCCTTAAACCTCAATCCTCAACCCTCAGCCATCATCCTCAATCCTCAGTCCTCAATCCTCAATCCTCAATCCTCAATCTTCAATCCTCAATACTCAATCTTCAATCCTCAATCCTCAATCCTCAGTCCTCAAACCTCAATTCTGAATCCTCAATCCTGAATCCTCAATCTTCAGCCCTCAGTCCTCAACAATCAGGTGACAATCCTCAATACCCAATAGAATATCGTCAATTCACAGCTTTCAATACTCAATACTTAATCTGCATTCTTCAAATCTCCATCCACAAACATCAATTCTCATCACTCAACCCTCAACACTCAGTCATCAATGTTCAATCCTCAATCCTCAATTCTCAATCTTCAATCCTCAATACTCAATCTTTAATCCTGAATCCACAATCCTCAATCTTCAATCCTCAATCCCCAAAACTCAATCCTCAATCCTCAACCTTCAATCCTCAATACTCAATCTTCACTCCTCAATCCTCAATCCACAATCCTCAATCCTCAATCCTCAATCCTCAATCCTCAATCCTCAGTCTTCAATCCTCAATACTCAATCCTCAATCCTCAATCCTCAATCCTCAATCCTCAATGTTCAATACGCAATACCCAATCCTCAATCTTCAATCCCCAATCCTCAATCCTCAATCCTCAAACCTCAATCCTCAGTCCTCAAACCTCAATCCTGGATCCTCAATCCTGAATCCTCAATCTTCAGACCTCAGTCCTCAACAATCAGTTGTAAATTCTCAATCCTCAATAGAATATCATCAATTCACAGTTTTCAATACTCAATACTCAATCTGCAATCTTTAAATCTCTATCCACAAACACCAATTCTCATCACTCAACGCTCAATACTCAGTCCCTAGTCCTCAATCTTCAATCCTCAATCCTCAATACTCAATCTTCAATACTCAATCCTCAATCCTCAATCCTCAATCCTCAATCTTCAATCCTCAATCCTCAGTCCTCAATCCTCAATTCTCATTCTTCAATCCTCAATACCCAATCCTCAATCTTCAATCCTCAATCATCAATCCTCAATTCTCAATCCTTAATCCTCAGTCCTCAGTCCTCAAACCTCAATCCTCAACCCTCAGCCCTCATCGTCAATCCTCAATCCTCAATCCTCAATCCTCAATCTTCAATCCTGAATACACAATCTTCAACCCTCAATCCTCAATTCTCAATCCACACTACTCAATCCTCAATCCTCAATCCTCAACCCTCAATCTTCAATCCTCAATACTCAATCTTCAATCCTCAATCCTCTATCCTCAATCCTCAATCTTCAATCCTCAACCCTCAATCCTCAATCCTCAATCCTCAGTCTTCAATCCTCAATACCCAATCCTCAATCCTGAATCCTCTATCCTCAATCCTCAATGTTCAATACGCAATACCCAATCCTCAATCTTCAATCCCCAATCCTCAATCCTCAATCCTCAATCCTCAATCCTCAATCCTCAATCCTCAATCCTCAATCCTCAGTCCTCAAACCTCAATCCTGGATCCTCAATCCTGAATCCTCAATCTTCAGACCTCAGTCCTCAACAATCAGTTGTAAATTCTCAATCCTCAATAGAGTATCATCAATTCACAGTTTTCAATACTCAATACTCAATCTGCAATCTTTAAATCTCTATCCACAAACACCAATTCTCATCACTCAACACTAAATACTCAGTCCCCAGTCCTCAATCTTCAATCCTCAATCCTCAATCCTCAACCCTCAATCCCCTACATTCAATCCTCAATACTCAATCTTCAATACTCAATCCTCAATCCTCAATCCTCAATCCTCAATCTTCAATCCTCAATCCTCAATCTTCAATTCTGTATACACAATCTTCAACCCTCAATCCTCAATTCTCAATCCTCAAAACTCAATCCTCAATCCTCAATCCTCAATCCTCAATCTTCAATCCTCAATACTCAATCATCAAACCTCAATCATCAATCCTCAGTCCTCAATCCTCAATCCTCAATCCTCAATCCTCAATCTTCAATCCTCAATACTCAATCTTCAATCCTCAATCCTCAATCCTCAATCCTCAATCCTCAATCTTCAATCCTCAATCCTCAATCCTCAATCGTCAATCCTCAGTCTTCGATCCTCAATACCCAACCCTCAATCTTCAATCCTCAATCCCCAATCCTCAATTCTCAATCCTCAATCCTCAGTCCTCAGTCCTCAAACCTCAATCCTCAACCCTCAGCCCTAATAGTCAATCCTCAATACTCAATCCTCAATCCTCAATCTTCAATCCTCAATACTCAACCTTCAATCCTCAATCCTCAATTCTCAATCCTCAATACTGAATCCTCAATCGTCAATCCTCAATCCCCAATCCTCAATGTTCAATACTCAATCCTCAATCCTCAATCCAAAATCCTCAACCTTCATACCTCAATACTCAATCTTCAATTCTCAATCCTCACTCCTCAATCCTCAATCCTCAATCCTCAGTCCTCAATCTTCAATCCCCAATCCTCAGTCCTCAATCCTCAATCCTCATACTTCAATCCTCAATACCCAATCCTCAATCTTCAAGCCTCAATCCTCAATCCTCAATCCTCAATTCTCAATCCTCAATCCTCAGTCCTCGGTCCTCAAACCTCAATCCTCAACCCTCAGCCCTCATCGTCAATCCTCAATCCTCAATCCTCAATCCTCAGTCTTCAATCCTGAATACACAATCTTCAACCCTCAATCCTCAATTCTCAATCCTCAACACTCAATCCTTAATCCTCAATCCTCAGTCCTCAATCTTCAATCCTCAATACTCAATCATCAATCCACAATCATCAATCCTCAGTCCTCAATCCTCAATCCTCAATCCTCAATCTTCAATCCTCAATACTCAATCATCAATCCTCAATCCTCAATCCTCAATCTACAATCCTCAATACTCAATCTTCAATCCTCAATCCTCAATCCTCAATCCTCAATCTTCAATCCTCAATCCTCAATCCTCAATCCTCAATCCTCAGTCTTCGATCCTCAATACCCAATCCTCAATCTTCAATCCTCAATCCTCAATCCTCAATTCTCAATCCTCAATCCTCAGCCCTCAGCCCTCAGCCCTCAAACCTCAATCCTCAACCATCAGCCCTCATAGTCAATCCTCAATCCTCAATCCTCAATCCTCAATCTTCAATCCTCAATACTCAACCTTCAATCCTCTATCCTCAATTCTCAATCCTCAATACTGAATCCTCAATCGTCAATCCTCAATCCACAATCCTCAATCTTCAATACTCAATCCTCAATCCTCAATCCAAAATCCTCAATCTTCAAACCTCAATACTCAATCTTCAATCCTCAATCCTCAATCCTCAATCCTCAGACCTCAGACATCAATACTGAACCCTCAGTCCTCGTCCTCAATCCACAGCCCTCAATCCTCAATCCTCAATCTTCAATCATCAATATTCAATCTTCAGTCCTCAATCCTCAATACTCAATCCTCAATCCTCAATCCTCAATGTTCAGTCAGCAATACCCAATCCTCAATCTTCAATCCTCAATCCTCAATCCTCAATCCTCAATCCTCAATCCTCAATCCTCAATCCTCAATCCTCAGTACTCAAACCTCAATCCTGAATCCTCAATCCTGAATCCTCAATCTTCAGACCTCAGTGCTCAAAAATCAGTTGTCAATTCTCAATCCTCAATAGAATATCATCAATTCACAGTTTTCAATACTCAATACTCAACCTGCTATCTTTAAGTCTCTATCCACAAACATCAATTCTCATCACTCAACCCTCAACACTCAGTCCCCCAATCCTCAATCTTCAATCCTCAATCCTCAATCCTCAATCCTCAATCCTCAATCTTCAATCCTCAATACTCAATCATCAATCCTCAATCCTCAATCCTCAGTCCTCAGTCCTCAAACCTCAATCCTCAACCCTCAGCCCTCATCCTCAATCCTCATTCCTCAATCCTCAATCTTCAATCTTCAATCCTCAATAATCAATCTTCAACCCTCAATCCTCAGTCCTCAAACCTCAATTCTGAATCCTCAATCCTGAATCCTCAATTTTCAGCCCCCAGCCCTCAACAATCAGTTGTAAATTCACAATCCTCAATAGAATATCATCAATTCACGGTTTTCAATACTCAATACTCAATCTGCAATCTTTAAATCTCTATCCACAAACACCAATTCTCATCATTCAACCCTCAATACTCAGTCCCCAGTCCTCAATCTTCAATCCTCAATCCTCAATCCTCAACCCTCAATCCCCTACATTCAATCCTCAATACTCAATCTTCAATACTCAATCCTCAATCCTCAATCCTCAATTCTCAATCTTCAATCCTCAGTCCTCAGTCCTCAATCCTCAATCCTCATTCTTCAATCCTCAATACCCAATCCTCAATCTTCAATCCTCAATCCTCAATCCTCAACTCTCAATCCTCAATCCTAAGTCCTCAGTCCTCAAACCTCAATCCTCAACCCTCAGCCCTCATCGTCAGTCCTCAATCCTCAATCCTCAATCCTCAATCTTCAATCCTGAATACACAATCTTCAACGCTCAATCCTCAATTCTCAATACTCAATACTCAATCCTCAATCCTCAATCCTCAATCCTCAATCTTCAATCCTCAACCCTCAATCCTCAATCCTCAATCCTCAGTCTTCAATCCTCAATACCCAATCCTCAATCCTGAATCCTCAATCCTCAATACTCAATCATCAATCCTCAATCCTCAATCCTCCATCTTCAATCCTCAATACTCAATCTTCAATCCTCAATCCTCAATCCTCAATCCTCAATCCTCAATCTTCAGTACTCAATACTCAATCTTCAATCCTCAATCCTCAATCCTCAATCCTCAATCTTCAATCCTCAACCCCCAATCCTCAATCCTCAATCCTCAGTCTTCAATCCTCAATACCGAATCCTCAATCCTGAATCCTCAATCCTCAATCCTCAATGTTCAATACGCAATACCCAATCCTCAATCTTCAATCCCCAATCCTCAATCCTCAATCCTCAATCCTCAATCCTCAATCCTCAATCCTCAATCCTCAATCCTCAGTCCTCAAACCTCAATCCTGGATCCTCAATCCTGAATCCTCAATCTTCAGACCTCAGTCCTCAACAATCAGTTGTAAATTCTCAATCCTCAATAGAGTATCATCAATTCACAGTTTTCAATACTCAATACTCAATCTGCAATCTTTAAATCTCTATCCACAAACACCAATTCTCATCACTCAACACTCAATACTCAGTCCCCAGTACTCAATCTTCAATCCTCAATCCTCAATCCTCAACCCTCAATCCCCTACGTTCAATCCTCAATACTCAATCTTCAATACTCAATCCTCAATCCTCAATCCTCAATCCTCAATCTTCAATCCTCAGTCCTCAATCTTCAATCCTGTATACACAATCTTCAACCCTCAATCCTCAATTCTCAATCCTCAAAACTCAATCCTCAATCCTCAATCCTCAATCCTCAATCTTCAATCCTCAATACTCAATCATCAAACCTCAATCATCAATCCTCAGTCCTCAATCCTCAATACTCAATCCTCAATCTTCAATCCTCAATACTCAATCATCAATCCTCAATCCTCAATCCTCAATCTTCAATCCTCAATACTCAATCTTCAATCCTCAATCCTCAATCCTCAATCCTCAATCCTCAATCTTCAATCCTCAATCCTCAATCCTCAATCGTCAATCCTCAGTCTTCGATCCTCAATACCCAATCCTCAATCTTCAATCCTCAATCCCCAATCCTCAATTCTCAATCCTCAATCCTCAGTCCTCAGTCCTCAAACCCCAATCCTCAACCATCAGCCCTCATAGTCAATCCTCAATCCTCAATCCTCAATCCTCAATCTTCAATCCTCAATACTCAACCTTCAATCCTCTATCCTCAATTCTCAATCCTCAATACTGAATCCTCAATCGTCAATCCTCAATCCACAATCCTCAATCTTCAATACTCAATCCTCAATCCTCAATCCAAAATCCTCAATCTTCAAACCTCAATACTCAATCTTCAATCCTCAATCCTCAATCCTCAATCCTCAGACCTCAGACATCAATACTGAACCCTCAGTCCTCGTCCTCAATCCACAGCCCTCAATCCTCAATCCTCAATCTTCAATCATCAGTATTCAATCTTCAGTCCTCAATCCTCAATACTCAATCCTCAATCCTCAATCCTCAATGTTCAGTCAGCAATACCCAATCCTCAATCTTCAATCCTCAATCCTCAATCCTCAATCCTCAATCCTCAATCCTCAATCCTCAATCCTCATTACTCAAACCTCAATCCTGAATCCTCAATCCTGAATCCTCAATCTTCAGACATCAGTGCTCAAAAATCAGTTGTCAATTCTCAATCCTCAATAGAATATCATCAATGCACAGTTTTCAATACTCAATACTCAATCTGCTATCTTTAAATCTCTATCCACAAACATCAGCTCTCATCACTCAACCCTCAACACTCAGTCCCCCAATCCTCAATCTTCAATCCTCAATCCTCAATCCTCAATCCTCTATCCTCAATCTTCAATCCTCAATACTCAATCATCAATCCTCAATCCTCAATCCTCAGTCCTCAATCCTCAAACCTCAATCCTCAACCCTCAGCCCTCATCCTCAATCCTCATTCCTCAATCCTCAATCTTCAATCTTCAATCCTCAATAATCAATCTTCAACCCTCAATCCTCAGTCCTCAAACCTCAATTCTGAATCCTCAATCCTGAATCCTCAATTTTCAGCCCTCAGCCCTCAACAATTAGTTGTAAATTCTCAATCCTCAATAGAATATCATCAATTCACAGTTTTCAATACTCAATACTCAATCTGCAATCTTTAAATCTCTATCCACAAACACCAATTCTCATCATTCAACCCTCAATACTCAGTCCCCAGTCCTCAATCTTCAATCCTCAATCCTCAATCCTCAACCCTCAATCCCCTACATTCAATCCTCAATACTCAATCTTCAATACTCAATCCTCAATTCTCAATCTTCAATCCTCAGTCCTCAGTCCTCAATCCTCAATCCTCATTCTTCAATCCTCAATACCCAATCCTCAATCTTCAATCCTCAATCCTCAATCCTCAACTCTCAATCCTCAATCCTCAGTCCTCAGTCCTCAAACCTCAATCCTCAACCCTCAGCCCTCATCGTCAGTCCTCCATCCTCAATCCTCAATCCTCAATCTTCAATCCTGAATACACAATCTTCAACGCTCAATCCTCAATTCTCAATCCTCAATACTCAATCCTCAATCCTCAATCCTCAATCCTCAATCTTCAATCCTCAACCCTCAATCCTCAATCCTCAATCCTCAGTCTTCAATCCTCAATACCCAATCCTCAATCCTGAATCCTCAATCCTCAATACTCAATCATCAATCCTCAATCCTCAATCCTCAACCTTCAATCCTCAATACTCAATCTTCAATCCTCAATCCTCAATCCTCAATCCTCAATCTTCAATCCTCAATCCTCAATCCTCAATCGTCAATCCTCAGTCTTCGATCCTCAATACCCAATCCTCAATCTTCAATCCTCAATCCTCAATCCTCAATTCTCAATCCTCAAATCTCAGTCCTCAGTCCTCAAACCTCAATCCTCAACCCTCAGCCCTCATAGTCAATCCTCAATACTCTATCCTCAATCCTCAATCTTCAATCCTCAATACTCAACCTTCAATCCTCAATCTTCAATTCTCAATCCTGAATACTGAATCCTCAATCGTCAATCCTCAATCCCCAATCCTCAATGTTCAATACTCAATCCTCAATCCTCAATCCAAAATCCTCAATCTTCAATCCTCAATACCCAATCCTCAATCTTCAATCCTCAATCCTCAATCCTCAACTCTCAATCCTCAATCCTCAGTCCTCAGTCCTCAAACCTCAATCCTCAACCCTCAGCCCTCATCGTCAGTCCTCCATCCTCAATCCTCAATCCTCAATCTTCAATCCTGAATACACAATCTTCAACGCTCAATTCTCAATTCTCAATCCTCAATACTCAATCCTCAATCCTCAATCCTCAGTCCTCAGTCCTCAAACCTCAATCCTCAACCCTCAGCCCTCATAGTCAATCCTCAATACTCAATCCTCAATCCTCAATCTTCAATCCTCAATACTCAACCTTCAATCCTCAATCCTCAATTCTCAATCCTCAATACTGAATCCTCAATCGTCAATCCTCAATCCCCAATCCTCAATGTTCAATTCTCAATCCTCAATCCTCAAACCTCAATCCTCAACCATCAGCCCTCATAGTCAATCCTCAATCCTCAATCCTCAATCCTCAATCTTCAATCCTCAATACTCAACCTTCAATCCTCTATCCTCAATTCTCAATCCTCAATACTGAATCCTCAATCGTCAATCCTCAATCCACAATCCTCAATCTTCAATACTCAATCCTCAATCCTCAATCCAAAATCCTCAATCTTCAAACCTCAATACTCAATCTTCAATCCTCAATCCTCAATCCTCAATCCTCAGACCTCAGACATCAATACTGAACCCTCAGTCCTCGTCCTCAATCCACAGCCCTCAATCCTCAATCCTCAATCTTCAATCATCAGTATTCAATCTTCAGTCCTCAATCCTCAATACTCAATCCTCAATCCTCAATCCTCAATGTTCAGTCAGCAATACCCAATCCTCAATCTTCAATCCTCAATCCTCAATCCTCAATCCTCAATCCTCAATCCTCAATCCTCAATCCTCATTACTCAAACCTCAATCCTGAATCCTCAATCCTGAATCCTCAATCTTCAGACATCAGTGCTCAAAAATCAGTTGTCAATTCTCAATCCTCAATAGAATATCATCAATGCACAGTTTTCAATACTCAATACTCAATCTGCTATCTTTAAATCTCTATCCACAAACATCAATTCTCATCACTCAACCCTCAACACTCAGTCCCCCAATCCTCAATCTTCAATCCTCAATCCTCAATCCTCAATCCTCAATCCTCAATCTTCAATCCTCAATACTCAATCATCAATCCTCAATCCTCAATCCTCAGTCCTCAATCCTCAAACCTCAATCCTCAACCCTCAGCCCTCATCCTCAATCCTCATTCCTCAATCCTCAATCTTCAATCTTCAATCCTCAATAATCAATCTTCAACCCTCAATCCTCAGTCCTCAAACCGCAATTCTGAATCCTCAATCCTGAATCCTCAATTTTCAGCCCTCAGCCCTCAACAATTAGTTGTAAATTCTCTATCCTCAATAGAATATCATCAATTCACAGTTTTCAATACTCAATACTCAATCTGCAATCTTTAAATCTCTATCCACAAACACCAATTCTCATCATTCAACCCTCAATACTCAGTCCCCAGTCCTCAATCTTCAATCCTCAATCCTCAATCCTCAACCCTCAATCCCCTACATTCAATCCTCAATACTCAATCTTCAATACTCAATCCTCAATCCTCAATCCTCAATTCTCAATCTTCAATCCTCAGTCCTCAGTCCTCAATCCTCAATCCTCATTCTTCAATCCTCAATACCCAATCCTCAATCTTCAATCCTCAATCCTCAATCCTCAACTCTCAATCCTCAATCCTCAGTCCTCAGTCCTCAAACCTCAATCCTCAACCCTCAGCCCTCATCGTCAGTCCTCAATCCTCAATCCTCAATCCTCAATCTTCAATCCTGAATACACAATCTTCAACGCTCAATCCTCAATTCTCAATACTCAATACTCAATCCTCAATCCTCAATCCTCAATCCTCAATCTTCAATCCTCAACCCTCAATCCTCAATCCTCAATCCTCAGTCTTCAATCCTCAATACCCAATCCTCAATCCTGAATCCTCAATCCTCAATACTCAATCATCAATCCTCAATCCTCAATCCTCAATCTTCAATCCTCAATACTCAATCTTCAATCCTCAATCCTCAATCCTCAATCCTCAATCCTCAATCTTCAGTCCTCAATACTCAATCTTCAATCCTCAATCCTCAATCCTCAATCCTCAATCTTCAATCCTCAACCCCCAATCCTCAATCCTCAATCCTCAGTCTTCAATCCTCAATACCGAATCCTCAATCCTGAATCCTCAATCCTCAATCCTCAATGTTCAATACGCAATACCCAATCCTCAATCTTCAATCCCCAATCCTCAATCCTCAATCCTCAATCCTCAATCCTCAATCCTCAATCTTCAATCCTCAATCCTCAGTCCTCAAACCTCAATCCTGGATCCTCAATCCTGAATCCTCAATCTTCAGACCTCAGTCCTCAACAATCAGTTGTAAATTCTCAATCCTCAATAGAGTATCATCAATTCACAGTTTTCAATACTCAATACTCAATCTGCAATCTTTAAATCTCTATCCACAAACACCAATTCTCATCACTCAACACTCAATACTCAGTCCCCAGTACTCAATCTTCAATCCTCAATCCTCAATCCTCAACCCTCAATCCCCTACGTTCAATCCTCAATACTCAATCTTCAATACTCAATCCTCAATCCTCAATCCTCAATCCTCAATCTTCAATCCTCAGTCCTCAATCTTCAATCCTGTATACACAATCTTCAACCCTCAATCCTCAATTCTCAATCCTCAAAACTCAATCCTCAATCCTCAATCCTCAATCCTCAATCTTCAATCCTCAATACTCAATCATCAAACCTCAATCATCAATCCTCAGTCCTCAATCCTCAATACTCAATCCTCAATCTTCAATCCTCAATACTCAATCATCAATCCTCAATCCTCAATCCTCAATCTTCAATCCTCAATACTCAATCTTCAATCCTCAATCCTCAATCCTCAATCCTGAATCCTCAATCTTCAATCCTCAATCCTCAATCCTCAATCGTCAATCCTCAGTCTTCGATCCTCAATACCCAATCCTCAATCTTCAATCCTCAATCCCCAATCCTCAATTCTCAATCCTCAATCCTCAGTCCTCAGTCCTCAAACCTCAATCCTCAACCATCAGCCCTCATAGTCAATCCTCAATCCTCAATCCTCAATCCTCAATCTTCAATCCTCAATACTCAACCTTCAATCCTCTATCCTCAATTCTCAATCCTCAATACTGAATCCTCAATCGTCAATCCTCAATCCACAATCCTCAATCTTCAATACTCAATCCTCAATCCTCAATCCAAAATCCTCAATCTTCAAACCTCAATACTCAATCTTCAATCCTCAATCCTCAATCCTCAATCCTCAGACCTCAGACATCAATACTGAACCCTCAGTCCTCGTCCTCAATCCACAGCCCTCAATCCTCAATCCTCAATCTTCAATCATCAGTATTCAATCTTCAGTCCTCAATCCTCAATACTCAATCCTCAATCCTCAATCCTCAATGTTCAGTCAGCAATACCCAATCCTCAATCTTCAATCCTCAATCCTCAATCCTCAATCCTCAATCCTCAATCCTCAATCCTCAATCCTCATTACTCAAACCTCAATCCTGAATCCTCAATCCTGAATCCTCAATCTTCAGACATCAGTGCTCAAAAATCAGTTGTCAATTCTCAATCCTCAATAGAATATCATCAATGCACAGTTTTCAATACTCAATACTCAATCTGCTATCTTTAAATCTCTATCCACAAACATCAATTCTCATCACTCAACCCTCAACACTCAGTCCCCCAATCCTCAATCTTCAATCCTCAATCCTCAATCCTCAATCCTCTATCCTCAATCTTCAATCCTCAATACTCAATCATCAATCCTCAATCCTCAATCCTCAGTCCTCAATCCTCAAACCTCAATCCTCAACCCTCAGCCCTCATCCTCAATCCTCATTCCTCAATCCTCAATCTTCAATCTTCAATCCTCAATAATCAATCTTCAACCCTCAATCCTCAGTCCTCAAACCTCAATTCTGAATCCTCAATCCTGAATCCTCAATTTTCAGCCCTCAGCCCTCAACAATTAGTTGTAAATTCTCAATCCTCAATAGAATATCATCAATTCACAGTTTTCAATACTCAATACTCAATCTGCAATCTTTAAATCTCTATCCACAAACACCAATTCTCATCATTCAACCCTCAATACTCAGTCCCCAGTCCTCAATCTTCAATCCTCAATCCTCAATCCTCAACCCTCAATCCCCTACATTCAATCCTCAATACTCAATCTTCAATACTCAATCCTCAATTCTCAATCTTCAATCCTCAGTCCTCAGTCCTCAATCCTCAATCCTCATTCTTCAATCCTCAATACCCAATCCTCAATCTTCAATCCTCAATCCTCAATCCTCAACTCTCAATCCTCAATCCTCAGTCCTCAGTCCTCAAACCTCAATCCTCAACCCTCAGCCCTCATCGTCAGTCCTCCATCCTCAATCCTCAATCCTCAATCTTCAATCCTGAATACACAATCTTCAGCGCTCAATCCTCAATTCTCAATCCTCAATACTCAATCCTCAATCCTCAATCCTCAATCCTCAATCTTCAATCCTCAACCCTCAATCCTCAATCCTCAATCCTCAGTCTTCAATCCTCAGTACCCAATCCTCAATCCTGAATCCTCAATCCTCAATACTCAATCATCAATCCTCAATCCTCAATCCTCAATCTTCAATCCTCAATACTCAATCTTCAATCCTCAATCCTCAATCCTCAATCCTCAATCTTCAATCCTCAATCCTCAATCCTCAATCGTCAATCCTCAGTCTTCGATCCTCAATACCCAATCCTCAATCTTCAATCCTCAATCCTCAATCCTCAATTCTCAATCCTCAAATCTCAGTCCTCAGTCCTCAAACCTCAATCCTCAACCCTCAGCCCTCATAGTCAATCCTCAATACTCTATCCTCAATCCTCAATCTTCAATCCTCAATACTCAACCTTCAATCCTCAATCTTCAATTCTCAATCCTGAATACTGAATCCTCAATCGTCAATCCTCAATCCCCAATCCTCAATGTTCAATACTCAATCCTCAATCCTCAATCCAAAATCCTCAATCTTCAATCCTCAATACCCAATCCTCAATCTTCAATCCTCAATCCTCAATCCTCAACTCTCAATCCTCAATCCTCAGTCCTCAGTCCTCAAACCTCAATCCTCAACCCTCAGCCCTCATCGTCAGTCCTCCATCCTCAATCCTCAATCCTCAATCTTCAATCCTGAATACACAATCTTCAACGCTCAATCCTCAATTCTCAATCCTCAATACTCAATCCTCAATCCTCAATCCTCAGTCCTCAGTCCTCAAACCTCAATCCTCAACCCTCAGCCCTCATAGTCAATCCTCAATACTCAATCCTCAATCCTCAATCTTCAATCCTCAATACTCAACCTTCAATCCTCAATCCTCAATTCTCAATCCTCAATACTGAATCCTCAATCGTCAATCCTCAATCCCCAATCCTCAATGTTCAATTCTCAATCCTCAATCCTCAAACCTCAATCCTCAACCATCAGCCCTCATAGTCAATCCTCAATCCTCAATCCTCAATCCTCAATCTTCAATCCTCAATACTCAACCTTCAATCCTCTATCCTCAATTCTCAATCCTCAATACTGAATCCTCAATCGTCAATCCTCAATCCACAATCCTCAATCTTCAATACTCAATCCTCAATCCTCAATCCAAAATCCTCAATCTTCAAACCTCAATACTCAATCTTCAATCCTCAATCCTCAATCCTCAATCCTCAGACCTCAGACATCAATACTGAACCCTCAGTCCTCGTCCTCAATCCACAGCCCTCAATCCTCAATCCTCAATCTTCAATCATCAGTATTCAATCTTCAGTCCTCAATCCTCAATACTCAATCCTCAATCCTCAATCCTCAATGTTCAGTCAGCAATACCCAATCCTCAATCTTCAATCCTCAATCCTCAATCCTCAATCCTCAATCCTCAATCCTCAATCCTCAATCCTCATTACTCAAACCTCAATCCTGAATCCTCAATCCTGAATCCTCAATCTTCAGACATCAGTGCTCAAAAATCAGTTGTCAATTCTCAATCCTCAATAGAATATCATCAATGCACAGTTTTCAATACTCAATACTCAATCTGCTATCTTTAAATCTCTATCCACAAACATCAATTCTCATCACTCAACCCTCAACACTCAGTCCCCCAATCCTCAATCTTCAATCCTCAATCCTCAATCCTCAATCCTCAATCCTCAATCTTCAATCCTCAATACTCAATCATCAATCCTCAATCCTCAATCCTCAGTCCTCAATCCTCAAACCTCAATCCTCAACCCTCAGCCCTCATCCTCAATCCTCATTCCTCAATCCTCAATCTTCAATCTTCAATCCTCAATAATCAATCTTCAACCCTCAATCCTCAGTCCTCAAACCGCAATTCTGAATCCTCAATCCTGAATCCTCAATTTTCAGCCCTCAGCCCTCAACAATTAGTTGTAAATTCTCAATCCTCAATAGAATATCATCAATTCACAGTTTTCAATACTCAATACTCAATCTGCAATCTTTAAATCTCTATCCACAAACACCAATTCTCATCATTCAACCCTCAATACTCAGTCCCCAGTCCTCAATCTTCAATCCTCAATCCTCAATCCTCAACCCTCAATCCCCTACATTCAATCCTCAATACTCAATCTTCAATACTCAATCCTCAATCCTCAATCCTCAATTCTCAATCTTCAATCCTCAGTCCTCAGTCCTCAATCCTCAATCCTCATTCTTCAATCCTCAATACCCAATCCTCAATCTTCAATCCTCAATCCTCAATCCTCAACTCTCAATCCTCAATCCTCAGTCCTCAGTCCTCAAACCTCAATCCTCAACCCTCAGCCCTCATCGTCAGTCCTCAATCCTCAATCCTCAATCCTCAATCTTCAATCCTGAATACACAATCTTCAACGCTCAATCCTCAATTCTCAATACTCAATACTCAATCCTCTATCCTCAATCCTCAATCCTCAATCTTCAATCCTCAACCCTCAATCCTCAATCCTCAATCCTCAGTCTTCAATCCTCAATACCCAATCCTCAATCCTGAATCCTCAATCCTCAATACTCAATCATCAATCCTCAATCCTCAATCCTCAATCTTCAATCCTCAATACTCAATCTTCAATCCTCAATCCTCAATCCTCAATCCTCAATCCTCAATCTTCAGTCCTCAATACTCAATCTTCAATCCTCAATCCTCAATCCTCAATCCTCAATCTTCAATCCTCAACCCCCAATCCTCAATCCTCAATCCTCAGTCTTCAATCCTCAATACCGAATCCTCAATCCTGAATCCTCAATCCTCAATCCTCAATGTTCAATACGCAATACCCAATCCTCAATCTTCAATCCCCAATCCTCAATCCTCAATCCTCAATCCTCAATCCTCAATCCTCAATCCTCAATCCTCAATCCTCAGTCCTCAAACCTCAATCCTGGATCCTCAATCCTGAATCCTCAATCTTCAGACCTCAGTCCTCAACAATCAGTTGTAAATTCTCAATCCTCAATAGAGTATCATCAATTCACAGTTTTCAATACTCAATACTCAATCTGCAATCTTTAAATCTCTATCCACAAACACCAATTCTCATCACTCAACACTCAATACTCAGTCCCCAGTACTCAATCTTCAATCCTCAATCCTCAATCCTCAACCCTCAATCCCCTACGTTCAATCCTCAATACTCAATCTTCAATACTCAATCCTCAATCCTCAATCCTCAATCCTCAATCTTCAATCCTCAGTCCTCAATCTTCAATCCTGTATACACAATCTTCAACCCTCAATCCTCAATTCTCAATCCTCAAAACTCAATCCTCAATCCTCAATCCTCAATCCTCAATCTTCAATCCTCAATACTCAATCATCAAACCTCAATCATCAATCCTCAGTCCTCAATCCTCAATACTCAATCCTCAATCTTCAATCCTCAATACTCAATCATCAATCCTCAATCCTCAATCCTCAATCTTCAATCCTCAATACTCAATCTTCAATCCTCAATCCTCAATCCTCAATCCTGAATCCTCAATCTTCAATCCTCAATCCTCAATCCTCAATCGTCAATCCTCAGTCTTCGATCCTCAATACCCAATCCTCAATCTTCAATCCTCAATCCCCAATCCTCAATTCTCAATCCTCAATCCTCAGTCCTCAGTCCTCAAACCTCAATCCTCAACCATCAGCCCTCATAGTCAATCCTCAATCCTCAATCCTCAATCCTCAATCTTCAATCCTCAATACTCAACCTTCAATCCTCTATCCTCAATTCTCAATCCTCAATACTGAATCCTCAATCGTCAATCCTCAATCCACAATCCTCAATCTTCAATACTCAATCCTCAATCCTCAATCCAAAATCCTCAATCTTCAAACCTCAATACTCAATCTTCAATCCTCAATCCTCAATCCTCAATCCTCAGACCTCAGACATCAATACTGAACCCTCAGTCCTCGTCCTCAATCCACAGCCCTCAATCCTCAATCCTCAATCTTCAATCATCAGTATTCAATCTTCAGTCCTCAATCCTCAATACTCAATCCTCAATCCTCAATCCTCAATGTTCAGTCAGCAATACCCAATCCTCAATCTTCAATCCTCAATCCTCAATCCTCAATCCTCAATCCTCAATCCTCAATCCTCAATCCTCATTACTCAAACCTCAATCCTGAATCCTCAATCCTGAATCCTCAATCTTCAGACATCAGTGCTCAAAAATCAGTTGTCAATTCTCAATCCTCAATAGAATATCATCAATGCACAGTTTTCAATACTCAATACTCAATCTGCTATCTTTAAATCTCTATCCACAAACATCAATTCTCATCACTCAACCCTCAACACTCAGTCCCCCAATCCTCAATCTTCAATCCTCAATCCTCAATCCTCAATCCTCTATCCTCAATCTTCAATCCTCAATACTCAATCATCAATCCTCAATCCTCAATCCTCAGTCCTCAATCCTCAAACCTCAATCCTCAACCCTCAGCCCTCATCCTCAATCCTCATTCCTCAATCCTCAATCTTCAATCTTCAATCCTCAATAATCAATCTTCAACCCTCAATCCTCAGTCCTCAAACCTCAATTCTGAATCCTCAATCCTGAATCCTCAATTTTCAGCCCTCAGCCCTCAACAATTAGTTGTAAATTCTCAATCCTCAATAGAATATCATCAATTCACAGTTTTCAATACTCAATACTCAATCTGCAATCTTTAAATCTCTATCCACAAACACCAATTCTCATCATTCAACCCTCAATACTCAGTCCCCAGTCCTCAATCTTCAATCCTCAATCCTCAATCCTCAACCCTCAATCCCCTACATTCAATCCTCAATACTCAATCTTCAATACTCAATCCTCAATTCTCAATCTTCAATCCTCAGTCCTCAGTCCTCAATCCTCAATCCTCATTCTTCAATCCTCAATACCCAATCCTCAATCTTCAATCCTCAATCCTCAATCCTCAACTCTCAATCCTCAATCCTCAGTCCTCAGTCCTCAAACCTCAATCCTCAACCCTCAGCCCTCATCGTCAGTCCTCCATCCTCAATCCTCAATCCTCAATCTTCAATCCTGAATACACAATCTTCAGCGCTCAATCCTCAATTCTCAATCCTCAATACTCAATCCTCAATCCTCAATCCTCAATCCTCAATCTTCAATCCTCAACCCTCAATCCTCAATCCTCAATCCTCAGTCTTCAATCCTCAGTACCCAATCCTCAATCCTGAATCCTCAATCCTCAATACTCAATCATCAATCCTCAATCCTCAATCCTCAATCTTCAATCCTCAATACTCAATCTTCAATCCTCAATCCTCAATCCTCAATCCTCAATCTTCAATCCTCAATCCTCAATCCTCAATCGTCAATCCTCAGTCTTCGATCCTCAATACCCAATCCTCAATCTTCAATCCTCAATCCTCAATCCTCAATTCTCAATCCTCAAATCTCAGTCCTCAGTCCTCAAACCTCAATCCTCAACCCTCAGCCCTCATAGTCAATCCTCAATACTCTATCCTCAATCCTCAATCTTCAATCCTCAATACTCAACCTTCAATCCTCAATCTTCAATTCTCAATCCTGAATACTGAATCCTCAATCGTCAATCCTCAATCCCCAATCCTCAATGTTCAATACTCAATCCTCAATCCTCAATCCAAAATCCTCAATCTTCAATCCTCAATACCCAATCCTCAATCTTCAATCCTCAATCCTCAATCCTCAACTCTCAATCCTCAATCCTCAGTCCTCAGTCCTCAAACCTCAATCCTCAACCCTCAGCCCTCATCGTCAGTCCTCCATCCTCAATCCTCAATCCTCAATCTTCAATCCTGAATACACAATCTTCAACGCTCAATCCTCAATTCTCAATCCTCAATACTCAATCCTCAATCCTCAATCCTCAGTCCTCAGTCCTCAAACCTCAATCCTCAACCCTCAGCCCTCATAGTCAATCCTCAATACTCAATCCTCAATCCTCAATCTTCAATCCTCAATACTCAACCTTCAATCCTCAATCCTCAATTCTCAATCCTCAATACTGAATCCTCAATCGTCAATCCTCAATCCCCAATCCTCAATGTTCAATTCTCAATCCTCAATCCTCAAACCTCAATCCTCAACCATCAGCCCTCATAGTCAATCCTCAATCCTCAATCCTCAATCCTCAATCTTCAATCCTCAATACTCAACCTTCAATCCTCTATCCTCAATTCTCAATCCTCAATACTGAATCCTCAATCGTCAATCCTCAATCCACAATCCTCAATCTTCAATACTCAATCCTCAATCCTCAATCCAAAATCCTCAATCTTCAAACCTCAATACTCAATCTTCAATCCTCAATCCTCAATCCTCAATCCTCAGACCTCAGACATCAATACTGAACCCTCAGTCCTCGTCCTCAATCCACAGCCCTCAATCCTCAATCCTCAATCTTCAATCATCAGTATTCAATCTTCAGTCCTCAATCCTCAATACTCAATCCTCAATCCTCAATCCTCAATGTTCAGTCAGCAATACCCAATCCTCAATCTTCAATCCTCAATCCTCAATCCTCAATCCTCAATCCTCAATCCTCAATCCTCAATCCTCATTACTCAAACCTCAATCCTGAATCCTCAATCCTGAATCCTCAATCTTCAGACATCAGTGCTCAAAAATCAGTTGTCAATTCTCAATCCTCAATAGAATATCATCAATGCACAGTTTTCAATACTCAATACTCAATCTGCTATCTTTAAATCTCTATCCACAAACATCAATTCTCATCACTCAACCCTCAACACTCAGTCCCCCAATCCTCAATCTTCAATCCTCAATCCTCAATCCTCAATCCTCAATCCTCAATCTTCAATCCTCAATACTCAATCATCAATCCTCAATCCTCAATCCTCAGTCCTCAATCCTCAAACCTCAATCCTCAACCCTCAGCCCTCATCCTCAATCCTCATTCCTCAATCCTCAATCTTCAATCTTCAATCCTCAATAATCAATCTTCAACCCTCAATCCTCAGTCCTCAAACCGCAATTCTGAATCCTCAATCCTGAATCCTCAATTTTCAGCCCTCAGCCCTCAACAATTAGTTGTAAATTCTCAATCCTCAATAGAATATCATCAATTCACAGTTTTCAATACTCAATACTCAATCTGCAATCTTTAAATCTCTATCCACAAACACCAATTCTCATCATTCAACCCTCAATACTCAGTCCCCAGTCCTCAATCTTCAATCCTCAATCCTCAATCCTCAACCCTCAATCCCCTACATTCAATCCTCAATACTCAATCTTCAATACTCAATCCTCAATCCTCAATCCTCAATTCTCAATCTTCAATCCTCAGTCCTCAGTCCTCAATCCTCAATCCTCATTCTTCAATCCTCAATACCCAATCCTCAATCTTCAATCCTCAATCCTCAATCCTCAACTCTCAATCCTCAATCCTCAGTCCTCAGTCCTCAAACCTCAATCCTCAACCCTCAGCCCTCATCGTCAGTCCTCAATCCTCAATCCTCAATCCTCAATCTTCAATCCTGAATACACAATCTTCAACGCTCAATCCTCAATTCTCAATACTCAATACTCAATCCTCTATCCTCAATCCTCAATCCTCAATCTTCAATCCTCAACCCTCAATCCTCAATCCTCAATCCTCAGTCTTCAATCCTCAATACCCAATCCTCAATCCTGAATCCTCAATCCTCAATACTCAATCATCAATCCTCAATCCTCAATCCTCAATCTTCAATCCTCAATACTCAATCTTCAATCCTCAATCCTCAATCCTCAATCCTCAATCCTCAATCTTCAGTCCTCAATACTCAATCTTCAATCCTCAATCCTCAATCCTCAATCCTCAATCTTCAATCCTCAACCCCCAATCCTCAATCCTCAATCCTCAGTCTTCAATCCTCAATACCGAATCCTCAATCCTGAATCCTCAATCCTCAATCCTCAATGTTCAATACGCAATACCCAATCCTCAATCTTCAATCCCCAATCCTCAATCCTCAATCCTCAATCCTCAATCCTCAATCCTCAATCCTCAATCCTCAATCCTCAGTCCTCAAACCTCAATCCTGGATCCTCAATCCTGAATCCTCAATCTTCAGACCTCAGTCCTCAACAATCAGTTGTAAATTCTCAATCCTCAATAGAGTATCATCAATTCACAGTTTTCAATACTCAATACTCAATCTGCAATCTTTAAATCTCTATCCACAAACACCAATTCTCATCACTCAACACTCAATACTCAGTCCCCAGTACTCAATCTTCAATCCTCAATCCTCAATCCTCAACCCTCAATCCCCTACGTTCAATCCTCAATACTCAATCTTCAATACTCAATCCTCAATCCTCAATCCTCAATCCTCAATCTTCAATCCTCAGTCCTCAATCTTCAATCCTGTATACACAATCTTCAACCCTCAATCCTCAATTCTCAATCCTCAAAACTCAATCCTCAATCCTCAATCCTCAATCCTCAATCTTCAATCCTCAATACTCAATCATCAAACCTCAATCATCAATCCTCAGTCCTCAATCCTCAATACTCAATCCTCAATCTTCAATCCTCAATACTCAATCATCAATCCTCAATCCTCAATCCTCAATCTTCAATCCTCAATACTCAATCTTCAATCCTCAATCCTCAATCCTCAATCCTCAATCCTCAATCTTCAATCCTCAATCCTCAATCCTCAATCGTCAATCCTCAGTCTTCGATCCTCAATACCCAATCCTCAATCTTCAATCCTCAATCCCCAATCCTCAATTCTCAATCCTCAATCCTCAGTCCTCAGTCCTCAAACCTCAATCCTCAACCATCAGCCCTCATAGTCAATCCTCAATCCTCAATCCTCAATCCTCAATCTTCAATCCTCAATACTCAACCTTCAATCCTCTATCCTCAATTCTCAATCCTCAATACTGAATCCTCAATCGTCAATCCTCAATCCACAATCCTCAATCTTCAATACTCAATCCTCAATCCTCAATCCAAAATCCTCAATCTTCAAACCTCAATACTCAATCTTCAATCCTCAATCCTCAATCCTCAATCCTCAGACCTCAGACATCAATACTGAACCCTCAGTCCTCGTCCTCAATCCACAGCCCTCAATCCTCAATCCTCAATCTTCAATCATCAGTATTCAATCTTCAGTCCTCAATCCTCAATACTCAATCCTCAATCCTCAATCCTCAATGTTCAGTCAGCAATACCCAATCCTCAATCTTCAATCCTCAATCCTCAAACCTCAATCCTCAATCCTCAATCCTCAATCCTCAATCCTCATTACTCAAACCTCAATCCTGAATCCTCAATCCTGAATCCTCAATCTTCAGACATCAGTGCTCAAAAATCAGTTGTCAATTCTCAATCCTCAATAGACTATCATCAATGCACAGTTTTCAATACTCAATACTCAATCTGCTATCTTTAAATCTCTATCCACAAACATCAATTCTCATCACTCAACCCTCAACACTCAGTCCCCCAATCCTCAATCTTCAATCCTCAATCCTCAATCCTCAATCCTCTATCCTCAATCTTCAATCCTCAATACTCAATCATCAATCCTCAATCCTCAATCCTCAGTCCTCAATCCTCAAACCTCAATCCTCAACCCTCAGCCCTCATCCTCAATCCTCATTCCTCAATCCTCAATCTTCAATCTTCAATCCTCAATAATCAATCTTCAACCCTCAATCCTCAGTCCTCAAACCTCAATTCTGAATCCTCAATCCTGAATCCTCAATTTTCAGCCCTCAGCCCTCAACAATTAGTTGTAAATTCTCAATCCTCAATAGAATATCATCAATTCATAGTTTTCAATACTCAATACTCAATCTGCAATCTTTAAATCTCTATCCACAAACACCAATTCTCATCATTAAACCCTCAATACTCAGTCCCCAGTCCTCAATCTTCAATCCTCAATCCTCAATCCTCAACCCTCAATCCCCTACATTCAATCCTCAATACTCAATCTTCAATACTCAATCCTCAATTCTCAATCTTCAATCCTCAGTCCTCAGTCCTCAATCCTCAATCCTCATTCTTCAATCCTCAATACCCAATCCTCAATCTTCAATCCTCAATCCTCAATCCTCAACTCTCAATCCTCAATCCTCAGTCCTCAGTCCTCAAACCTCAATCCTCAACCCTCAGCCCTCATCGTCAGTCCTCCATCCTCAATCCTCAATCCTCAATCTTCAATCCTGAATACACAATCTTCAACGCTCAATCCTCAATTCTCAATCCTCAATACTCAATCCTCAATCCTCAATCCTCAATCCTCAATCTTCAATCCTCAACCCTCAATCCTCAATCCTCAATCCTCAGTCTTCAATCCTCAATACCCAATCCTCAATCCTGAATCCTCAATCCTCAATACTCAATCATCAATCCTCAATCCTCAATCCTCAATCTTCAATCCTCAATACTCAATCTTCAATCCTCAATCCTCAATCCTCAATCCTCAATCTTCAATCCTCAATCCTCAATCCTCAATCGTCAATCCTCAGTCTTCGATCCTCAATACCCAATCCTCAATCTTCAATCCTCAATCCTCAATCCTCAATTCTCAATCCTCAAATCTCAGTCCTCAGTCCTCAAACCTCAATCCTCAACCCTCAGCCCTCATAGTCAATCCTCAATACTCTATCCTCAATCCTCAATCTTCAATCCTCAATACTCAACCTTCAATCCTCAATCTTCAATTCTCAATCCTGAATACTGAATCCTCAATCGTCAATCCTCAATCCCCAATCCTCAATGTTCAATACTCAATCCTCAATCCTCAATCCAAAATCCTCAATCTTCAATCCTCAATACTCAATCTTCAATCCTCAATCCTCAATCCTCAATCCTCAATCCTCAATCCTCTGTCCTCAATACTCAATCCTCAATCCTCAATCCAAAATCCTCAATCTTCAAACCTCAATACTCAATCTTCAATCCTCAATCCTCAATCCTCAATCCTCAGACCTCAGACATCAATACTGAACCCTCAGTCCTCGTCCTCAATCCACAGCCCTCAATCCTCAATCCTCAATCTTCAATCATCAATATTCAATTTTCAGTCCTCAATCCTCAATACTCAATCCTCAATCCTCAATCCTCAATGTTCAGTCAGCAATACCCAATCCTCAATCTTCAATCCTCAATCCTCAATCCTGAATCCTCAATCCTCAATCCTCAATCCTCAATCCTCAGTACTCAAACCTCAATCCTGAATCCTCAATCCTGAATCCTCAATCCTGAATCCTCAATCTTCAGACCTCAGTGCTCAAAAATCAGTTGTCAATTCTCAATCCTCAATAGAATATCATCAATTCACAGCTTTCAATACTCAATACTCAATCTGCTATCTTTAAATCTCTATCCACAAACATCAATTCTCATCACTCTACCCTCAACACTCAGTCCCCAATCCTCAATCTTCAACCCTCAATCCTCAATCCTCAATCCTCAATCCTCAATCTTCAATCCTCAATACTCAATCATCAATCCTCAATCCTCAATCCTCAGTCCTCAATCCTCAAACCTCAATCCTCAACCCTCAGCCCTCATCCTCAATCCTCGTTCCTCAATCCTCAATCTTCAATCTTCAATCCTCAATAATCAATCTTCAACCCTCAATCCTCAGTCCTGAAACCTCAATTCTGAATCCTCAATCCTGAATCCTCAATTTTCAGCCCTCAGCCCTCAACAATCAGTTGTAAATTCTCAATCCTCAATAGAATATCATCAATTCACAGTTTTCAATACTCAATACTCAATCTGCAATCTTTAAATCTCTATTCACAAACACCAATTCTCATCACTCAACCCTCAATACTCAGTCCCCAGTCCTCAATCTTCAGTCCTCAATCCTCAGTCCTCAACCCTCAATCACCTACATTCAATCCTCAATACTCAATCTTCAATACTCAATCCTCAATCCTCAATCCTCAACCCTCAGCCCTCATAGTCAATCCTCAATCCTCAATCCTCAATCCTCAATCCTCAATCCTCAATCCTCAATCCTCAGTCCTCAATCTTCAATCCCCAATCCTCAGTCCTCAATCCTCAAACCCCATTCTTCAATCCTCAATACCCAATCCTCAATCTTCAATCCTCAATCCTCAATCCTCAATCCTCAATTCTCAATCCTCAATCCTCAGTCCTCAGTCCTCAAACCTCAATCCTCAACCCTCAGCCCTCATCGACAATCCTCAATCCTCAATCCTCAATCCTCAATCTTCAATCCTGAATACACAACCTTCAACCCTCAATCCTCAATTCTCAATCCTCAACACTCAATCCTTAATCCTCAATCCTCAATCCTCAACCTTCAATCCTCAATACTCAATCATCAATCCTCAATCCTCAATCCTCAATCTTCAATCCTCAATACTCAATCTTCAATCCTCAATCCTCAATCCTCAATCCTCAATCTTCAATCCTCAATCCTCAATCCTCAATCCTGAATCCTCAGTCTTCGATCCTCAATACCCAATCCTCAATCTTCAATCCTCAATCCTCAATCCTCAATTCTCAATCCTCAATCCTCAGTCCTCAGTCCTCAAACGTCAATCCTCAACCCTCAGCCCTCATAGTCAAACCTCAATCCTCAATCCTCAATCCTCAATCTTCAATCCTCAATACTCAACCTTCAATCCTCTATCCTCAATTCTCAATCCTCAATACTGAATCCTCAATCGTCAATCCTCAGTCCCCAATCCTCAATCTTCAATACTCAATCCTCAATCCTCAATCCAAAATCCTCAATCTTCAAACCTCAATACTCAATCTTCAATCCTCAATCCTCAATCCTCAATCCTCAGACCTCAGACATCAATACTGAACCCTCAGTCCTCGTCCTCAATCCACAGCCCTCAATCCTCAATCCTCAATCTTCAATCATCAATATTCAATTTTCAGTCCTCAATCCTCAATACTCAATCCTCAATCCTCAATCCTCAATGTTCAGTCAGCAATACCCAATCCTCAATCTTCAATCCTCAATCCTCAATCCTCAATCCTCAATCCTCAATCCTCAATCCTCAATCCTCAGTACTCAAACCTCAATCCTGAATCCTCAATCCTGAATCCTCAATCTTCAGACCTCAGTGCTCAAAAATCAGTTGTCAATTCTCAATCCTCAATAGAATATCATCAATTCACAGCTTTCAATACTCAATACTCAATCTGCTATCTTTAAATCTCTATTCACAAACACCAATTCTCATCACTCAACCCTCAATACTCAGTCCCCAGTCCTCAATCTTCAATCCTCAATCCTCAGTCCTCAACCCTCAATCACCTACATTCAATCCTCAATACTCAATCTTCAATACTCAATCCTCAATCCTCAATCCTCAACCCTCAGCCCTCATAGTCAGTCCCCAATCCTCAATCTTCAATCCTCAATCCTCAATCCTCAATCCTCAATCCTCAATCTTCAATCCTCAATACTCAATCATCAATCCTCAATCCTCAATCCTCAGTCCTCAATCCTCAAACCTCAATCCTCAACCCTCAGCCCTCATCCTCAATCCTCATTCCTCAATCCTCAATCTTCAATCTTCAATCCTCAATAATCAATCTTCAACCTCAATCTTCAATCCTGAATACACAGTCTTCAACCCTCAATCCTCAATTCTCAATCCTCAACACTCAATCCTCAATCCTCAATCCTCAATCCTCAATCTTCAATCCTCAATCCTCAATCCTCAATCCTCAGACCTCAGACATCAATACTCAACCCTCAGTCCCCGTCCTCAATCCACAACCCTCAATCCTCAATACTCAATCTTCAATCATCAATATTCATTCTTCAGTCCTCAATCCTCAATCCTCAATCCTCAATCCTCAATCCTCAATGTTCAATACGCAATACCCAATCCTCAATCTTCAATCCCCAATCCTCAATCCTCAATCCTCACTCCTCAATCCTCAATCCTCAATCCTCAATCCTCAGTCCTCAAACCTCAATCCTGGATCCTCAATCGTGAATCCTCAATCTTCAGACCTCAGTCCTCAACAATCAGTTGTAAATTCTCAATCCTCAATAGAATATCATCAATTCACAGTTTTCAATACTCAATACTCAATCTGCAATCTTTAAATCTCTATCCACAAACACCAATTCTCATCACTCAACCCTCAATACTCAGTCCCCAGTCCTCAATCTTCAATCCTCAATCCTCAATCCTCAATCCTCAATCCCCTACCTTCAATCCTCAATACTCAATCTTCAATCATCAATCCTCAATCCTCAATCCTCAATCTTCAATCCTCAATCCTCACTCATCAATCCTCAATCCTCATTCTTCAATCCTCAATACCCAATCCTCAATCTTCAATCTTCAATCCTCAATCCTCGATTCTCAATCCTCAATCCTCAGTCCTCAGTCCTCAAACCTCAATCCTCAACCATCAGCCCTCACCGTCAATCCTCAGTCCTCAATCCTCAATCCTCAATCTTCAGCCCTGAGTCCTCAACAATCAGTTGTCAATCCTGAATCCTCAATAGAATATCCTCAATTCACAGTTTTCGATACTCAATACACAATCTGCAACCTTCAAGCCTCTATCCACAAACATCAATTCTCATCACTCAACCCTCAACACTCAGTCCTCAATGTTCAATCCTCAATCCTCAATCCACAATCCTCAATCGTCAATTTTCAATCCTCATTCCACAGTCTTCAATCTTCAATCGTCAATGCTCAATCCTCAATCCTCAATCATCAGTCCTCAACCCTCAATCCTCGACCCTCAAACCTCAATCTTCAATCCTCAATCCTCAATCCCCACTCCTCAAACCTCAATCCTGGATCCTCAATCCTGAATCCTCAATCTTCAGACCTCAGTCCTCAACAATCAGTTGTAAATTCTCAATCCTTAATAGAATATCATCAATTCACAGTTTTCAATACTCAATACTCAATCTGCAATCTTTAAATCTCTATCCACAAACATTAATTCTCATCACTCAGCCCTCAATACTCAGTCCCCAGTCCTCAATCTTCAATCCTCAATCCTCAATCCTCAATCCTCAATCCCCTACCTACAATCCTCAATACTCAATCTTCAATCCTCAATCCTCAATCCTCAATCCTCAATCTTCAATCCTCAATCCTCAGTCCTCAATCCTCAATCCTCATTCTTCAATCCTCAATACCCAATCCTCAATCTTCAATCCTCAATCCTCAATCCTCAATTCTGAATCCTCAATCCTCAGTCCTCAGTCCGCAAACCTCAATCCTCAACCCTCAGCCCTCATCGTCAATCCACAATCCTCAATCCTCAATCCTCAATCTTCAATCCTGAATGCACAACCTTCAACCCTCAATCCTCAATCCTCAATTCTCAATCCTCAATACTCAATCCTCAATCCTCAATCCTCAATCCTCAATCCTCAATCTTCAGTCCTCAATACTCAATCATCAATCCTCAATCACCAATCCTCAGTGCTCAATCCTCAATCCTCAATCCTCAATCTTCAATCCTCAATACTCAATCATCAATCCTCAATCCTCAATCCTCAACCTTCAATCCTCAATACTCAATCTTCAATCCTCAATCCTCAATCCACAATCTTCAATCTTCAATCCTCAATCCTCAATCCTCAATCCTCAATCCTCAGTCTTCAATCCTCAATACCCAATCCTCAATCCTCAATCCTCAATCCTCAATCCTCAATCCTCAATCCTCAATCCACAATCCTCACTCCTCAAACCTCAATCCTGGATCCTCAATCCTGAATCCTCAATCTTCAGTCCTCAGTCCTCAACAATCAGTTGTAAATTCTCAATCCTCAATAGAATATCATCAATTCACAGTTTAAAATACTCAATACTCAATCTGCAATCTTTAAATCTCTATCCACAAACATCAATTCTCATCACTCAGCCCTCAATACTCAGTCCCCAGGCCTCAATCTTCAATCCTCAATCCTCAATCCTCAATCCTCAATCCCCTACCTTCAATCCTCAATACTCAATCTTCAATCCTCAATCCTCAATCCTCAATCCTCAATCCTCAATCTTCAATCCTCAATCCTCAGTCCTCAATCCTCAATCCTCATTCTTCAATCCTCAATACCCAATCCTCAATCTTCAATCCTCAATCCTCAATCCTCAATTCTGAATCCTCAATCCTCAGTCCTCAGTCCTCAAACCTCAATCCTCAACCCTCAGCCCTCATCGTCAATCCTCAATCCTCAATCCTCAATCCTCAATCTTCAATCCTGAATACACAATCTTCAACCCTCAATCCTCAATTCTCAATCCTCAACACTCAATCCTTAATCCTCAATCCTCAATCCTCAATCTTCAATCCTCAATACTCAATCATCAATCCTCAATCATCAATCCTCAGTCCTCAATCCTCAATCCTCAATCCTCAATCTTCAATCCTCAATACTCAATCATCAATCCTCAATCCTCAATCCTCAATCTTCAATCCTCAATACTCAATCTTCAATCCTCAATCCTCAATCCTCAATCCTCAATCTTCAATCCTCAATCCTCAATCCTCAATTCTCAATCCTCAATCCTCAGTCCTCAGTCCTCAAACCTCAATCCTCAACCCTCAGCCCTCATAGTCAATCCTCAATCCTCAATCCTCAATCCTCAATCTTCAATCCTCAATTCTCAGTCCTCAATCCTCAGTCCTCATTCTTCAATCCTCAATACCCAATCCTCAATCTTCAATCCTCAATCATCAATCCTCAATTCTCAATCCTTAATCCTCAGTCCTCAGACCTCAAACCTCAATCCTCAACCCTCAGCCCTCATCGTCAATCCTCAATCCTAAATCCTCAATCCACAATCTTCAATCCTGAATACACAATCTTCAACACTCAATCCTCAATTCTCAATCCTCAATACTCAATCCTCAATCCTCAATCCTCAATCCTCAATCTTCAATCCTCAATACTCAATCCTCAATCCTCAATCCTCAATCCTCAATCCTCAATCTTCAATCCTCAACACTCAATCCTCAATCCTCAA
The DNA here is from genome assembly GCF_051401765.1 of Calliopsis andreniformis. NCBI lineage: Eukaryota > Metazoa > Arthropoda > Insecta > Hymenoptera > Andrenidae > Calliopsis > Calliopsis andreniformis. The sequence continues at coordinate 1,458,825 of NW_027480535.1, read as the reverse complement.
TCCTCAGTCTTCAATCCTCAATACCCAATCCTCAATCCTGAATCCTCAATCCTCAATACTCAATCATCAATCCTCAATCCTCAATCCTCAATCTTCAATCCTCAATACTCAATCTTCAATCCTCAATCCTCAATCCTCAATCCTCAATCTTCAATCCTCAATCCTCAATCCTCAATCGTCAATCCTCAGTCTTCGATCCTCAATACCCAATCCTCAATCTTCAATCCTCAATCCTCAATCCTCAATTCTCAATCCTCAAATCTCAGTCCTCAGTCCTCAAACCTCAATCCTCAACCCTCAGCCCTCATAGTCAATCCTCAATACTCTATCCTCAATCCTCAATCTTCAATCCTCAATACTCAACCTTCAATTGTCAATCCTCAATTCTCAATCCTGAATACTGAATCCTCAATCGTCAATCCTCAATCCCCAATTCTCAATGTTCAATACTCAATCCTCAATCCTCAATCCAAAATCCTCAATCTTCAATCCTCAATACTCAATCTTCAATCCTCAATCCTCAATCCTCAATCCTCAATCCTCAATCCTCAGTCCTCAATCTTCAATCCCCAATCCTCAGTCCTCAATCCTCAAACCCCATTCTTCAATCCTCAATACCCAATCCTCAATCTTCAATCCTCAATCCTCAACCCTCAATCCTCAATTCTCAATCCTCAATCCTCAGTCCTCAGTCCTCAAACCTCAATCCTCAACCCTCAGCCCTCATCGACAATCCTCAATCCTCAATCCTCAATCCTCAATCTTCAATCCTGAATACACAACCTTCAACCCTCAATCCTCAATTCTCAATCCTCAACACTCAATCCTTAATCCTCAATCCTCAATCCTCAACCTTCAATCCTCAATACTCAATCATCAATCCTCAATCCTCAATCCTCAATCTTCAATCCTCAATACTCAATCTTCAATCCTCAATCCTCAATCCTCAATCCTCAATCTTCAATCCTCAATCCTCAATCCTCAATCCTGAATCCTCAGTCTTCGATCCTCAATACCCAATCCTCAATCTTCAATCCTCAATCCTCAATCCTCAATTCTCAATCCTCAATCCTCAGTCCTCAGTCCTCAAACGTCAATCCTCAACCCTCAGCCCTCATAGTCAAACCTCAATCCTCAATCCTCAATCCTCAATCTTCAATCCTCAATACTCAACCTTCAATCCTCTATCCTCAATTCTCAATCCTCAATACTGAATCCTCAATCGTCAATCCTCAGTCCCCAATCCTCAATCTTCAATACTCAATCCTCAATCCTCAATCCAAAATCCTCAATCTTCAAACCTCAATACTCAATCTTCAATCCTCAATCCTCAATCCTCAATCCTCAGACCTCAGACATCAATACTGAACCCTCAGTCCTCGTCCTCAATCCACAGCCCTCAATCCTCAATCCTCAATCTTCAATCATCAATATTCAATTTTCAGTCCTCAATCCTCAATACTCAATCCTCAATCCTCAATCCTCAATGTTCAGTCAGCAATACCCAATCCTCAATCTTCAATCCTCAATCCTCAATCCTCAATCCTCAATCCTCAATCCTCAATCCTCAATCCTCAGTACTCAAACCTCAATCCTGAATCCTCAATCCTGAATCCTCAATCTTCAGACCTCAGTGCTCAAAAATCAGTTGTCAATTCCCAATCCTCAATAGAATATCATCAATTCACAGCTTTCAATACTCAATACTCAATCTGCTATCTTTAAATCTCTATTCACAAACACCAATTCTCATCACTCAACCCTCAATACTCAGTCCCCAGTCCTCAATCTTCAATCCTCAATCCTCAGTCCTCAACCCTCAATCACCTACATTCAATCCTCAATACTCAATCTTCAATACTCAATCCTCAATCCTCAATCCTCAACCCTCAGCCCTCATAGTCAGTCCCCAATCCTCAATCTTCAATCCTCAATCCTCAATCCTCAATCCTCAATCCTCAATCTTTAATCCTCAATACTCAATCATCAATCCTCAATCCTCAATCCTCAGTCCTCAATCCTCAAACCTCAATCCTCAACCCTCAGCCCTCATCCTCAATCCTCATTCCTCAATCCTCAATCTTCAATCTTCAATCCTCAATAATCAATCTTCAACCTCAATCTTCAATCCTGAATACACAGTCTTCAACCCTCAATCCTCAATTCTCAATCCTCAACACTCAATCCTCAATCCTCAATCCTCAATCCTCAATCTTCAATCCTCAATCCTCAATCCTCAATCCTCAGACCTCAGACATCAATACTCAACCCTCAGTCCCCGTCCTCAATCCACAACCCTCAATCCTCAATACTCAATCTTCAATCATCAATATTCATTCTTCAGTCCTCAATCCTCAATCCTCAATCCTCAATCCTCAATCCTCAATGTTCAATACGCAATACCCAATCCTCAATCTTCAATCCCCAATCCTCAATCCTCAATCCTCACTCCTCAATCCTCAATCCTCAATCCTCAATCCTCAGTCCTCAAACCTCAATCCTGGATCCTCAATCGTGAATCCTCAATCTTCAGACCTCAGTCCTCAACAATCAGTTGTAAATTCTCAATCCTCAATAGAATATCATCAATTCACAGTTTTCAATACTCAATACTCAATCTGCAATCTTTAAATCTCTATCCACAAACACCAATTCTCATCACTCAACCCTCAATACTCAGTCCCCAGTCCTCAATCTTCAATCCTCAATCCTCAATCCTCAATCCTCAATCCCCTACCTTCAATCCTCAATACTCAATCTTCAATCATCAATCCTCAATCCTCAATCCTCAATCTTCAATCCTCAATCCTCACTCATCAATCCTCAATCCTCATTCTTCAATCCTCAATACCCAATCCTCAATCTTCAATCCTCAATCCTCAATCCTCGATTCTCAATCCTCAATCCTCAGTCCTCAGTCCTCAAACCTCAATCCTAAACCATCAGCCCTCACCGTCAATCCTCAGTCCTCAATCCTCAATCCTCAATCTTCAGCCCTGAGTCCTCAACAATCAGTTGTCAATCCTGAATCCTCAATAGAATATCCTCAATTCACAGTTTTCGATACTCAATACACAATCTGCAACCTTCAAGCCTCTATCCACAAACATCAATTCTCATCACTCAACCCTCAACACTCAGTCCTCAATGTTCAATCCTCAATCCTCAATCCACAATCCTCAATCGTCAATTTTCAATCCTCATTCCACAGTCTTCAATCTTCAATCGTCAATGCTCAATCCTCAATCCTCAATCATCAGTCCTCAACCCTCAATCCTCGACCCTCAAACCTCAATCTTCAATCCTCAATCCTCACTCCCCACTCCTCAAACCTCAATCCTGGATCCTCAATCCTGAATCCTCAATCTTCAGACCTCAGTCCTCAACAATCAGTTGTAAATTCTCAATCCTTAATAGAATATCATCAATTCACAGTTTTCAATACTCAATACTCAATCTGCAATCTTTAAATCTCTATCCACAAACATTAATTCTCATCACTCAGCCCTCAATACTCAGTCCCCAGTCCTCAATCTTCAATCCTCAATCCTCAATCCTCAATCCTCAATCCCCTACCTACAATCCTCAATACTCAATCTTCAATCCTCAATCCTCAATCCTCAATCCTCAATCTTCAATCCTCAATCCTCAGTCCTCAATCCTCAATCCTCATTCTTCAATCCTCAATACCCAATCCTCAATCTTCAATCCTCAATCCTCAATCCTCAATTCTGAATCCTCAATCCTCAGTCCTCAGTCCGCAAACCTCAATCCTCAACCCTCAGCCCTCATCGTCAATCCACAATCCTCAATCCTCAATCCTCAATCTTCAATCCTGAATGCACAACCTTCAACCCTCAATCCTCAATCCTCAATTCTCAATCCTCAATACTCAATCCTCAATCCTCAATCCTCAATCCTCAATCCTCAATCTTCAGTCCTCAATACTCAATCATCAATCCTCAATCACCAATCCTCAGTGCTCAATCCTCAATCCTCAATCCTCAATCTTCAATCCTCAATACTCAATCATCAATCCTCAATCCTCAATCCTCAACCTTCAATCCTCAATACTCAATCTTCAATCCTCAATCCTCAATCCACAATCTTCAATCTTCAATCCTCAATCCTCAATCCTCAATCCTCAATCCTCAGTCTTCAATCCTCAATACCCAATCCTCAATCCTCAATCCTCAATCCTCAATCCTCAATCCTCAATCCTCAATCCACAATCCTCACTCCTCAAACCTCAATCCTGGATCCTCAATCCTGAATCCTCAATCTTCAGTCCTCAGTCCTCAACAATCAGTTGTAAATTCTCAATCCTCAATAGAATATCATCAATTCACAGTTTTCAATACTCAATACTCAATCTGCAATCTTTAAATCTCTATCCACAAACATCAATTCTCATCACTCAGCCCTCAATACTCAGTCCCCAGGCCTCAATCTTCAATCCTCAATCCTCAATCCTCAATCCTCAATCCCCTACCTTCAATCCTCAATACTCAATCTTCAATCCTCAATCCTCAATCCTCAATCCTCAATCCTCAATCTTCAATCCTCAATCCTCAGTCCTCAATCCTCAATCCTCATTCTTCAATCCTCAATACCCAATCCTCAATCTTCAATCCTCAATCCTCAATCCTCAATTCTGAATCCTCAATCCTCAGTCCTCAGTCCTCAAACCTCAATCCTCAACCCTCAGCCCTCATCGTCAATCCTCAATCCTCAATCCTCAATCCTCAATCTTCAATCCTGAATACACAATCTTCAACCCTCAATCCTCAATTCTCAATCCTCAACACTCAATCCTTAATCCTCAATCCTCAATCCTCAATCTTCAATCCTCAATACTCAATCATCAATCCTCAATCATCAATCCTCAGTCCTCAATCCTCAATCCTCAATCCTCAATCTTCAATCCTCAATACTCAATCATCAATCCTCAATCCTCAATCCTCAATCTTCAATCCTCAATACTCAATCTTCAATCCTCAATCCTCAATCCTCAATCCTCAATCTTCAATCCTCAATCCTCAATCCTCAATTCTCAATCCTCAATCCTCAGTCCTCAGTCCTCAAACCTCAATCCTCAACCCTCAGCCCTCATAGTCAATCCTCAATCCTCAATCCTCAATCCTCAATCTTCAATCCTCAATTCTCAGTCCTCAATCCTCAGTCCTCATTCTTCAATCCTCAATACCCAATCCTCAATCTTCAATCCTCAATCATCAATCCTCAATTCTCAATCCTTAATCCTCAGTCCTCAGACCTCAAACCTCAATCCTCAACCCTCAGCCCTCATCGTCAATCCTCAATCCTAAATCCTCAATCCACAATCTTCAATCCTGAATACACAATCTTCAACACTCAATCCTCAATTCTCAATCCTCAATACTCAATCCTCAATCCTCAATCCTCAATCCTCAATCTTCAATCCTCAATACTCAATCCTCAATCCTCAATCCTCAATCCTCAATCCTCAATCTTCAATCCTCAACACTCAATCCTCAATCCTCAATCCTCAGTCTTCAATCCTCAATACCCAATCCTCAATCCTGAATCCTCAATCCTCAATACTCAATCATCAATCCTCAATCCTCAATCCTCAATCTTCAATCCTCAATACTCAATCTTCAATCCTCAATCCTCAATCCTCAATCCTCAATCTTCAATCCTCAATCCTCAATCCTCAATCGTCAATCCTCAGTCTTCGATCCTCAATACCCAATCCTCAATCTTCAATCCTCAATCCTCAATCCTCAATTCTCAATCCTCAAATCTCAGTCCTCAGTCCTCAAACCTCAATCCTCAACCCTCAGCCCTCATAGTCAATCCTCAATACTCTATCCTCAATCCTCAATCTTCAATCCTCAATACTCAACCTTCAATTGTCAATCCTCAATTCTCAATCCTGAATACTGAATCCTCAATCGTCAATCCTCAATCCCCAATTCTCAATGTTCAATACTCAATCCTCAATCCTCAATCCAAAATCCTCAATCTTCAATCCTCAATACTCAATCTTCAATCCTCAATCCTCAATCCTCAATCCTCAATCCTCAATCCTCAGTCCTCAATCTTCAATCCCCAATCCTCAGTCCTCAATCCTCAAACCCCATTCTTCAATCCTCAATACCCAATCCTCAATCTTCAATCCTCAATCCTCAACCCTCAATCCTCAATTCTCAATCCTCAATCCTCAGTCCTCAGTCCTCAAACCTCAATCCTCAACCCTCAGCCCTCATCGACAATCCTCAATCCTCAATCTCAATCCTCAATCTTCAATCCTGAATACACAACCTTCAACCCTCAATCCTCAATTCTCAATCCTCAACACTCAATCCTTAATCCTCAATCCTCAATCCTCAACCTTCAATCCTCAATACTCAATCATCAATCCTCAATCCTCAATCCTCAATCTTCAATCCTCAATACTCAATCTTCAATCCTCAATCCTCAATCCTCAATCCTCAATCTTCAATCCTCAATCCTCAATCCTCAATCCTGAATCCTCAGTCTTCGATCCTCAATACCCAATCCTCAATCTTCAATCCTCAATCCTCAATCCTCAATTCTCAATCCTCAATCCTCAGTCCTCAGTCCTCAAACGTCAATCCTCAACCCTCAGCCCTCATAGTCAAACCTCAATCCTCAATCCTCAATCCTCAATCTTCAATCCTCAATACTCAACCTTCAATCCTCTATCCTCAATTCTCAATCCTCAATACTGAATCCTCAATCGTCAATCCTCAGTCCCCAATCCTCAATCTTCAATACTCAATCCTCAATCCTCAATCCAAAATCCTCAATCTTCAAACCTCAATACTCAATCTTCAATCCTCAATCCTCAATCCTCAATCCTCAGACCTCAGACATCAATACTGAACCCTCAGTCCTCGTCCTCAATCCACAGCCCTCAATCCTCAATCCTCAATCTTCAATCATCAATATTCAATTTTCAGTCCTCAATCCTCAATACTCAATCCTCAATCCTCAATCCTCAATGTTCAGTCAGCAATACCCAATCCTCAATCTTCAATCCTCAATCCTCAATCCTCAATCCTCAATCCTCAATCCTCAATCCTCAATCCTCAGTACTCAAACCTCAATCCTGAATCCTCAATCCTGAATCCTCAATCTTCAGACCTCAGTGCTCAAAAATCAGTTGTCAATTCCCAATCCTCAATAGAATATCATCAATTCACAGCTTTCAATACTCAATACTCAATCTGCTATCTTTAAATCTCTATTCACAAACACCAATTCTCATCACTCAACCCTCAATACTCAGTCCCCAGTCCTCAATCTTCAATCCTCAATCCTCAGTCCTCAACCCTCAATCACCTACATTCAATCCTCAATACTCAATCTTCAATACTCAATCCTCAATCCTCAATCCTCAACCCTCAGCCCTCATAGTCAGTCCCCAATCCTCAATCTTCAATCCTCAATCCTCAATCCTCAATCCTCAATCCTCAATCTTTAATCCTCAATACTCAATCATCAATCCTCAATCCTCAATCCTCAGTCCTCAATCCTCAAACCTCAATCCTCAACCCTCAGCCCTCATCCTCAATCCTCATTCCTCAATCCTCAATCTTCAATCTTCAATCCTCAATAATCAATCTTCAACCTCAATCTTCAATCCTGAATACACAGTCTTCAACCCTCAATCCTCAATTCTCAATCCTCAACACTCAATCCTCAATCCTCAATCCTCAATCCTCAATCTTCAATCCTCAATCCTCAATCCTCAATCCTCAGACCTCAGACATCAATACTCAACCCTCAGTCCCCGTCCTCAATCCACAACCCTCAATCCTCAATACTCAATCTTCAATCATCAATATTCATTCTTCAGTCCTCAATCCTCAATCCTCAATCCTCAATCCTCAATCCTCAATGTTCAATACGCAATACCCAATCCTCAATCTTCAATCCCCAATCCTCAATCCTCAATCCTCACTCCTCAATCCTCAATCCTCAATCCTCAATCCTCAGTCCTCAAACCTCAATCCTGGATCCTCAATCGTGAATCCTCAATCTTCAGACCTCAGTCCTCAACAATCAGTTGTAAATTCTCAATCCTCAATAGAATATCATCAATTCACAGTTTTCAATACTCAATACTCAATCTGCAATCTTTAAATCTCTATCCACAAACACCAATTCTCATCACTCAACCCTCAATACTCAGTCCCCAGTCCTCAATCTTCAATCCTCAATCCTCAATCCTCAATCCTCAATCCCCTACCTTCAATCCTCAATACTCAATCTTCAATCATCAATCCTCAATCCTCAATCCTCAATCTTCAATCCTCAATCCTCACTCATCAATCCTCAATCCTCATTCTTCAATCCTCAATACCCAATCCTCAATCTTCAATCCTCAATCCTCAATCCTCGATTCTCAATCCTCAATCCTCAGTCCTCAGTCCTCAAACCTCAATCCTAAACCATCAGCCCTCACCGTCAATCCTCAGTCCTCAATCCTCAATCCTCAATCTTCAGCCCTGAGTCCTCAACAATCAGTTGTCAATCCTGAATCCTCAATAGAATATCCTCAATTCACAGTTTTCGATACTCAATACACAATCTGCAACCTTCAAGCCTCTATCCACAAACATCAATTCTCATCACTCAACCCTCAACACTCAGTCCTCAATGTTCAATCCTCAATCCTCAATCCACAATCCTCAATCGTCAATTTTCAATCCTCATTCCACAGTCTTCAATCTTCAATCGTCAATGCTCAATCCTCAATCCTCAATCATCAGTCCTCAACCCTCAATCCTCGACCCTCAAACCTCAATCTTCAATCCTCAATCCTCACTCCCCACTCCTCAAACCTCAATCCTGGATCCTCAATCCTGAATCCTCAATCTTCAGACCTCAGTCCTCAACAATCAGTTGTAAATTCTCAATCCTTAATAGAATATCATCAATTCACAGTTTTCAATACTCAATACTCAATCTGCAATCTTTAAATCTCTATCCACAAACATTAATTCTCATCACTCAGCCCTCAATACTCAGTCCCCAGTCCTCAATCTTCAATCCTCAATCCTCAATCCTCAATCCTCAATCCCCTACCTACAATCCTCAATACTCAATCTTCAATCCTCAATCCTCAATCCTCAATCCTCAATCTTCAATCCTCAATCCTCAGTCCTCAATCCTCAATCCTCATTCTTCAATCCTCAATACCCAATCCTCAATCTTCAATCCTCAATCCTCAATCCTCAATTCTGAATCCTCAATCCTCAGTCCTCAGTCCGCAAACCTCAATCCTCAACCCTCAGCCCTCATCGTCAATCCACAATCCTCAATCCTCAATCCTCAATCTTCAATCCTGAATGCACAACCTTCAACCCTCAATCCTCAATCCTCAATTCTCAATCCTCAATACTCAATCCTCAATCCTCAATCCTCAATCCTCAATCCTCAATCTTCAGTCCTCAATACTCAATCATCAATCCTCAATCACCAATCCTCAGTGCTCAATCCTCAATCCTCAATCCTCAATCTTCAATCCTCAATACTCAATCATCAATCCTCAATCCTCAATCCTCAACCTTCAATCCTCAATACTCAATCTTCAATCCTCAATCCTCAATCCACAATCTTCAATCTTCAATCCTCAATCCTCAATCCTCAATCCTCAATCCTCAGTCTTCAATCCTCAATACCCAATCCTCAATCCTCAATCCTCAATCCTCAATCCTCAATCCTCAATCCACAATCCTAACTCCTCAAACCTCAATCCTGGATCCTCAATCCTGAATCCTCAATCTTCAGTCCTCAGTCCTCAACAATCAGTTGTAAATTCTCAATCCTCAATAGAATATCATCAATTCACAGTTTTCAATACTCAATACTCAATCTGCAATCTTTAAATCTCTATCCACAAACATCAATTCTCATCACTCAGCCCTCAATACTCAGTCCCCAGGCCTCAATCTTCAATCCTCAATCCTCAATCCTCAATCCTCAATCCCCTACCTTCAATCCTCAATACTCAATCTTCAATCCTCAATCCTCAATCCTCAATCCTCAATCCTCAATCTTCAATCCTCAATCCTCAGTCCTCAATCCTCAATCCTCATTCTTCAATCCTCAATACCCAATCCTCAATCTTCAATCCTCAATCCTCAATCCTCAATTCTGAATCCTCAATCCTCAGTCCTCAGTCCTCAGTCCTCAAACCTCAATCCTCAACCCTCAGCCCTCATCGTCAATCCACAATCCTCAATACTCAATCATCAATCCTCAATCCTCAATCCTCAACCTTCAATCCTCAATACTCAATCTTCAATCCTCAATCCTCAATCCACAATCCTCAATCTTCAATCCTCAATCCTCAATCCTCAATCCTCAATCCTCAGTCTTCAATCCTCAATACCCAATCCTCAATCCTCAATCCTCAATCCTCAATCCTCAATCCTCAATCCTCAATCCACAATCCTCAGTCCTCAAACTTCAATCCTGGATCCTCAATCCTGAATCCTCAATCTTCAGACCTCAGTCCTCAACAATCAGTTGTAAATTCTCAATCATCAATAGAATATCATCAATTCACAGCTTTCAATACTCAATACTCAATCTGCAATCTTTAAATCTCTATCCACAAACACCAATTCTCATCACTCAACCCTCAATACTCAGTCCCCAGTCCTCAATCTTCAATCCTCAACCCTCAATACTCAATCTTCAATACTCAATCCTCAATCTTCAATCCTCAATCCTCAATCTTCAATCCTCAATCCTCAGTCCTCAATCCTCTATCCTCATTCTTCAATCCTCAATATCCAATCCTCAATCTTCAATCCTCAATCCTCAATCCTCAATTCTCAATCCTCAATCCTCAATCCTCAGTCCTCAAACCTCAATCCTCAACCCTCAGCCCTCATCGTCAATCCTCAATCCTCAATCCTCAATCCTCAATCTTCAATCCTGAATACACAATCTTCAACCCTCAATCCTCAATTCTCAATCCTCAATACTCAATCCTCAATCCTCAATCCTCAATCCTCAATCTTCAATCCTCAATACTCAATCTTCAATCCTCAATCCTCAATCCTCAATCCTCAATCCTCAATCTTCATTCCTCAATCCTCAATCCTCAATCCTCAATCCTCAGTCTTCAATCCTCAATACCCAATCCTCAATCCTCAATCCTTAATCCTCAATCCTCAATGTTCAATACGCAATACCCAATCCTCAATCTTCAATCCCCAATCCTCAATCCTCAATCCTCAATCCTCGATCCTCAATCCTCAATCCTCAATCCTCAGTCCTCAAACCTCAATCCTGGATCCTCAATCCTGAATCCTCAATCTTCAGACCTCAGTCCTCAACAATCAGTTGTAAATTCTCAATGCTCAATAGAGTATCATCAATTCACAGTTTTCAATACTCAATACTCAATCTGCAATCTTTGAATCTCTATCCACAAACACCAATTCTCATCACTCAACACTCAATACTCAGTCCCCAGTCCTCAATCTTCAATCCTCAATCCTCAATCCTCAACCCTCAATCCCCTACATTCAATCCTCAATACTCAATCTTCAATACTCAATCCTCAATCCTCAATCCTCAATCCTCAATCTTCAATCCTCAATCCTCAATCTTCAATCCTGTATACACAATCTTCAACCCTCAATCCTCAATTCTCAATCCTCAAAACTCAATCCTCAATCCTCAATCCTCAATCCTCAGTCCTCAATCCTCAATCCTCAATCCTCAATCTTCAATCCTCAATACTCAATCATCAATCTTCAATCCTCAATCCTCAATCTTCAATCCTCAATACTCAATCTTCAATCCTCAATCCTCAATCCTCAATCCTCAATCTTCAATCCTCAATCCTCAATCCTCAATCGTCTATCCTCAGTCTTCGATCCTCAATACCCAATCCTCAATCTTCAATCCTCAATCCTCAATCCTCAATTCTCAATCCTCAATCCTCAGTCCTCAGTCCTCAAACCTCAATCCTCAACCCTCAGCCCTCATAGTCAATCCACAATACTCAATCCTCAATCCTCAATCTTCAATCGTCAATACTCAACCTTCAATCCTCAATCCTCAATTCTCAATCCTCAATACTGAATCCTCAATCGTCAATACTCAATCCCCAATCCTCAATGTTCAATACTCAATCCTCAATCCTCAATCCAAAATCCTCAATCTTCAAACCTCAATACTCAATCTTCAATCCTCAAACCTCAATCCTCAATCCTCAATCCTCAATCCCCAGTCCTCAATCTTCAATCCTCAATCCTCAATCCTCAATTCTCAATCCTCAATCCTCAGTCCTCAGTCCTCAAACCTCAATCCTCAACCCTCAGCCCTCATAGTCAATCCTCAATCCTCAATCCTCAATCCTCAATCTTCAATCCTCAATACTCAATCTTCAATCCTCAATCCTCAATCCTCAATCCTCAGACCTCAGACATCAATACTGAACCCTCAGTCCTCGTCCTCAATCCACAGCCCTCAATCCTCAATCCTTAATCTTCAATCATCAATATTCAATCTTCAGTCCTCAATCCTCAATACTCAATCCTCAATCCTCAATGTTCAGTCAGCAATACCCAATCCTCAATCTTCAATCCTCAATCCTCAATCCTCAATCCTCAATCCTCAATCCTCAATCTTCAGACCTCAGTCCTCAACAATCAGTTGTAAATTCTCAATCCTCAATAGAATATCATCAATTCACAGTTTTCAATACTCAATACTCAATCTGCAATCTTTAAATCTCTATCCACAAACACCAATTCTCATCACTCAACCCTCAATACTCAGTCCCCAGTCCCCAATCTTCAATCCTCAATCCTCAATACTCAATCTTCAATACTCAATCCTCAATCCTCAATCCTCAATCCTCAATCCTCAATCTCCAATCCTCAATCCTCAGTCCTCAATCCTCAATCCTCATTCTTCAATCCTCAATACCCAATCCTCAATCTTCAATCCGCAATCCTCAATCCTCAATTCTCAATCCTCAATCCTCAGTCCTCAGTCCTCAAACCTCAATCCTCAACCCTCAGCCCTCATCGTCAATCCTCAATCCTCGATCCTCAATCCTCAATCTTCAATCCTGAATACACAATCTTCAACCCTCAATCCTCAATTCTCAATCCTCAATACTCAATCCTCAATCCTCAATCCTCAATCCTCAATCTTCAATCCTCAATACTCAATCTTCAATCATCAATCCTCAATCCTCAATCCTCAATCTTCAATCCTCAATCCTCAATCCTCAATCCTCAATCCTCAGTCTTCAATCCTCAATACCCAATCCTCAATCCTCAATCCTCAATCCTCAATCCTCAATGTTCAATACGCAATACCCAATCCTCAATCTTCAATCCCCAATCCTCCATCCTCAATCCTCAATCCTCAATCCTCAATCCTCAATCCTCAATCCTCAGTCCTCAAACCTCAATCCTGGATCCTCAATCCTGAATCCTCAATCTTCAGACCTAAGTCCTCAACAATCAGTTGTAAATTCTCAATCCTCAATAGAGTATCATCAATTCACAGTTTTCAATACTCAATACTCAATCTGCAATCTTTAAATCTCTATTCACAAACACCAATTCTCATCACTCAACCCTCAATACTCAGTCCCCAGTCCTCAATCTTCAATCCTCAATCCTCAGTCCTCAACCCTCAATCACCTACATTCAATCCTCAATACTCAATCTTCAATACTCAATCCTCAATCCTCAATCCTCAACCCTCAGCCCTCATAGTCAATCCTCAATCCTCAATCCTCAATCCTCAATCTTCAATCCTCAATACTCAACCTTCAATCCTCAATCCTCAATTCTCAATCCTCAATACTGAATCCTCAATCGTCAATCCTCAATCCCCAATCCTCAATGTTCAATACTCAATCCTCAATTCTCAATCCAAAATCCTCAATCTTCAAACCTCAATACTCAATCTTCAATCCTCAATCCTCAATCCTCAATCCTCAATCCTCAATCCTCAGTCCTCAATCTTCAATCCTCAATCCTCAGTCCTCAATCCTCAATCCTCATTCTTCAATCCTCAATACCCAATCCTCAATCTTCAATCCTCAATTCTCAATCCTCAATTCTGAATCCTCAATCCTCAGTCCTCAGTCCTCAAACCTCAATCCTCAACCCTCAGCCCTCATCGTCAATCCTCAATCCTCAATCCTCAACCTCAATCTTCAATCCTGAATACACAATCTTCAACCCTCAATCCTCAATTCTCAATCCTCAACACTCTATCCTCAATCCTCAATCCTCAATCCTCAATCTTCAATCCTCAATCCTCAATCCTCAATCCTCAGACCTCAGACATCAATACTCAACCCTCAGTCCCCGTCCTCAATCCACAACCCTCAATCCTCAATACTCAATCTTCAATCATCAATATTCAATCTTCAGTCCTCAATCCTCAATCCTCAATCTTCAATCCTCAATCCTCAATCCTCAATCCTCAATCCTCAGTCTTCAATCCTCAATACCCAATCCTCAATCCTCAATCCTTAATCCTCAATCCTCAATGTTCAATACGCAATACCCAATCCTCAATCTTCAATCCCCAATCCTCAATCCTCAATCCTCAATCCTCGATCCTCAATCCTCAATCCTCAATCCTCAGTCCTCAAACCTCAATCCTGGATCCTCAATCCTGAATCCTCAATCTTCAGACCTCAGTCCTCAACAATCAGTTGTAAATTCTCAATGCTCAATAGAGTATCATCAATTCACAGTTTTCAATACTCAATACTCAATCTGCAATCTTTAAATCTCTATCCACAAACACCAATTCTCATCACTCAACACTCAATACTCAGTCCCCAGTCCTCAATCTTCAATCCTCAATCCTCAATCCTCAACCCTCAATCCCCTACATTCAATCCTCAATACTCAATCTTCAGTACTCAATCCTCAATCCTCAATCCTCAATCCTCAATCTTCAATCCTCAATCCTCAATCTTCAATCCTGTATACACAATCTTCAACCCTCAATCCTCAATTCTCAATCCTCAAAACTCAATCCTCAATCCTCAATCCTCAATCCTCAGTCCTCAATCCTCAATCCTCAATCCTCAATCTTCAATCCTCAATACTCAATCATCAATCTTCAATCCTCAATCCTCAATCTTCAATCCTCAATACTCAATCTTCAATCCTCAATCCTCAATCCTCAATCCTCAATCTTCAATCCTCAATCCTCAATCCTCAATCGTCTATCCTCAGTCTTCGATCCTCAATACCCAATCCTCAATCTTCAATCCTCAATCCTCAATCCCCAATTCTCAATCCTCAATCCTCAGTCCTCAGTCCTCAAACCTCAATCCTCAACCCTCAGCCCTCATAGTCAATCCACAATACTCAATCCTCAATCCTCAATCTTCAATCCTCAATACTCAACCTTCAATCCTCAATCCTCAATTCTCAATCCTCAATACTGAATCCTCAATCGTCAATACTCAATCCCCAATCCTCAATGTTCAATACTCAATCCTCAATCCTCAATCCAAAATCCTCAATCTTCAAACCTCAATACTCAATCTTCAATCCTCAAACCTCAATCCTCAATCCTCAATCCTCAATCCTCAGTCCTCAATCTTCAATCCTCAATCCTCAATCCTCAATTCTCAATCCTCAATCCTCAGTCCTCAGTCCTCAAACCTCAATCCTCAACCCTCAGCCCTCATAGTCAATCCTCAATCCTCAATCCTCAATCCTCAATCTTCAATCCTCAATACTCAATCTTCAATCCTCAATCCTCAATCCTCAATCCTCAGACCTCAGACATCAATACTGAACCCTCAGTCCTCGTCCTCAATCCACAGCCCTCAATCCTCAATCCTTAATCTTCAATCATCAATATTCAATCTTCAGTCCTCAATCCTCAATACTCAATCCTCAATCCTCAATGTTCAGTCAGCAATACCCAATCCTCAATCTTCAATCCTCAATCCTCAATCCTCAATCCTCAATCCTCAATCCTCAATCTTCAGACCTCAGTCCTCAACAATCAGTTGTAAATTCTCAATCCTCAATAGAATATCATCAATTCACAGTTTTCAATACTCAATACTCAATCTGCAATCTTTAAATCTCTATCCACAAACACCAATTCTCATCACTCAACCCTCAATACTCAGTCCCCAGTCCCCAATCTTCAATCCTCAATCCTCAATACTCAATCTTCAATACTCAATCCTCAATCCTCAATCCTCAATCCTCAATCCTCAATCTTCAATCCTCAATCCTCAGTCCTCAATCCTCAATCCTCATTCTTCAATCCTCAATACCCAATCCTCAATCTTCAATCCGCAATCCTCAATCCTCAATTCTCAATCCTCAATCCTCAGTCCTCAGTCCTCAAACCTCAATCCTCAACCCTCAGCCCTCATCGTCAATCCTCAATCCTCGATCCTCAATCCTCAATCTTCAATCCTGAATACACAATCTTCAACCCTCAATCCTCAATTCTCAATCCTCAATACTCAATCCTCAATCCTCAATCCTCAATCCTCAATCTTCAATCCTCAATACTCAATCTTCAATCATCAATCCTCAATCCTCAATCCTCAATCTTCAATCCTCAATCCTCAATCCTCAATCCTCAATCCTCAGTCTTCAGTCCTCAATACCCAATCCTCAATCCTCAATCCTCAATCCTCAATCCTCAATGTTCAATACGCAATACCCAATCCTCAATCTTCAATCCCCAATCCTCCATCCTCAATCCTCAATCCTCAATCCTCAATCCTCAATCCTCAATCCTCAGTCCTCAAACCTCAATCCTGGATCCTCAATCCTGAATCCTCAATCTTCAGACCTAAGTCCTCAACAATCAGTTGTAAATTCTCAATCCTCAATAGAGTATCATCAATTCACAGTTTTCAATACTCAATACTCAATCTGCAATCTTTAAATCTCTATTCACAAACACCAATTCTCATCACTCAACCCTCAATACTCAGTCCCCAGTCCTCAATCTTCAATCCTCAATCCTCAGTCCTAAACCCTCAATCACCTACATTCAATCCTCAATACTCAATCTTCAATACTCAATCCTCAATCCTCAATCCTCAACCCTCAGCCCTCATAGTCAATCCTCAATCCTCAATCCTCAATCCTCAACATTCAATCCTCAATACTCAACCTTCAATCCTCAATCCTCAATTCTCAATCCTCAATACTGAATCCTCAATCGTCAATCCTCAATCCCCAATCCTCAATGTTCAATACTCAATCCTCAATTCTCAATCCAAAATCCTCAATCTTCAAACCTCAATACTCAATCTTCAATCCTCAATCCTCAATCCTCAATCCTCAATCCTCAATCCTCAATCCTCAGTCCTCAATCTTCAATCCTCAATCCTCAGTCCTCAATCCTCAATCCTCATTCTTCAATCCTCAATACCCAATCCTCAATCTTCAATCCTCAATTCTCAATCCTCAATTCTGAATCCTCAATCCTCAGTCCTCAGTCCTCAAACCTCAATCCTCAACCCTCAGCCCTCATCGTCAATCCTCAATCCTCAATCCTCAACCTCAATCTTCAATCCTGAATACACAATCTTCAACCCTCAATCCTCAATTCTCAATCCTCAACACTCTATCCTCAATCCTCAATCCTCAATCCTCAATCTTCAATCCTCAATCCTCAATCCTCAATCCTCAGACCTCAGACATCAATACTCAACCCTCAGTCCCCGTCCTCAATCCACAACCCTCAATCCTCAATACTCAATCTTCAATCATCAATATTCAATCTTCAGTCCTCAATCCTCAATCCTCAATCCTCAATCCTCAATCCTCAATGTTCAATACGCAATACCCACTCCTCAGTCTTCAATCCCCAATCCTCAATCCTCAATCCTCACTCCTCAATCCTCAATCCTCAATCCTCAATCCTCAGTCCTCAAACCTCAATCCTGGATCCTCAATCGTGAATCCTCAATCTTCAGACCTCAGTCCTCAACAATCAGTTGTAAATTCTCAATCCTCAATAGAATATCATCAATTCACAGTTTTCAATACTCAATACTCAATCTGCAATCTTTAAATCTCTATCCACAAACACCAATTCTCATCACTCAACCCTCAATACTCAGCCCCCAGTCCTCAATCTTCAATCCTCAATCCTCAATCCTCAATCCTCAATCCCCTACCTTCAATCCTCAATACTCAATTTTCAATCATCAATCCTCAATCCTCAATCCTCAATCTTCAATCCTCAATCCTCACTCCTCAATCCTCAATCCTCATTCTACAATCCTCAATACCCAATCCTCAATCTTCAATCCTCAATCCTCAATCCTCGACTCTCAATCCTCAATCCTCAGTCCTCAGTCCTCAAACCTCAATCCTCAACCATCAGCCCTCACCGTCAATCCTCAATCCTCAATCCTCAATCCTCAATCTTCAGCCCTGAGTCCTCAACAATCAGTTGTCAATCCTGAATCCTCAATAGAATATCCTCAATTCACAGTTTTCAATACTCAATACTCAATCTGCAATCTTTAAATCTCCATCCACAAACATCAATTCTCATCACTCAGCCCTCAACACTCAGTCCCCAGTCCTCAATCTTCAATCCTCAATCCTCAATCCTCAATCCTCAATCCCCTACCTTCAATCCTCAATACTCAATCTTCAATCCTCCATCCTCAATCCTCAATACTCAATCTTCAATCCTCAATCCTCAGTCCTCAATCCTCAATCCTCTTTCTTCAATCCTCAATACCCAATCCTCAATCTTCAATCCTCAATCCTCAATCCTCAATTCTGAATCCTCAATCCTCAGTCCTCAGTCCTCAAACCTCAATCCTCAACCCTCAGCCCTCATCGTCAATCCACAATCCTCAATCCTCAATCCTCAATCTTCAATCCTGAATACACAATCTTCAACCCTCAATCCTCAGTCCTCAATTCTCAATCCTCAATACTCAATCCTCAATCCTCAATCCTCAATCCTCAACCCTCAATCTTCAGTCCTCAATACTCAATCATCAATCCTCAATCACCAATCCTCAGTTCTCAATCCTCAATCCTCAATCCTCAATCTTCAATCCTCAATACTCAATCATCAATCCTCAATCCTCAATCCTCAACCTTCAATCCTCAATACTCAATCTTCAATCCTCAATCCTCAATCCACAATCCTCAATCTTCAATCCTCAATCCTCAATCCTCAATCCTCAATCCTCAGTCTTCAATCCTCAATACCCAATCCTCAATCCTCAATCCTCAATCCTCAATCCTCAATCCTCAATCCACAATCCTCAGTCCTCAAACTTCAATCCTGGATCCTCAATCCTGAATCCTCAATCTTCAGACCTCAGTCCTCAACAATCAGTTGTAAATTCTCAATCCTCAATAGAATATCATCAATTCACAGTTTTCGATACTCAATACTCAATCTGCAATCTTTAAATCTCTATCCACAAACACCAATTCTCATCACTCAACCCTCAATACTCAGTCCCCAGTCCTCAATCTTCAATCCTCGACCCTCAATACTCAATCATCAATACTCAATCCTCAATCCTCAATCCTCAATCCTCAATCTTCAATCCTCAATCCTCAGTCCTCAATCCTCTATCCTCATTCTTCAATCCTCAATATCCAATCCTCAATCTTCAATCCTCAATCCTCAATCCTCAATTCTCAATCCTCAATCCTCAATCCTCAGTCCTCAAACCTCAATCCTCAACCCTCAGCCCTCATCTTCAATCCTCAATCCTCAATCCTCAATCCTCAATCTTCAATCCTGAATACACAATCTTCAACCCTCAATCCTCAATTCTCAATCCTCAATACTCAATCCTCAATCCTCAATCCTCAATCCTCAATCCTCAATCCTCAGTCCTCAAACCTCAATCCTCAATCTGCAATCCTCAATACTCAATCATCAATCTTCAATCCTCAATCCTCAATCTTCAATCCTCAATACTCAATCTTCAATCCTCAATCCTCAATCCTCAATCCTCAATTTTCAATCCTCAATCCGCAATCCTCAATCGTCTATCCTCAGTCTTCGATCCTCAATACCCAATCCTCAATCTTCAATCCTCAATCCTCAATCCTCAATTCTCAATCCTCAATCCTCAGTCCTCAGTCCTCAAACCTCAATCCTCAACCCTCAGCCCTCATAGTCAATCCACAATACTCAATCCTCAATCCTCAATCTTCAATCCTCAATACTCAACTTTCAATCCTCAATCCTCAATTCTCAATCCTCAATACTGAATCCTCAATCGTCAATACTCAATCCCCAATCCTCAATGTTCAATACTCAATCCTCAATCCTCAATCCAAAATCCTCAATCTTCAATCCTCAATCCTCAATCCTCAATTCTCAATCCTCAATCCTCAGTCCTCAGTCCTCAAACCTCAATCCTCAACCATCAGCCCTCACCGTCAATCCTCAATCCTCAATCCTCAATCCTCAATCTTCAGCCCTGAGTCCTCAACAATCAGTTGTCAATCCTGAATCCTCAATAGAATATCCTCAATTCACAGTTTTCAATACTCAATACACAATCTGCAACCTTCAAGCCTCTATCCACAAACACCAATTCTCATCACTCAACCCTCAACACTCAGTCCTCAATGTTCAATCCTCAATCCTCAATCCACAATCCTCAATCGTCAATTTTCAATCCTCAATCCACAGTCTTCAATCTTCAATCGTCAATGCTCAATCCTCAATCCTCAATCATCAGTCCTCAACCCTCAATCCTCGACCCTCAAACCTCAATCTTCAATCCTCAATCCTCAATCCTCACTCCTCAAACCTCAATCCTGGATACTCAATCCTGAATCCTCAATCTTCAGACCTCAGTCCTCAACAATCGGTTGTAAATTCTCAATCCTCAATAGAATATCATCAATTCACAGTTTTCAATACTCAATACTCAATCTGCAATCTTTAAATCTCTATCCACAAACATCAATTCTCATCACTCAGCCCTCAATACTCAGTCCCCAGTCCTCAATCTTCAATCCTCAATCCTCAATCCTCAATCCTCAATCCCCTACCTTCAATCCTCAATACTCAATCTTCAATCCTCAATCCTCAATCCTCAATCCTCAATCTTCAATCCTCAATCCTCAGTCCTCAATCCTCAATCCTCAATCCTCAATCCTCAATCCTCAATCTTCAGACCTCAGTCCTCAAACCTCAATCCTCAACCCTCAGCCCTCATAGTCAATCCTCAATCCTCAATCCTCAATCCTCAATCTTCAATCCTCAATACTCAATCTTCAATCCTCAATCCTCAATCCTCAATCCTCAGACCTCAGACATCAATACTGAACCCTCAGTCCTCGTCCTCAATCCACAGCCCTCAACCCTCAATCCTTAATCTTCAATCATCAATATTCAATCTTCAGTCCTCAATCCTCAATACTCAATCCTCAATCCTCAATGTTCAGTCAGCAATACCCAATCCTCAATCTTCAATCCTCAATCCTCAATCCTCAATCCTCAATCCTCAATCCTCAATCCTCAATCCTCAATCTTCAGACCTCAGTCCTCAACAATCAGTTGTAAATTCTCAATCCTCAATAGAATATCATCAATTCACAGTTTTCAATACTCAATACTCAATCTGCAATCTTTAAATCTCTATCCACAAACACCAATTCTCATCACTCAACCCTCAATACTCAGTCCCCAGTCCCCAATCTTCAATCCTCAATCCTCAATACTCAATCTTCAATACTCAATCCTCAATCCTCAATCCTCAATCCTCAATCCTCAATCCTCAATCTTCAATCCTCAATCCTCAGTCCTCAATCCTCAATCCTCATTCTTCAATCCTCAATACCCAATCCTCAATCTTCAATCCGCAATCCTCAATCCTCAATTCTCAATCCTCAATCCTCAGTCCTCAGTCCTCAAACCTCAATCCTCAACCCTCAGCCCTCATCGTCAATCCTCAATCCTCGATCCTCAATCCTCAATCTTCAATCCTGAATACACAATCTTCAACCCTCAATCCTCAATTCTCAATCCTCAATACTCAATCCTCAATCCTCAATCCTCAATCCTCAATCTTCAATCCTCAATACTCAATCTTCAATCATCAATCCTCAATCCTCAATCCTCAATCTTCAATCCTCAATCCTCAATCCTCAATCCTCAATCCTCAGTCTTCAATCCTCAATACCCAATCCTCAATCCTCAATCCTCAATCCTCAATCCTCAATGTTCAATACGCAATACCCAATCCTCAATCTTCAATCCCCAATCCTCCATCCTCAATCCTCAATCCTCAATCCTCAATCCTCAATCCTCAATCCTCAGTCCTCAAACCTCAATCCTGGATCCTCAATCCTGAATCCTCAATCTTCAGACCTAAGTCCTCAACAATCAGTTGTAAATTCTCAATCCTCAATAGAGTATCATCAATTCACAGTTTTCAATACTCAATACTCAATCTGCAATCTTTAAATCTCTATTCACAAACACCAATTCTCATCACTCAACCCTCAATACTCAGTCCCCAGTCCTCAATCTTCAATCCTCAATCCTCAGTCCTCAACCCTCAATCACCTACATTCAATCCTCAATACTCAATCTTCAATACTCAATCCTCAATCCTCAATCCTCAACCCTCAGCCCTCATAGTCAATCCTCAATCCTCAATCCTCAATCCTCAATCTTCAATCCTCAATACTCAACCTTCAATCCTCAATCCTCAATTCTCAATCCTCAATACTGAATCCTCAATCGTCAATCCTCAATCCCCAATCCTCAATGTTCAATACTCAATCCTCAATTCTCAATCCAAAATCCTCAATCTTCAAACCTCAATACTCAATCTTCAATCCTCAATCCTCAATCCTCAATTCTGAATCCTCAATCCTCAGTCCTCAGGCCTCAAACCTCAATCCTCAACCCTCAGCCCTCATCGTCAATCCACAATCCTCAATCCTCAATCCTCAACCTTCAATCCTGAATACACAATCTTCAACCCTCAATCCTCAATCCTCAATCCTCAATTCTCAATCCTCAATACTCAATCCTCAATCCTCAATCCTCAATCCTCAATCCTCAATCTTCAGTCCTCAATACTCAATCATCAATCCTCAATCACCAATCCTCAGTCCTCAATCCTCAATCCTCAATCCTCAATCTTCAATCCTCAATACTCAATCATCAATCCTCAATCCTCAATCCTCAACCTTCAATCCTCAATACTCAATCCTCAATCCTCAATCCTCGATCCACAATCCTCAATCTTCAATCCTCAATCCTCAATCCTCAATCCTCAATCCTCAGTCTTCAATCCTCAATACCCAATCCTCAATCCTCAATCCTCAATCCTCACTCCTCAATCCTCAATCCACAATCCTCAGTCCTCAAACTTCTATCCTGGATCCTCGATCCTGAATCCTCAATCTTCAGACCTCAGTCCTCAACAATCAGTTGTAAATTCTCAATCATCAATAGAATATCATCAATTCACAGTTTTCAATACTCAATACTCAATCTGCAATCTTTAAATCTCTATCCACAAACACCAATTCTCATCACTCAACCCTCAATACTCAGTCCCCAGTCCTCAATCTTCAATCCTCAACCCTCAATACTCAATCTTCAATACTCAATCCTCAATCCTCAATCCTCAATCCTCAATCTTCAATCCTCAATCCTCAGTCCTCAATCCTCTATCCTCATTCTTCAATCCTCAATATCCAATCCTCCATCTTCAATCCTCAATCCTCAATCCTCAATTCTCAATCCTCAATCCTCAATCCTCAGTCCTCAAACCTCAATCCTCAACCCTCAGCCCTCATCGTCAATCCTCAATCCTCAATCCTCAATCCTCAATTTTCAATCCTGAATACACAATCTTCAACCCTCAATCCTCAATTCTCAATCCTCAATACTCAATCCTCAATCCTCAATCCTCAATCCTCAATCTTCAATCCTCAATACTCAGTCTTCAATCCTCAATCCTCAATCCTCAATCCTCAATCCTCAATCTTCAATCCTCAATCCTCAATCCTCAATCCTCAATCCTCAGTCTTCAATCCTCAATACCCAATCCTCAATCCTCAATCCTCAATCCTCAATCCTCAATGTTCAATACGCAATACCCAATCCTCAATCTTCAATCCCCAATCCTCAATCCTCAATCCTCAATCCTCAATCCTCAATCCTCAATCCTCAATCCTCAATCCTCAGTCCTCAAACCTCAATCCTGGATCCTCAATCCTGAATCCTCAATCTTCAGACCTCAGTCCTCAACAATCAGTTGTAAATTCTCAATGCTCAATAGAGTATCATCAATTCACAGTTTTCAATACTCAATACTCAATCTGCAATCTTTAAATCTCTATCCACAAACACCAATTCTCATCACTCAACACTCAATACTCAGTCCCCAGTCCTCAATCTTCAATCCTCAATACTCAATCATCAATCTTCAATCCTCAATCCTCAATCTTCAATCCTCAATACTCAATCTTCAATCCTCAATCCTCAATCCTCAATCATCAGTCCTCAGTCCTCAATCCTCAATCCTCAATCCTCAATCTTCAATCCTCAATACTCAATCATCAATCTTCAATCCTCAATCCTCAATCTTCAATCCTCAATCTTCAATCCTCAATCCTCAATCTTCAATCCTGTATACACAATCTTCAACCCTCAATCCTCAATTCTCAATCCTCAAAACTCAATCCTCAATCCTCAATCCTCAATCCTCAATCTTCAATCCTCAATACTCAATCATCAATCCTCAATCATCAATCCTCAGTCCTCAATCCTCAAACCTCAATCCTCGATCCTCAATCCTCAATCCTCAATCCTCAGTCCTCAAACCTCAATCCTGGATCCTCAATCCTGAATCCTCAATCTTCAGACCTCAGTCCTCAACAATCAGTTGTAAATTCTCAATGCTCAATAGAGTATCATCAATTCACAGTTTTCAATACTCAATACTCAATCTGCAATCTTTAAATCTCTATCCACAAACACCAATTCTCATCACTCAACCCTCAATACTCAGTCCCCAGTCCTCAATCTTCAATCGTCAACCCTCAATACTCAATCTTCAATACTCAATCCTCAATCTTCAATCCTCAATCCTCAATCTTCAATCCTCAATCCTCAGTCCTCAATCCTCTATCCTCATTCTTCAATCCTCAATATCCAATCCTCAATCTTCAATCCTCAATCCTCAATCCTCAATTCTCAATCCTCAATCCTCAATCCTCAGTCCTCAAACCTCAATCCTCAACCCTCAGCCCTCATCGTCAATCCTCAATCCTCAATCCTCAATCCTCAATCTTCAATCCTGAATACACAATCTTCAACCCTCAATCCTCAATTCTCAATCCTCAATACTCAATCCTCAATCCTCAATCCTCAATCCTCAATCTTCAATCCTCAATACTCAATCTTCAATCCTCAATCCTCAATCCTCAATCCTCAATCCTCAATCTTCATTCCTCAATCCTCAATCCTCAATCCTCAATCCTCAGTCTTCAATCCTCAATACCCAATCCTCAATCCTCAATCCTTAATCCTCAATCCTCAATGTTCAATACGCAATACCCAATCCTCAATCTTCAATCCCCAATCCTCCATCCTCAATCCTCAATCCTCGATCCTCAATCCTCAATCCTCAATCCTCAGTCCTCAAACCTCAATCCTGGATCCTCAATCCTGAATCCTCAATCTTCAGACCTCAGTCCTCAACAATCAGTTGTAAATTCTCAATGCTCAATAGAGTATCATCAATTCACAGTTTTCAATACTCAATACTCAATCTGCAATCTTTAAATCTCTATCCACAAACACCAATTCTCATCACTCAACACTCAATACTCAGTCCCCAGTCCTCAATCTTCAATCCTCAATCCTCAATCCTCAACCCTCAATCCCCTACATTCAATCCTCAATACTCAATCTTCAATACTCAATCCTCAATCCTCAATCCTCAATCCTCAATCTTCAATCCTCAATCCTCAATCTTCAATCCTGTATACACAATCTTCAACCCTCAATCCTCAATTCTCAATCCTCAAAACTCAATCCTCAATCCTCAATCCTCAATCCTCAGTCCTCAATCCTCAATCCTCAATCCTCAATCTTCAATCCTCAATACTCAATCATCAATCTTCAATCCTCAATCCTCAATCTTCAATCCTCAATACTCAATCTTCAATCCTCAATCCTCAATCCTCAATCCTCAATCTTCAATCCTCAATCCTCAATCCTCAATCGTCTATCCTCAGTCTTCGATCCTCAATACCCAATCCTCAATCTTGAATCCTCAATCCTCAATCCTCAATTCTCAATCCTCAATCCTCAGTCCTCAGTCCTCAAACCTCAATCCTCAACCCTCAGCCCTCATAGTCAATCCACAATACTCAATCCTCAATCCTCAATCTTCAATCCTCAATACTCAACCTTCAATCCTCAATCCTCAATTCTCAATCCTCAATACTGAATCCTCAATCGTCAATACTCAATCCCCAATCCTCAATGTTCAACACTCAATCCTCAATCCTCAATCCAAAATCCTCAATCTTCAAACCTCAATACTCAATCTTCAATCCTCAAACCTCAATCCTCAATCCTCAATCCTCAATCCTCAGTCCTCAATCTTCAATCCTCAATCCTCAATCCTCAATTCTCAATCCTCAATCCTCAGTCCTCAGTCCTCAAACGTCAATCCTCAACCCTCAGCCCTCATAGTCAATCCTCAATCCTCAATCCTCAATCCTCAATCTTCAATCCTCAATACTCAATCTTCAATCCTCAATCCTCAATCCTCAATCCTCAGACCTCAGACATCAATACTGAACCCTCAGTCCTCGTCCTCAATCCACAGCCCTCAATCCTCAATCCTTAATCTTCAATCATCAATATTCAATCTTCAGTCCTCAATCCTCAATACTCAATCCTCAATCCTCAATGTTCAGTCAGCAATACCCAATCCTCAATCTTCAATCCTCAATCCTCAATCCTCAATCCTCAATCCTCAATCCTCAATCTTCAGACCTCAGTCCTCAACAATCAGTTGTAAATTCTCAATCCTCAATAGAATATCATCAATTCACAGTTTTCAATACTCAATACTCAATCTGCAATCTTTAAATCTCTATCCACAAACACCAATTCTCATCACTCAACCCTCAATACTCAGTCCCCAGTCCCCAATCTTCAATCCTCAATCCTCAATACTCAATCTTCAATACTCAATCCTCAATCCTCAATCCTCAATCCTCAATCCTCAATCTTCAATCCTCAATCCTCAGTCCTCAATCCTCAATCCTCATTCTTCAATCCTCAATACCCAATCCTCAATCTTCAATCCGCAATCCTCAATCCTCAATTCTCAATCCTCAATCCTCAGTCCTCAGTCCTCAAACCTCAATCCTCAACCCTCAGCCCTCATCGTCAATCCTCAATCCTCGATCCTCAATCCTCAATCTTCAATCCTGAATACACAATCTTCAACCCTCAATCCTCAATTCTCAATCCTCAATACTCAATCCTCAATCCTCAATCCTCAATCCTCAATCTTCAATCCTCAATACTCAATCTTCAATCATCAATCCTCAATCCTCAATCCTCAATCTTCAATCCTCAATCCTCAATCCTCAATCCTCAATCCTCAGTCTTCAATCCTCAATACCCAATCCTCAATCCTCAATCCTCAATCCTCAATCCTCAATGTTCAATACGCAATACCCAATCCTC
Organism: Calliopsis andreniformis; assembly: GCF_051401765.1. Taxonomy (NCBI): domain Eukaryota; kingdom Metazoa; phylum Arthropoda; class Insecta; order Hymenoptera; family Andrenidae; genus Calliopsis; species Calliopsis andreniformis. Next base: position 1,431,081 of record NW_027480535.1, on the reverse strand, counting down.
AATCTTCAATCCCCAATCCTCCATCCTCAATCCTCAATCCTCAATCCTCAATCCTCAATCCTCAATCCTCAGTCCTCAAACCTCAATCCTGGATCCTCAATCCTGAATCCTCAATCTTCAGACCTAAGTCCTCAACAATCAGTTGTAAATTCTCAATCCTCAATAGAGTATCATCAATTCACAGTTTTCAATACTCAATACTCAATCTGCAATCTTTAAATCTCTATTCACAAACACCAATTCTCATCACTCAACCCTCAATACTCAGTCCCCAGTCCTCAATCTTCAATCCTCAATCCTCAGTCCTCAACCCTCAATCACCTACATTCAATCCTCAATACTCAATCTTCAATACTCAATCCTCAATCCTCAATCCTCAACCCTCAGCCCTCATAGTCAATCCTCAATCCTCAATCCTCAATCCTCAATCTTCAATCCTCAATACTCAACCTTCAATCCTCAATCCTCAATTCTCAATCCTCAATACTGAATCCTCAATCGTCAATCCTCAATCCCCAATCCTCAATGTTCAATACTCAATCCTCAATTCTCAATCCAAAATCCTCAATCTTCAAACCTCAATACTCAATCTTCAATCCTCAATCCTCAATCCTCAATCCTCAATCCTCAATCCTCAGTCCTCAATCTTCAATCCTCAATCCTCAGTCCTCAATCCTCAATCCTCATTCTTCAATCCTCAATACCCAATCCTCAATCTTCAATCCTCAATTCTCAATCCTCAATTCTGAATCCTCAATCCTCAGTCCTCAGTCCTCAAACCTCAATCCTCAACCCTCAGCCCTCATCGTCAATCCTCAATCCTCAATCCTCAACCTCAATCTTCAATCCTGAATACACAATCTTCAACCCTCAATCCTCAATTCTCAATCCTCAACACTCTATCCTCAATCCTCAATCCTCAATCCTCAATCTTCAATCCTCAATCCTCAATCCTCAATCCTCAGACCTCAGACATCAATACTCAACCCTCAGTCCCCGTCCTCAATCCACAACCCTCAATCCTCAATACTCAATCTTCAATCATCAATATTCAATCTTCAGTCCTCAATCCTCAATCCTCAATCTTCAATCCTCAATCCTCAATCCTCAATCCTCAATCCTCAGTCTTCAATCCTCAATACCCAATCCTCAATCCTCAATCCTTAATCCTCAATCCTCAATGTTCAATACGCAATACCCAATCCTCAATCTTCAATCCCCAATCCTCAATCCTCAATCCTCAATCCTCGATCCTCAATCCTCAATCCTCAATCCTCAGTCCTCAAACCTCAATCCTGGATCCTCAATCCTGAATCCTCAATCTTCAGACCTCAGTCCTCAACAATCAGTTGTAAATTCTCAATGCTCAATAGAGTATCATCAATTCACAGTTTTCAATACTCAATACTCAATCTGCAATCTTTAAATCTCTATCCACAAACACCAATTCTCATCACTCAACACTCAATACTCAGTCCCCAGTCCTCAATTTTCAATCCTCAATCCTCAATCCTCAACCCTCAATCCCCTACATTCAATCCTCAATACTCAATCTTCAGTACTCAATCCTCAATCCTCAATCCTCAATCCTCAATCTTCAATCCTCAATCCTCAATCTTCAATCCTGTATACACAATCTTCAACCCTCAATCCTCAATTCTCAATCCTCAAAACTCAATCCTCAATCCTCAATCCTCAATCCTCAGTCCTCAATCCTCAATCCTCAATCCTCAATCTTCAATCCTCAATACTCAATCATCAATCTTCAATCCTCAATCCTCAATCTTCAATCCTCAATACTCAATCTTCAATCCTCAATCCTCAATCCTCAATCCTCAATCTTCAATCCTCAATCCTCAATCCTCAATCGTCTATCCTCAGTCTTCGATCCTCAATACCCAATCCTCAATCTTCAATCCTCAATCCTCACTCCTCAATTCTCAATCCTCAATCCTCAGTCCTCAGTCCTCAAACCTCAATCCTCAACCCCCAGCCCTCATCGTCAATCCTCAATCCTCAATCCTCAACCTCAATCTTCAATCCTGAATACACAATCTTCAACCCTCAATCCTCAATTCTCAATCCTCAACACTCTATCCTCAATCCTCAATCCTCAATCCTCAATCTTCAATCCTCAATCCTCAATCCTCAATCCTCAGACCTCAGACATCAATACTCAACCCTCAGTCCCCGTCCTCAATCCACAACCCTCAATCCTCAATACTCAATCTTCAATCATCAATATTCAATCTTCAGTCCTCAATCCTCAATCCTCAATCCTCAATCCTCAATCCTCAATGTTCAATACGCAATACCCACTCCTCAGTCTTCAATCCCCAATCCTCAATCCTCAATCCTCACTCCTCAATCCTCAATCCTCAATCCTCAATCCTCAGTCCTCAAACCTCAATCCTGGATCCTCAATCGTGAATCCTCAATCTTCAGACCTCAGTCCTCAACAATCAGTTGTAAATTCTCAATCCTCAATAGAATATCATCAATTCACAGTTTTCAATACTCAATACTCAATCTGCAATCTTTAAATCTCTATCCACAAACACCAATTCTCATCACTCAACCCTCAATACTCAGTCCCCAGTCCTCAATCTTCAATCCTCAATCCTCAATCCTCAATCCTCAATCCCGTACCTTCAATCCTCAATACTCAATCTTCAATCATCAATCCTCAATCCTCAATCCTCAATCTTCAATCCTCAATCCTCACTCCTCAATCCTCAATCCTCATTCTACAATCCTCAATACCCAATCCTCAATCTTCAATCCTCAATCCTCAATCCTCGACTCTCAATCCTCAATCCTCAGTCCTCAGTCCTCAAACCTCAATCCTCAACCATCAGCCCTCACCGTCAATCCTCAATCCTCAATCCTCAATCCTCAATCTTCAGCCCTGAGTCCTCAACAATCAGTTGTCAATCCTGAATCCTCAATAGAATATCCTCAATTCACAGTTTTCAATACTCAATACTCAATCTGCAATCTTTAAATCTCCATCCACAAACATCAATTCTCATCACTCAGCCCTCAACACTCAGTCCCCAGTCCTCAATCTTCAATCCTCAATCCTCAATCCTCAATCCTCAATCCCCTACCTTCAATCCTCAATACTCAATCTTCAATCCTCAATCCTCAATCCTCAATACTCAATCTTCAATCCTCAATCCTCAGTCCTCAATCCTCAATCCTCTTTCTTCAATCCTCAATACCCAATCCTCAATCTTCAATCCTCAATCCTCAATCCTCAATTCTGAATCCTCAATCCTCAGTCCTCAGTCCTCAAACCTCAATCCTCAACCCTCAGCCCTCATCGTCAATCCACAATCCTCAATCCTCAATCCTCAATCTTCAATCCTGAATACACAATCTTCAACCCTCAATCCTCAGTCCTCAATTCTCAATCCTCAATACTCAATCCTCAATCCTCAATCCTCAATCCTCAACCCTCAATCTTCAGTCCTCAATACTCAATCATCAATCCTCAATCACCAATCCTCAGTCCTCAATCCTCAATCCTCAATCCTCAATCTTCAATCCTCAATACTCAATCATCAATCCTCAATCCTCAATCCTCAACCTTCAATCCTCAATACTCAATCTTCAATCCTCAATCCTCAATCCACAATCCTCAATCTTCAATCCTCAATCCTCAATCCTCAATCCTCAATCCTCAGTCTTCAATCCTCAATACCCAATCCTCAATCCTCAATCCTCAATCCTCAATCCTCAATCCTCAATCCACAATCCTCAGTCCTCAAACTTCAATCCTGGATCCTCAATCCTGAATCCTCAATCTTCAGACCTCAGTCCTCAACAATCAGTTGTAAATTCTCAATCCTCAATAGAATATCATCAATTCACAGTTTTCGATACTCAATACTCAATCTGCAATCTTTAAATCTCTATCCACAAACACCAATTCTCATCACTCAACCCTCAATACTCAGTCCCCAGTCCTCAATCTTCAATCCTCGACCCTCAATACTCAATCTTCAATACTCAATCCTCAATTCTCAATCCACAATCCTCAATCTTCAATCCTCAATCCTCAGTCCTCAATCCTCAATCCTCATTCTTCAATCCTCAATATCCAATCCTCAATCTTCAATCCTCAATCCTCAATCCTCAATTCTCAATCCTCAATCCTCAATCCTCAGTCCTCAAACCTCAATCCTCAACCCTCAGCCCTCATCTTCAATCCTCAATCCTCAATCCTCAATCCTCAATCTTCAATCCTGAATACACAATCTTCAACCCTCAATCCTCAATTCTCAATCCTCAATACTCAATCCTCAATCCTCAATCCTCAATCCTCAATCCTCAATCCTCAGTCCTCAAACCTCAATCCTCAATCTGCAATCCTCAATACTCAATCATCAATCTTCAATCCTCAATCCTCAATACTCAATCTTCAATACTCAATCCTCAATCCTCAATCCTCAATCCTCAATCCTCAATCTTCAATCCTCAATCCTCAGTCCTCAATCCTCAATCCTCATTCTTCAATCCTCAATACCCAATCCTCAATCTTCAATCCGCAATCCTCAATCCTCAATTCTCAATCCTCAATCCTCAGTCCTCAGTCCTCAAACCTCAATCCTCAACCCTCAGCCCTCATCGTCAATCCTCAATCCTCGATCCTCAATCCTCAATCTTCAATCCTGAATACACAATCTTCAACCCTCAATCCTCAATTCTCAATCCTCAATACTCAATCCTCAATCCTCAATCCTCAATCCTCAATCTTCAATCCTCAATACTCAATCTTCAATCATCAATCCTCAATCCTCAATCCTCAATCTTCAATCCTCAATCCTCAATCCTCAATCCTCAATCCTCAGTCTTCAATCCTCAATACCCAATCCTCAATCCTCAATCCTCAATCCTCAATCCTCAATGTTCAATACGCAATACCCAATCCTCAATCTTCAATCCCCAATCCTCCATCCTTAATCCTCAATCCTCAATCCTCAATCCTCAATCCTCAATCCTCAGTCCTCAAACCTCAATCCTGGATCCTCAATCCTGAATCCTCAATCTTCAGACCTAAGTCCTCAACAATCAGTTGTAAATTCTCAATCCTCAATAGAGTATCATCAATTCACAGTTTTCAATACTCAATACTCAATCTGCAATCTTTAAATCTCTATTCACAAACACCAATTCTCACCACTCAACCCTCAATACTCAGTCCCCAGTCCTCAATCTTCAATCCTCAATCCTCAGTCCTCAACCCTCAATCACCTACATTCAATCCTCAATACTCAATCTTCAATACTCAATCCTCAATCCTCAATCCTCAACCCTCAGCCCTCATAGTCAATCCTCAATCCTCAATCCTCAATCCTCAATCTTCAATCCTCAATACTCAACCTTCAATCCTCAATCCTCAATTCTCAATCCTCAATACTGAATCCTCAATCGTCAATCCTCAATCCCCAATCCTCAATGTTCAATACTCAATCCTCAATTCTCAATCCAAAATCCTCAATCTTCAAACCTCAATACTCAATCTTCAATCCTCAATCCTCAATCCTCAATTCTGAATCCTCAATCCTCAGTCCTCAGGCCTCAAACCTCAATCCTCAACCCTCAGCCCTCATCGTCAATCCACAATCCTCAATCCTCAATCCTCAACCTTCAATCCTGAATACACAATCTTCAACCCTCAATCCTCAATCCTCAATCCTCAATTCTCAATCCTCAATACTCAATCCTCAATCCTCAATCCTCAATCCTCAATCCTCAATCTTCAGTCCTCAATACTCAATCATCAATCCTCAATCACCAATCCTCAGTCCTCAATCCTCAATCCTCAATCCTCAATCTTCAATCCTCAATACTCAATCATCAATCCTCAATCCTCAATCCTCAACCTTCAATCCTCAATACTCAATCTTCAATCCTCAATCCTCAATCCACAATCCTCAATCTTCAATCCTCAATCCTCAATCCTCAATCCTCAATCCTCAGTCTTCAATCCTCAATACCCAATCCTCAATCCTCAATCCTCAATCCTCAATCCTCAATCCTCAATACCCAATCCTCAATCTTCAATCCTCAATCCTCAATCCTCAATTCTGAATCCTCAATCCTCAGTCCTCAGTCCTCAAACCTCAATCCTCAACCCTCAGCCCTCATCGTCAATCCACAATCCTCAATCCTCAATCCTCAATCTTCAATCCTGAATACACAATCTTCAACCCTCAATCCTCAATCCTCAATTCTCAATCCTCAATACTCAATCCTCAATCCTCAATCCTCAATCCTCAATCCTCAATCTTCAGTCCTCAATACTCAATCATCAATCCTCAATCACCAATCCTCAGTCCTCAATCCTCAATCCTCAATCCTCAATCTTCAATCCTCAATACTCAATCATCAATCCTCAATCCTCAATCCTCAACCTTCAATCCTCAATACTCAATCCTCAATCCTCAATCCTCGATCCACAATCCTCAATCTTCAATCCTCAATCCTCAATACTCAATCCTCAATCCTCAGTCTTCAATCCTCAATACCCAATCCTCAATCCTCAATCCTCAATCCTCACTCCTCAATCCTCAATCCACAATCCTCAGTCCTCAAACTTCTATCCTGGATCCTCGATCCTGAATCCTCAATCTTCAGACCTCAATCCTCAACAATCAGTTGTAAATTCTCAATCATCAATAGAATATCATCAATTCACAGTTTTCAATACTCAATACTCAATCTGCAATCTTTAAATCTCTATCCACAAACACCAATTCTCATCACTCAACCCTCAATACTCAGTCCCCAGTCCTCAATCTTCAATCCTCAACCCTCAATACTCAATCTTCAATACTCAATCCTCAATCCTCAATCCTCAATCCTCAATCTTCAATCCTCAATCCTCAGTCCTCAATTCTCTATCCTCATTCTTCAATCCTCAATATCCAATCCTCCATCTTCAATCCTCAATCCTCAATCCTCAATTCTCAATCCTCAATCCTCAATCCTCAGTCCTCAAACCTCAATCCTCAACCCTCAGCCCTCATCGTCAATCCTCAATCCTCAATCCTCAATCCTCAATTTTCAATCCTGAATACACAATCTTCAACCCTCAATCCTCAATTCTCAATCCTCAATACTCAATCCTCAATCCTCAATCCTCAATCCTCAATCTTCAATCCTCAATACTCAGTCTTCAATCCTCAATCCTCAATCCTCAACCCTCAATCCTCAATCTTCAATCCTCAATCCTCAATCCTCAATCCTCAATCCTCAGTCTTCAATCCTCAATACCCAATCCTCAATCCTCAATCCTCAATCCTCAATCCTCAATGTTCAATACGCAATACCCAATCCTCAATCTTCAATCCCCAATCCTCAATCCTCAATCCTCAATCCTCAATCCTCAATCCTCAATCCTCAATCCTCAATCCTCAGTCCTCAAACCTCAATCCTGGATCCTCAATCCTGAATCCTCAATCTTCAGACCTCAGTCCTCAACAATCAGTTGTAAATTCTCAATGCTCAGTAGAGTATCATCAATTCACAGTTTTCAATACTCAATACTCAATCTGCAATCTTTAAATCTCTATCCACAAACACCAATTCTCATCACTCAACACTCAATACTCAGTCCCCAGTCCTCAATCTTCAATCCTCAATACTCAATCATCAATCTTCAATCCTCAATCCTCAATCTTCAATCCTCAATACTCAATCTTCAATCCTCAATCCTCAATCCTCAATCATCAGTCCTCAGTCCTCAATCCTCAATCCTCAATCCTCAATCTTCAATCCTCAATACTCAATCATCAATCTTCAATCCTCAATCCTCAATCTTCAATCCTCAATCTTCAATCCTCAATCCTCAATCTTCAATCCTGTATACACAATCTTCAACCCTCAATCCTCAATTCTCAATCCTCAAAAATCAATCCTCAATCCTCAATCCTCAATCCTCAATCTTCAATCCTCAATACTCAATCATCAATCCGCAATCATCAATCCTCAGTCCTCAATCCTCAATCCTCAATCCTCGATCCTCAATCCTCAATCCTCAATCCTCAGTCCTCAAACCTCAATCCTGGATCCTCAATCCTGAATCCTCAATCTTCAGACCTCAGTCCTCAACAATCAGTTGTAAATTCTCAATGCTCAATAGAGTATCATCAATTCACAGTTTTCAATACTCAATACTCAATCTGCAATCTTTAAATCTCTATCCACAAACACCAATTCTCATCACTCAACACTCAATACTCAGTCCCCAGTCCTCAATCTTCAATCCTCAATCCTCAATCCTCAACCCTCAATCCCCTACATTCAATCCTCAATACTCAATCTTCAATACTCAAACCTCAATCCTCAATCCTCAATCCTCAATCTTCAATCCTCAATCCTCAATCTTCAATCCTCTATATACACAATCTTCAACCCTCAATCCTCAATTCTCAATCCTCAAAACTCAATCCTCAATCCTCAATCCTCAATCCTCAGTCCTCAATCCTCAATCCTCAATCCTCAATCTTCAATCCTCAATACTCAATCATCAATCTTCAATCCTCAATCCTCAATCTTCAATCCTCAATACTCAATCTTCAATCCTCAATCCTCAATCCTCAATCCTCAATCTTCAATCCTCAATCCTCAATCCTCAATCGTCTATCCTCAGTCTTCGATCCTCAATACCCAATCCTCAATCTTCAATCCTCAATCCTCAATCCTCAATTCTCAATCCTCAATCCTCAGTCCTCAGTCCTCAAACCTCAATCCTCAACCCTCAGCCCTCATAGTCAATCCACAATACTCAATCCTCAATCCTCAATCTTCAATCCTCAATACTCAACCTTCAATCCTCAATCCTCAATTCTCAATCCTCAATACTGAATCCTCAATCGTCAATACTCAATCCCCAATCCTCAATGTTCAATACTCAATCCTCAATCCTCAATCCAAAATCCTCAATCTTCAAACCTCAATACTCAATCTTCAATCCTCAAACCTCAATCCTCAATCCTCAATCCTCAATCCTCAGTCCTCAATCTTCAATCCTCAATCCTCAATCCTCAATTCTCAATCCTCAATCCTCAGTCCTCAGTCCTCAAACCTCAATCCTCAACCCTCAGCCCTCATAGTCAATCCTCAATCCTCAATCCTCAATCCTCAATCTTCAATCCTGAATACACAATCTTCCACCCTCAATCCTCAATTCTCAATCCTCAATACTCAATCCTCAATCCTCAATCCTCAATCCTCAATCTTCAATCCTCAATACTCAATCTTCAATCCTCAATCCTCAATCCTCAATCCTCAATCTTCAATCCTCAATCCTCAATCCTCAATCCTCAATCCTCAGTCTTCAATCCTCAATACCCAATCCTCAATCCTCAATCCCCAATCCTCAATCCTCAACGTTCAATACGCAATACCCAATCCTCAATCTTCAATCCCCAATCCTCAATCCTCAATCCTCAGTCCTCAAACCTCAATCCTGGATCCTCAATCCTGAATCCTCAACCTTCAGACCTCAGTCCTCAACAATCAGTTGTAAATTCTCAATCCTCAATAGAGTATCATCAATTCACAGTTTTCAATACTCAATACTCAATCTGCAATCTTTAAATCTCTATACACAAACACCAATTCTCATAACTCAACACTCAATACTCAGTCCCCAGTCCTCAATCTTCAATCCTCAATCATCAATCCTCAAACCTCAATCCCCTACATTCAATCCTCAATACTCAATCTTCAATACTCAATCCTCAATCCTCAATCCTCAATCCTCAATCTTCAATCCTGTATACACAATCTTCAACCCTCAATCCTCAATTCTCAATCCTTAAAACTCAATCCTCAATCCTCAATCCTCAATCCTCAATCCTCAATCCTCAATCTTCAATCCTCAATACTCAATCATCAATCCTCAATCATCAATCCTCAGTACTCAATCCTCAATCCTCAATCCTCAATCCTCAATCCTCAATCCTCAATACTCAATCATCAATCTTCAATCCTCAATCCTCAATCTTCAATCCTCAATACTCAATCTTCAATCCTCAATCCTCAATCCTCAATCCTCAATCTTCAATCCTCAATCCTCAATCCTCAATCGTCTATCCTCAGTCTTCGATCCTCAATACCCAATCCTCAATCTTCAATCCTCAATCCTCAATCCTCAATTCTCAATCCTCAATCATCAGTCCTCAGTCCTCAAACCTCAATCCTCAACCCTCAGCCCTCATAGTCAATCCTCAATACTCAATCCTCAATCCTCAATCTTCAATCCTCAATACTCAACCTTCAATCCTCAATCCTCAATTCTCAATCCTCAATACTGAATCCTCAATCGTCAATCCTCAATCCCCAATCCTCAATGTTCAATACTCAATCCTCAATCCTCAATCCTAAATCCTCAATCTTCAAACCTCAATACTCAATCTTCAATCCTCAATCCTCAATCCTCAATCCTCAATCCTCAATCCTCAGTCCTCAATCTTCAATCCCCAATCCTCAGTCCTCAATCCTCAATCCTCAATCCTCAATTCTCAATCCTCAATCCTCAGTCCTCAGTCCTCAAACCTCAATCCTCAACCCTCAGCCCTCATCGTCAATCCTCAATCCTCAATCCTCAATCCTCAATCTTCAATCCTGAATACACAATCTTCAACCCTCAATCCTCAATCCTCAATCCTCAATCCTCAATCCTCAATCCTCAATGTTCAGTCAGCAATACCCAATCCTCAATCTTCAATCCTCAATCCTCAATCCTCAATCCTCAATCCTCAATCCTCAATCCTCAATCCTCAGTACTCAATCCTCAATCCTCAATCCTCAATCTTCAATACTCAATCCTCAATCCTCAATCCTCAATCCTCAATCCTCAATCCTCAATCCTCAATCCTCAGTCCTCAATCCTCAAACCTCAATCCTCAACACTGATTCTTCAATCCTCAATACTCAATCCGCAATCTTCAATCCTCAATCCTCAATCCTCAATCCTCAATCCTCAGTCTTCAATCCTCAATACCCAATCCTCAATCCTCAATCCTCAACACTCAATCCACAATGTTCAATAGGCAATACCCAATCCTCAATCTTCAATCCCCAATCCTCAATCCTCAATCCTCAATCCTCAATCCTCAATCCTCAATCCTCAGTCCTCAATCTTCAATCCCCAATCCTCAGACCTCAATCCTCAATCCTCATTCTTCAATCCTCAATACCCAATCCTCAATCTTCAATCCTCAATCCTCAATCCTCAATCTTCAATCCTCAATACTCAATCATCAATCTACAATCCTCAATCCTCAATCTTCAATCCTCAATACTCAATCTTCAATCCTCAATCCTCAATCCTCAATCCTCAATCTTCAATCCTCAATCCTCAATCCTGAATCGTCTATCCTCAGTCTTCGATCCTCAATACACAATCCTCAATCTTCAATCCTCAATCCTCAATCCTCAATTCTCAATCCTCAATCCTCAGTCCTCAGTCCTCAAACCTCAATCCTCAACCCTCAGCCCTCATAGTCAATCCACAATACTCAATCCTCAATCCTCAATCTTCAATCCTCAATACTCAACCTTCAATCCTCAATCCTCAATCCTCAATTCTCAATCCTCAATACTGAATCCTCAATCGTCAATACTCAATCCCCAATCCTCAATGTTCAATACTCAATCCTCAATCCTCAATCCAAAATCCTCAATCTTCAAACCTCAATACTCAATCTTCAATCCTCTATCCTCAATCCTCAATCCTCAATCCTCAATCCTCAGTCCTCAATCTTCAATCCCCAATCCTCAGTCCTCAATCCTCAATCCTCATTCTTCAATCCTCAATACCCAATCCTCAATCTTCAATCCTCAATCCTCAATCCTCAATTCTCAATCCTCAATCCTCAGTCCTCAGTCCTCAAACCTCAATCCTCAACCCTCAGCCCTCATCGTCAATCCTCAATCCTCAATCCTCAATCCTCAAACTTCAATCCTGAATACACAATCTTCAACCCTCAATCCTCAATTCTCAATCCTCAACACTCAATCCTTAATCCTCAATCCTCAATCCTCAATCTTCAATCCTCAATACTCAATCATCAATCCTCAATCATCAATCCTCAGTCCTCAATCCTCAATCCTCAATCCTCAATCTTCAATCATCAATACGCAATCATCAATCCTCAATCCTCAATCCTCAATCTTCAATCCTCAACACTCAATCTTCAATCCTCAATCCTCAATCCTCAATCCTCAATCTTCAATCCTCAATCCTCAATCCTCAATCCTCAATCCTCAATCCTCAGTCTTCGATCCTCAATACCCAATCCTCAATCTTCAATCCTCAATCCTCAATCCTCAATTCTCAATCCTCAATCCTCAGTCCTCAGTCCTCAAACCTCAATCCTCAACCCTCAGCCCTCATAGTCAATCCTCAATCCTCAATCCTCAATCCTCAATCTTCAATCCTCAATACTCAATCTTCAATCCTCAATCCTCAATCCCCAATCCTCAGACCTCAGACATCAATACTGAACCCTCAGTCCTCGTCCTCAATCCACAGCCCTCAATCCTCAATCCTCAATCTTCAATCATCAATATTCAATCTTCAGTCCTCAATCCTCAATACTCAATCCTCAATCCTCAATGTTTAGTCAGCAATACCCAATCCTCAATCTTCAATCCTCAATCCTCAATCCTCAATCCTCAATCCTCAATCCTCAATCTTCAGACCTCAGTCCTCAACAATCAGTTGTAAATTCTCAATCCTCAATAGAATATCATCAATTCACAGTTTTCAATACTCAATACTCAATCTGCAATCTTTAAATCTCTATCCACAAACACCAATTCTCGTCACTCAACCCTCAATACTCAGTCCCCCGTCCTCAATCTTCAATCCTCAATCCTCAATACTCAATCTTCAATACTCAATCCTCAATCCTCAATCCTCAATCCTCAATCTTCAATCCTCAATCCTCAGTCCTCAATCCTCTATCCTCATTCTTCAATCCTCAATATCCAATCCTCAATCTTCAATCCTCAATCCTCAATCCTCAATTCTCAATCCTCAATCCTCAGTCCTCAGTCCTCAAACCTCAATCCTCAACCCTCAGCCCTCATCGTCAATCCTCAATCCTCAATCCTCAATCCTCAATCTTCAATCCTGAATACACAATCTTCAACCCTCAATCCTCAATTCTCAATCCTCAATACTCAATCCTCAATCCTCAATCCTCAATCCTCAATCTTCAATCCTCAATACTCAATCTTCAATCCTCAATCCTCAATCCTCAATCCTCAATCTTCAATCCTCAATCCTCAATCCTCAATCCTCAATCCTCAGTCTTCAATCCTCAATACCCAATCCTCAATCCTCAATCCCCAATCCTCAATACTCAATGTTCAATACGCAATACCCAATCCTCAATCTTCAATCCCCAATCCTCAATCCTCAATCCTCAGTCCTCAAACCTCAATCCTGGATCCTCAATCCTGAATCCTCAACCTTCAGACCTCAGTCCTCAACAATCAGTTGTAAATTCTCAATCCTCAATAGAGTATCATCAATTCACAGTTTTCAATACTCAATACTCAATCTGCAATCTTTAAATCTCTATACACAAACACCAATTCTCATTACTCAACACTCAATACTCAGTCCCCAGTCCTCAATCTTCAATCCTCAATCCTCAATCCTCAAACCTCAATCCCCTACATTCAATCCTCAATACTCAATCTTCAATACTCAATCCTCAATCCTCAATCCTCAATCCTCAATCTTCAATCCTCAATCCTCAATCTTCAATCCTGTATACACAATCTTCAACCCTCAATCCTCAATTCTCAATCCTTAAAACTCAATCCTCAATCCTCAATCCTCAATCCTCAATCCTCAATCCTCAATCTTCAATCCTCAATACTCAATCATCAATCCTCAATCATCAATCCTCAGTACTCAATCCTCAATCCTCAATCCTCAATCCTCAATCCTCAATACTCAATCATCAATCTTCAATCCTCAATCCTCAATCTTCAATCCTCAATACTCAATCTTCAATCCTCAATCCTCAATCCTCAATCCTCAATCTTCAATCCTCAATCCTCAATCCTCAATCGTCTATCCTCAGTCTTCGATCCTCAATACCCAATCCTCAATCTTCAATCCTCAATCCTCAATCCTCAATTCTCAATCCTCAATCATCAGTCCTCAGTCCTCAAACCTCAATCCTCAACCCTCAGCCCTCATAGACAATCCTCAATACTCAATCCTCAATCCTCAATCCTCAATCTTCAATCCTCAATACTCAATCATCAATCCTCAATCATCAATCCTCAGTCCTCAATCCTCAATCCTCAATCCTCAATCTTCAATCATCAATACGCAATCATCAATCCTCAATCCTCAATCCTCAATCTTCAATCCTCAACACTCAATCTTCAATCCTCAATCCTCAATCCTCAATCCTCAATCTTCAATCCTCAATCCTCAATCCTCAATCCTCAATCCTCAATCCTCAGTCTTCGATCCTCAATACCCAATCCTCAATCTTCAATCCTCAATCCTCAATCCTCAATTCTCAATCCTCAATCCTCAGTCCTCAGTCCTCAAACCTCAATCCTCAACCCTCAGCCCTCATAGTCAATCCTCAATCCTCAATCCTCAATCCTCAATCTTCAATCCTCAATACTCAATCTTCAATCCTCAATCCTCAATCCCCAATCCTCAGACCTCAGACATCAATACTGAACCCTCAGTCCTCGTCCTCAATCCACAGCCCTCAATCCTCAATCCTCAATCTTCAATCATCAATATTCAATCTTCAGTCCTCAATCCTCAATACTCAATCCTCAATCCTCAATGTTTAGTCAGCAATACCCAATCCTCAATCTTCAATCCTCAATCCTCAATCCTCAATCCTCAATCCTCAATCCTCAATCTTCAGACCTCAGTCCTCAACAATCAGTTGTAAATTCTCAATCCTCAATAGAATATCATCAATTCACAGTTTTCAATACTCAATACTCAATCTGCAATCTTTAAATCTCTATCCACAAACACCAATTCTCGTCACTCAACCCTCAATACTCAGTCCCCCGTCCTCAATCTTCAATCCTCAATCCTCAATACTCAATCTTCAATACTCAATCCTCAATCCTCAATCCTCAATCCTCAATCTTCAATCCTCAATCCTCAGTCCTCAATCCTCTATCCTCATTCTTCAATCCTCAATATCCAATCCTCAATCTTCAATCCTCAATCCTCAATCCTCAATTCTCAATCCTCAATCCTCAGTCCTCAGTCCTCAAACCTCAATCCTCAACCCTCAGCCCTCATCGTCAATCCTCAATCCTCAATCCTCAATCCTCAATCTTCAATCCTGAATACACAATCTTCAACCCTCAATCCTCAATTCTCAATCCTCAATACTCAATCCTCAATCCTCAATCCTCAATCCTCAATCTTCAATCCTCAATACTCAATCTTCAATCCTCAATCCTCAATCCTCAATCCTCAATCTTCAATCCTCAATCCTCAATCCTCAATCCTCAATCCTCAGTCTTCAATCCTCAATACCCAATCCTCAATCCTCAATCCCCAATCCTCAATACTCAATGTTCAATACGCAATACCCAATCCTCAATCTTCAATCCCCAATCCTCAATCCTCAATCCTCAGTCCTCAAACCTCAATCCTGGATCCTCAATCCTGAATCCTCAACCTTCAGACCTCAGTCCTCAACAATCAGTTGTAAATTCTCAATCCTCAATAGAGTATCATCAATTCACAGTTTTCAATACTCAATACTCAATCTGCAATCTTTAAATCTCTATACACAAACACCAATTCTCATTACTCAACACTCAATACTCAGTCCCCAGTCCTCAATCTTCAATCCTCAATCCTCAATCCTCAAACCTCAATCCCCTACATTCAATCCTCAATACTCAATCTTCAATACTCAATCCTCAATCCTCAATCCTCAATCCTCAATCTTCAATCCTCAATCCTCAATCTTCAATCCTGTATACACAATCTTCAACCCTCAATCCTCAATTCTCAATCCTTAAAACTCAATCCTCAATCCTCAATCCTCAATCCTCAATCCTCAATCCTCAATCTTCAATCCTCAATACTCAATCATCAATCCTCAATCATCAATCCTCAGTACTCAATCCTCAATCCTCAATCCTCAATCCTCAATCCTCAATACTCAATCATCAATCTTCAATCCTCAATCCTCAATCTTCAATCCTCAATACTCAATCTTCAATCCTCAATCCTCAATCCTCAATCCTCAATCTTCAATCCTCAATCCTCAATCCTCAATCGTCTATCCTCAGTCTTCGATCCTCAATACCCAATCCTCAATCTTCAATCCTCAATCCTCAATCCTCAATTCTCAATCCTCAATCATCAGTCCTCAGTCCTCAAACCTCAATCCTCAACCCTCAGCCCTCATAGACAATCCTCAATACTCAATCCTCAATCCTCAATCTTCAATCCTCAATACTCAACCTTCAATCCTCAATCCTCAATTCTCAATCCTCAATCCTGAATCCTCAATCGTCAATCCTCAATCCCCAATCCTCAATGTTCAATACTCAATCCTCAATCCTCAATCCTAAATCCTCAATCTTCAAACCTCAATACTCAATCTTCAATCCTCAATACTCAATCCTCAATCCTCAATCCTCAATCCTCAGTCCTCAATCTTCAATCCCCAATCCTCAGTCCTCAATCCTCAATCCTCAATCCTCAATTCTCAATCCTCAATCCTCAGTCCTCAGTCCTCAAACCTCAATCCTCAACCCTCAGCCCTCATCGTCAATCCTCAATCCTCAATCCTCAATCCTCAATCTTCAATCCTGAATACACAATCTTCAACCCTCAATCCTCAATTCTCAATCCTCAACACTCAATCCTTAATCCTCAATCCTCAATCCTCAATCTTCAATCCTCAATACTCAATCATCAATCCTCAATCATCAATCCTCAGTCCTCAATCCTCAATCCTCAATCCTCAATCCTCAATCCTCAATCCTCAATCCTCAGTACTCAAACCTCAATCCTGAATCCTCAATCCTGAATCCTCAATCTTCAGACCTCAGTGCTCAAAAATCAGTTGTCAATTCTCAATCCTCAATAGAATATCATCAATTCGCAGCTTTCAATACTCAATACTCAATCTGCTATCTTTAAATCTCTATCCACAAACATCAATTCTCATCACTCAGCCCTCAACACTCAGTCCCCAATCCTCAATCTTCAATCCTCAATCCTCAATCCTCAATCCTCAATCCTCAATCTTCAATACTCAATCCTCAATCCTCAATCCTCAATCCTGAATCCTCAATCCTCAGTCCTCAATCCTCAAACCTCAATCCTCAACACTGATTCTTCAATCCTCAATACTCAATCCTCAATCTTCAATCCTCAATCCTCAATCCTCAATCCTCAATCCTCAGTCTTCAATCCTCAATACCCAATCCTCAATCCTCAATCCTCAACACTCAATCCACAATGTTCAATAGGCAATACCCAATCCTCAATCTTCAATCCCCAATCCTCAATCCTCAATCCTCAATCCTCAATCCTCAATCCTCAATCCTCAATCCTCAATACTCAATCTTCAATCCTCAATCCTCAATCCTCAATCCTCAATCTTCAATCCTCAATCCTCAATCCTCAATCCTCAATCCTCAGTCTTCGATCCTCAATACCCAATCCTCAATCTTCAATCCTCAATCCTCAATCCTCAATTCTCAACCCTCAATCCTCTGTCCTCAGTCCTCAAACCTCAATCCTCAACCCTCAGCCCTCATAGTCAATCCTCAATCCTCAATCCTCAATCCTCAATCTTCAATCCCCAATACTCAACCTTCAATCCTCTATCCTCAATCCTCAATCCTCAGACCTCAGACATCAATACTGAACCCTCAGTCCTCGTCCTCAATCCACAGCCCTCAATCCTCAATCCTCAATCTTCAATCATCAATATTCAACCTTCAGTCCTCAATCCTCAATTCTCAATCCTCAATACTGAATCCTCAATCGTCAATCCCCAATCCCCAATCCTCAATGTTCAATACTCAATCCTCAATCCTCAATCCAAAATCCTCAATCTTCAAACCTCAATACTCAATCTTCAATCCTCAATCCTCAATCCTCAATCCTCAATCCTCAATCCTCAGTCCTCAATCTTCAATCCTCAATCCTCAGTCCTCAATCCTCAATCCTCATTCTTCAATCCTCAATACCCAATCCTCAATCTTCAATCCTCAATCCTCAATCCTCAATTCTCAATCCTCAATCCTCAGTCCTCAGTCCTCAAACCTCAATCCTCAACCCTCAGCCCTCATGGTCAATCCTCAATCCTCAATCCTCAATCCTCAATCTTCAATCCTGATTACACAATCTTCAACCCTCAATCCTCAATCCTCAGTCCTCAATCCTCAATCCTCAATACTCAGTCTTCGATCCTCAATACCCAATCCTCAATCTTCAATCCTCAATCCTCAATCCTCAATTCTCAATCCTCAATCCTCAGTCCTCAGTCCTCAAACCTCAATCCTCAACCCTCAGCCCTCATAGTCAATCCTCAATCCTCAATCCTCAATCCTCAACCTTCAATCCTCAATACTCAACCTTCAATCCTCTATCCTCAATTCTCAATCCGCAATACTGAATCCTCAATCGTCAATCCTCAATCCCCAATCCTCAATCTTCAATACTCAATCCTCAATCCTCAGTCCTCAAACCTCAATTCAGAATCCTCAATCCTGAATCCTCAATTTTCAGCACTCAGCCCTCAACAATCAGTTGTCAATACTCAATCCTCAATTGAATATCCTCAATTCACAGTTTTCAATAGTCAATGCTCAATCTGCAATCTGCAAACCTCTATCCACAAACACCAATTCTCATCACTCAACCCTCAACACTCAGTCCTCAATGTTCAATCCTCAATCCTCAATCCACAATCCTCAATCATCAATCTTCAATCCGCAATACTCAATCTTCAATCCTCAATCCTCAATCCTCAGTCCTCAATCCTCATTCTTCAATCCTCAGTACCCAATCCTCAATCTTCAATCCTCAATCCTCAATTCTCAATCCTCAATCCTCAATCCTCATTCTTCAATCCTCAATACCCAATCCTCAATCTTCAATCCTCGATCCACAATCCTCAATTCTCAATCCTCAATCCTCAGTCCTCAGTCCTTAAACCTCAATCCTCAACCCTCAGCCATCATCCTCAATCCTCAATCCTCAATCCTCAATCCTCAATCTTCAATCCACAATACTCAATCTTCAATCCTCAATCCTCAATCCTCAGTCCTCAAACCTCAATTCTGAATCCTCAATCCTGAATCCTCAATCTTCAGCCCTCAGTCCCCAACAATCAGGTGACAATCCTCAATACCCAATAGAATATCGTCAATTCGCAGCTTTCAATACTCAATACTTAATCTGCATTCTTCAAATCTCCATCCACAAACATCAATACTCATCACTCAACCCTCAACACTCAGTCCTCAATGTTCAATCCTCAATCCTCAATTCTCAATCTTCAATCCTCAATACTCAATCTTTAATCCTGAATCCACAATCCTCAATCTTCAATCCTCAATCCCCAATACTGAATCCTCAATCCTCAACCTTCAATCCTCAATACTCAATCTTCAATCCTCAATCCTCAATCCACAATCCTCAATCTTCAATCCTCAATCCTCAATCCTCAATCCTCAATCCTTAGTCTTCAATCCTCAATACCCAATCCTCAATCCTCAATCCTCAATACTCAATCCTCAATGTTCAATACGCAATGCCCAATCCTCAATCTTCAATCCCCAATCCTCAATCCTCAATCCTCAATCCTCAATCCTCAATCCTCAATCCTCAATCCTCAGTCCTCAAACCTCAATCCTGGATCCTCAATCCTGAATCCTCAATCTTCAGACCTCAGTCCTCAACAATCAGTTGTAAATTCTCAATCCTCAATAGAATATCATCAATTCACAGTTTTCAATACTCAATACTCAATCTGCAATCTTTAAATCTCTATCCACAAACACCAATTCTCATCACTCAACCCTCAATACTCAGTCCCCAGTCCTCAATCTTCAATCCTCAATCCTCAATACTCAATCTTCAATACTCAATCCTCAATCCTCAATCCTCAATCCTCAATCTTCAATCCTCAATCCTCAGTCCTCAATCCTCAATCCTCATTCTTCAATCCTCAATACCCAATCCTCAATCTTCAATCCTCAATCCTCAATCCTCAATTCTCAATCCTTAATCCTCAGTCCTCAGTCCTCAAACCTCAATCCTCAACCCTCAGCCCTCATCGTCAATCCTCAATCTTCAATCCTGAATACACAATCTTCAACCCTCAATCCTCAATCCTCAATCCTCAATCCTCAATCTTCAATCCTCAATCCTCAGTCCTCAATCCTCAATCCTCATTCTTCAATCCTCAATACCCAATCCTCAATCTTCAATCCTCAATCCTCAATCCTCAATTCTCAATCCTTAATCCTCAGTCCTCAGTCCTCAAACCTCAATCCTCAACCCTCAGCCCTCATCGTCAATCCTCAATCCTCAATCCTCAATCCTCAATCTTCAATCCTGAATACACAATCTTCAACCCTCAATCCTCAATTCTCAATCCTCAATACTCAATCCTCAATCCTCAATCCTCAATCCTCAATCTTCAATCCTCAATACTCAATCTTCAATCCTCAATCCTCAATCCTCAATCCTCAATCTTCAATCCTCAATCCTCAATCCTCAATCCTAAATCTTCAATCTTCAATCCTCAATCCTCAATCTTCAATCCTGTATACACAATCTTCAACCCTCAATCCTCAATTCTCAATCCTCAAAACTCAATCCTCAATCCTCAATCCTCAATCCTCAATCTTCAATCCTCAATACTCAATCATCAATCCTCAATCATCAATCCTCAGTCCTCAATCCTCAATCCTAAATCCTCAATCTTCAATCCTCAATACTCAATTTTCAATCCTCAATCCTCAATCCTCAATCTTCAATCCTCAATACTCAATCTTCAATCCTCAATCCTCAATCCCAAATCCTCAATCCTCAGTCCTCAGTCCTCAACCCTCAATCCTCAACACTCAGCCCTCATCGTCAATCCACAATCCTCAATCCTCAATCCTCAATCTTCAATCCTGAATACACAATCTTCAACCCTCAATCCTCAATCCTCAATTCTCAATCCTCAATACTCAATCCTCAATCCTCAATCCTCAATCCTCAATCTTCAATCCTCAATACTCAATCATCAATCCTCAACCACCAATCCTCAGTCCTCAATCCTCAATCCTCAATCCTCAATCTTCAATCCTCAATACTCAATCATCAACCCTCAATCCTCAATCCTCAACCTTCAATCCTCAATACTCAATCTTCAATCCTCAATCCTCAATCCACAATCCTCAATCTTCAATCCTGAATCCTCAATCCTCAATCCTCAATCCTCAGTCTTCAATCCTCAATACCCAATCCTCAATCCTCAATCCTCAATCCTCAATCCTCAATGTTCAATACGCAATACCCAATCCTCAATCTTCAATCCCCAATCCTCAATCCTCAATCCTCAATCCTCAATCCTCAATCCTCAATCCTCAATCCTCAGTCCTCAAACCTCAATCCTGGATCCTCAATCCTGAATCCTCAATCTTCAGACCTCAGTCCTCAACAATCAGTTGTAAATTCTCAATCCTCAATAGAATATCATCAATTCACAGTTTTCAATACTCAATACTCAACCTGCAATCTTTAAATCTCTATCCACAAACACCAATTCTCATCACTCAACACTCAATACTCAGTCCCCAGTCCTCAATCTTCAATCCTCAATCCTCAATCCTCAACCCTCAATCGCCTACATTCAATCCTCAATACTCAATCTTCAATACTCAATCCTCAATCCTCAATCCTCAATCTTCAATCCTCAATCCTCAATCTTCAATCCTGTATACACAATCTTCAACCCTCAATCCTCAATTCTCAATCCTCAAAACTCAATCCTCAATCCTCAATCCTCAATCCTCAATCTTCAATCCTCAATACTCAATCATCAATCCTCAATCATCAATCCTCAGTCCTCAATCCTCAATCCTCAATCCTCAATCTTCAATCCTCAATACTCAATCATCAATCCTCAATCCTCAATCCTCAATCTTCAATCCTCAATACTCAATCTTCAATCCTCAATCCTCAATCCCCAATCCTCAATCTTCAATCCTCAATCCTCAATCCTCAATCGTCAATCCTCAGTCTTCGATCCTCAATGCCCAATCCTCAATCTTCAATCCTCAATCCCCAATCCTCAATTCTCAATCCTCAATCCTCAGTCCTCAGTCCTCAAACCTCAATCCTCAACCCTCAGCCCTCATAGTCAATCCTCAATACTCAATCCTCAATCCTCAATCTTCAATCCTCAATACTCAACCTTCAATCCTCAATCCTCAATTCTCAATCCTCAATACTGAATCCTCAATCGTCAATCCTCAATCCCCAATCCTCAATGTTCAATACTCAATCCTCAATCCTCAATCCAAAATCCTCAATCCTCAAACCTCAATACTCAATCTTCAATTCTCAATCCTCATTCCTCAATCCTCAATCCTCAATCCTCAGTCCTTAATCTTCAATCCCCAATCCTCAGTCCTCAATCCTCAATCCTCATTCTTCAATCCTCAATACCCAATCCTCAATCTTCAATCCTCAATCCTCAATCCTCAATTCTCAATCCTCAATCCTCAGTCCTCGGTCCTCAAACCTCAATCCTCAACCCTCAGCCCTCATCGTCAATCCTCAATCCTCAATCCTCAATCCTCAATCTTCAATCCTGAATACACAATCTTCAACCCTCA
Source organism: Calliopsis andreniformis (assembly GCF_051401765.1). Lineage (NCBI taxonomy): Eukaryota > Metazoa > Arthropoda > Insecta > Hymenoptera > Andrenidae > Calliopsis > Calliopsis andreniformis. The sequence continues at coordinate 1,408,179 of NW_027480535.1, read as the reverse complement.
ATCCTCAATTCTCAATCCTCAACACTCAATCCTTAATCCTCAATCCTCAATCCTCAATCTTCAATCCTCAATACTCAATCATCAATCCACAATCATCAATCCTGAGTCCTCAATCCTCAATCCTCAATCCTCAATCTTCAATCCTCAATACTCAATCATCAATCCTCAATCCTCAATCCTCAATCTTCAATCCTCAATACTCAATCTTCAATCCTCAATCCTCAATCCTCAATCCTCAATCTTCAATCCTCAATCCACAATCCTCAATCCTCAATCCTCAGTCTTCGATCCTCAATACCCAATCCTCAATCTTCAATCATCAATCCTCAATCCTCAATTCTCAATCCTCAATCCTCAGTCCTCAGTCCTCAAACCTCAATCCTCAACCATCAGCCCTCATAGTCAATCCTCAATCCTCAAGCCTCAATCCTCAATCTTCAATCCTCAATACTCAACCTTCAATCCTCTATCCTCAATTCTCAATCCTCAATACTGAATCCTCAATCGTCAATCCTCAATCCACAATCCTCAATCTTCAATACTCAATCCTCAGTCTTCGATCCTCAATACACAATCCTCAATCTTCAATCCTCAATCCTCAATCCTCAATTCTCAATCCTCAATCCTCAGTCCTCAGTCCTCAAACCTCAATCCTCAACCCTCAGCCCTCATAGTCAATCCACAATACTCAATCCTCAATCCTCAATCTTCAATCCTCAATACTCAACCTTCAATCCTCAATCCTCAATTCTCAATCCTCAATACTGAATCCTCAATCGTCAATACTCAATCCCCAATCCTCAATGTTCAATACTCAATCCTCAATCCTCAATCCAAAATCCTCAATCTTCAAACCTCAATACTCAATCTTCAATCCTCAATCCTCAATCCTCAATCCTCAATCCTCAATCCTCAGTCCTCAATCTTCAATCCCCAATCCTCAGTCCTCAATCCTCAATCCTCATTCTTCAATCCTCAATACCCAATCCTCAATCTTCAATCCTCAATCCTCAATCCTCAATTCTCAATCCTCAATCCTCAGTCCTCAGTCCTCAAACCTCAATCCTCAACCCTCAGCCCTCATCGTCAATCCTCAATCCTCAGTCCTCAATCCTCAATCTTCAATCCTGAATACACAATCTTCAACCCTCAATCCTCAATTCTCAATCCTCAACACTCAATCCTTAATCCTCAATCCTCAATCCTCAATCTTCAATCCTCAATACTCAATCATCAATCCTCAATCATCAATCCTCAGTCCTCAATCCTCAATCCTCAATCCTCAATCTTCAATCATCAATACGCAATCATCAATCCTCAATCCTCAATCCTCAATCTTCAATCCTCAATACTCAATCTTCAATCCTCAATCCTCAATCTTCAATCCCCAATCCTCAATCCTCAATCCTCAGTCCTCAAACCTCAATCCTGGATCCTCAATCCTGAATCCTCAACCTTCAGACCTCAGTCCTCAACAATCAGTTGTAAATTCTCAATCCTCAATAGAGTATCATCAATTCACAGTTTTCAATACTCAATACTCAATCTGCAATCTTTAAATCTCTATACACAAACACCAATTCTCATAACTCAACACTCAATACTCAGTCCCCAGTCCTCAATCTTCAATCCTCAATCCTCAATCCTCAAACCTCAATCCCCTACATTCAATCCTCAATACTCAATCTTCAATACTCAATCCTCAATCCTCAATCCTCAATCCTCAATCTTCAATCCTCAATCCTCAATCTTCAATCCTGTATACACAATCTTCAACCCTCAATCCTCAATTCTCAATCCTTAAAACTCAATCCTCAATCCTCAATCCTCAATCCTCAATCCTCAATCCTCAATCTTCAATCCTCAATACTCAATCATCAATCCTCAATCATCAATCCTCAGTACTCAATCCTCAATCCTCAATCCTCAATCCTCAATCCTCAATCCTCAATACTCAATCATCAATCTTCAATCCTCAATCCTCAATCTTCAATCCTCAATACTCAATCTTCAATCCTCAATCCTCAATCCTCAATCCTCAATCTTCAATCCTCAATCCTCAATCCTCAATCGTCTATCCTCAGTCTTCGATCCTCAATACCCAATCCTCAATCTTCAATCCTCAATCCTCAATCCTCAATTCTCAATCCTCAATCATCAGTCCTCAGTCCTCAAACCTCAATCCTCAACCCTCAGCCCTCATAGTCAATCCTCAATACTCAATCCTCAATCCTGAATCTTCAATCCTCAATACTCAACCTTCAATCCTCAATCCTCAATTCTCAATCCTCAATACTGAATCCTCAATCGTCAATCCTCAATCCCCAATCCTCAATGTTCAATACTCAATCCTCAATCCTCAATCCTAAATCCTCAATCTTCAAACCTCAATACTCAATCTTCAATCCTCAATCCTCAATCCTCAATCCTCAATCCTCAATCCTCAATCCTCTGTCCTCAAACCTCAATCCTGGATCCTCAATCCTGAATCCTCAATCTTCAGACCTCAGTCCTCAACAATCAGTTGTAAATTCTAAATCTTCAATAGAGTATCATCAATTCACAGTTTTCAATACTCAATACTCAACCTGCAATCTTTAAATCTCTATCCACAAACACCAATTCTCATCACTCAACACTCAATACTCAGTCCCCAGTCCTCAATCTTCAATCCTCAATCCTCAATCCTCAACCCTCAATCGCCTACATTCAATCCTCAATACTCAATCTTCAATACTCAATCCTCAATCCTCAATCCTCAATCCTCAATCTTCAATCCTCAATCCTCAATCTTCAATCCTGTATACACAATCTTCAACCCTCAATCCTCAATTCTCAATCCTCAAAACTCAATCCTCAATCCTCAATCCTCAATCCTCAATCTTCAATCCTCAATACTCAATCATCAATCCTCAATCCTCAATCCTCAATCTTCAATCCTCAATACTCAATCTTCAATCCTCAATCCTCAATCCCCAATCCTCAATCTTCAATCCTCAATCCTCAATCCTCAATCGTCAATCCTCAGTCTTCGATCCTCAATACCCAATCCTCAATCTTCAATCCTCAATCCCCAATCCTCAATTCTCAATCCTCAATCCTCAGTCCTCAGTCCTCAAACCTCAATCCTCAACCCTCAGCCCTCATAGTCAATCCTCAATACTCAATCCTCAATCCTCAATCCAAAATCCTCAATCTTCAAACCTCAATACTCAATCTTCAATTCTCAATCCTCAATCCTCAATCCTCAATCCTCAATCCTCAGTCCTCAATCTTCAATCCCCAATCTTCAGTCCTCAATCCTCAATCCTCTTTCTTCAATCCTCAATACCCAATCCTCAATCTTCAATCCTCAATCCTCAATCCTCAATTCTCAATCCTCAATCCTCAGTCCTCGGTCCTCAAACCTCAATCCTCAACCCTCAGCCCTCATCGTCAATCCTCAATCCTCAATCCTCAATCCTCAATCTTCAATCCTGAATACACAATCTTCAACCCTCAATCCTCAATTCTCAATCCTCAACACTCAATCCTTAATCCTCAATCCTCAATCCTCAATCTTCAATCCTCAATACTCAATCATCAATCCACAATCATCAATCCTCAGTCCCCAATCCTCAATCCTCAATCCTCAATCTTCAATCCACAATACTCAATCATCAATCCTCAATCCTCAATCCTCAATCTTCAATCCTCAATACTCAATCTTCAATCCTCAATCCTCAATCCTCAATCCTCAATCTTCAATCCTCAATTCTCAATCCTCAATCCTCAATCCTCAGTCTTCGATCCTCAATACCCAATCCTCAATCTTCAATCCTCAATCCTCAATCCTCAATTCTCAATCCTCAATCCTCAGTCCTCAGTCCTCAAACCTCAATCCTCAACCATCAGCCCTCATAGTCAATCCTCAATCCTCAATCCTCAATCCTCAATCCTCAATCTTCAATCATCAATATTCAATCTTCAGTCCTCAATCCTCAATATTCAATCCTCAATCCTCAATCCTCAATGTTCAGTCAGCAATACCCAATCCTCAATCTTCAATCCTCAATCCTCAATCCTAAATCCTCAATCCTCAATCCTCAATCCTCAATCCTCAGTACTCAAACCTCAATCCTGAATCCTCAATCCTGAATCCTCAATCTTCAGACCTCAGTGCTCAAAAATCAGTTGTCAATTCTCAATCCTCAATAGAATATCATCAATCCACAGTTTTCAATACTCAATACTCAATCTGCTATCTTTAAATCTCTATCCACAAACATCAATCCTCATCACTCAACCCTCAACACTCAGTCCCCCAATCCTCAATCTTCAATCCTCAATCCTCAATCCTCAATCCTCTATCCTCAATCTTCAATCCTCAATACTCAATCATCAATCCTCAATCCTCAATCCTCAGTCCTCAATCCTCAAACCTCAGTCCTCAACCCTCAGCCCTCATCCTCAATCCTCATTCCTCAACCCTCAATCTTCAATCTTCAATCCTCAATAATCAATCTTCAACCCTCAATCCTCAGTCCTCAAACCTCAATTCTGAATCCTCAATCCTGAATCCTCAATCTTCAGCCCTCAGCCCTCAACAATCAGTTGTAAATTCTCAATCCTCAATAGAATATCATCAATTCACAGTTTTCAATACTCAATACTCAATCTGCAATCTTTAAACCTCAATCCACAAACACCAATTCTCATCATTCAACCCTCAATACTCAGTCCCCAGTCCTCAATCTTCAATCCTCAATCCTCAATCCTCAACCCTCAATCCCCTACATTCAATCCTCAATACTCAATCTTCAATACTCAATCCTCAATCCTCAATCCTCAATTCTCAATCTTCAATCCTCAGTCCTCAGTCCTCAATCCTCAATCCTCATTCTTCAATCCTCAATACCCAATCCTCAATCTTCAATCCTCAATCCTCAATCCTCAATTCTCAATCCTCAATCCTCAGTCCTCAGTCCTCAAACCTCAATCCTCAACCCTCAGCCCTCATCGTCAATCCTCAATCCTCAATCCTCAATCCTCAATCTTCAATCCTGAATACACAATCTTCAACCCTCAATCCTCAATTCTCAATCCTCAATACTCAATCCTCAATCCTCAATCCTCAATCCTCAATCTTCAATCCTCAATACTCAATCTTCAATCCTCAATCCTCAATCCTCAATCCTCAATCTTCAATCCTCAACCCTCAATCCTCAATCCTCAATCCTCAGTCTTCAATCCTCAATACCCAATCCTCAATCCTGAATCCTCAATCCTCAATCCTCAATGTTCAATACGCAATACCCAATCCTCAACCTTCAATCCCCAATCCTCAATCCTCAATCCTCAATCCTCAATCCTCAATCCTCAATCCTCAATCCTCAGTCCTCAAACCTCAATCCTGGATCCTCAATCCTGAATCCTCAATCTTCAGACCTCAGTCCTCAACAATCAGTTGTAAATTCTCAATCCTCAATAGAGTATCATCAATTCACAGTTTTCCATACTCAATACTCAATCTGCAATCTTTAAATCTCTATCCACAAACACCAATTCTCATCACTCAACACTCAATACTCAGTCCCCAGTCCTCAATCTTCAATCCTCAATCCTCAATCCTCAATCCTCAACCCTCAATCCCCTACATTCAATCCTCAATACTCAATCTTCAATACTCAATCCTCAATCCTCAATCCTCAATCCTCAATCTTCAATCCTCAATACTCAATCTTCAATCCTGTATACACAATCTTCAACCCTGAATCCTCAATTCTCAATCCTCAAAACTCAATCCTCAATCCTCAATCCTCAATCCTCAATCTTCAATCCTTAATACTCAATCATCAATCCTCAATCATCAATCCTCAGTCCTCAATCCTCAATCCTCAATCCTCAACCTTCAATCCCCAATACTCAATCATCAATCCTCAATCCTCAATCCTCAATCTTCAATCCTCAATACTCAATCTTCAATCCTCAATCCTCAATCCTCAATCCTCAATCTTCAATCCTCAATCCTCAATCCTCAATCGTCAATCCTCAGTCTTCGATCCTCAATACCCAATCCTCAATCTTCAATCCTCAATCCCCAATCCTCAATTCTCAATCCTCAATCCTCAGTCCTCAGTCCTCAAACCTCAATCCTCAACCCTCAGCCCTCATAGTCAATCCTCAATACTCAATCCTCAATCCTCAGTCTTCAATCCTCAATACTCAACCTTCAATCCTCAATCCTCAATTCTCAATCCTCAATACTGAATCCTCAATCGTCAATCCTCAATCCCCAATCCTCAATGTTCAATACTCAATCCTCAATCCTCAATCCAAAATCCTCAATCTTCAAACCTCAATACTCAATCTTCAATTCTCAATCCTCAATCCTCAATCCTCAATCCTCAATCCTCAGTCCTCAATCTTCAATCCCCAATCCTCAGTCCTCAATCCTCAATCCTCATTCTTCAATCCTCAATACCCAATCCTCAATCTTCAATCCTCAATCCTCAATCCTCAATTCTCAATCCTCAATCCTCAGTCCTCAGTCCTCAAATCTCAATCCTCAACCCTCAGCCCTCATCTTCAATCCTCAATCCTCAATCCTCAATCCTCAATCTTCAATCCTGAATACACAATCTTCAACCCTCAATCCTCAATTCTCAATCCTCAACACTCAATCCTTAATCCTCAATCCTCAATCCTCAATCTTCAATCCTCAATACTCAATCATCAATCCACAATCATCAATCCTCAGTCCTCAATCCTCAATCCTCAATCCTCAATCTTCAATCCTCAATACTCAATCATCAATCCTCAATCCTCAATCCTCAACCTTCAATCCTCAATACTCAATCTTCAATCCTCAATCCTCAATCCTCAATCCTCAATCTTCAATCCTCAATCCTCAATCCTCAATCCCCAATACTCAATCTTCAATCCTCAATCCTCAATCCTCAATCCTCAATCTTCAATCCTCAATCCTCAATCCTCAATCATCAATCCTCAGTCTTCGATCCTCAATACCCAATCCTCAATCTTCAATCCTCAATCCTCAATCCTCAATTCTCAATCCTCAATCCTCAGTCCTCAGTCCTCAAACCTCAATCCTCAACCCTCAGCCCTCATAGTCAATCCTCAATCCTCAATCCTCAATCCTCAATCTTCAATCCTCAATACTCAACTTTCAATCCTCTATCCTCAATTCTCAATCCTCAATACTGAATCCTCAATCGTCAATCCTCAATCCCCAATCCTCAATCTTCAATACTCAGTCCTCAATCCTCAATCCAAAATCCTCAATCTTCAAACCTCAATACTCAATCTTCAATCCTCAATCCTCAATCCTCAATCCTCAGACCTCAGGCATCAATACTGAACCCTCAGTCCTCGTCCTCAATCCACAGCCCTCAATCCTCAATCCTCAATCTTCAATCATCAATATTCAAACTTCAGTCCTCAATCCTCAATACTCAATCCTCAGTACTCAAACCTCAATCCTGAATCCTCAATCCTGAATCCTCAATCTTCAGACCTCAGTGCTCAAAAATCAGTTGTCAATTCTCAATCCTCAATAGAATATCATCAATTCACAGTTTTCAATACTCAATACTCAATCTGCTATCTTTAAATCTCTATCCGCAAACATCAATTCTCATCACTCAACCCTCAACACTCAGTCCCCCAATCCTCAATCTTCAATCCTCAATCCTCAATCCTCAATCCTCAATCCTCAATCTTCAATCCTCAATACTCAATCATCAATCCTCAATCCTCAATTCTCAGTCCTCAATCCTCAAATCTCAATCCTCAACCCTCAGCCCTCATCCTCAATCCTCAATCCTCATTCCTCAATCCTCAATCTTCAATCTTCAATCCTCAATAATCAATCTTCAACCCTCAATCCTCAGTCCTTAAACCTCAATTCTGAATCCTCAATCCTGAATCCTCCATTTTCAGCCCTCAGCCCTCAACAATCAGTTGTAAATTCTCAATCCTCAACAGAATATCATCAATTCACAGTTTTCAATACTCAATACTCAATCTGCAATCTTTAAATCTCTATCCACAAACACCAATTCTCATCACTCAACCCTCAATACTCAGTCCCCAGTCCTCAATCTTCAATCCTCAATCCTCAATCCTCAACCCTCAATCCCCTACATTCAATCCTCAATACCCAATCTTCAATACTCAATCCTCAATCCTCAATCCTCAATCCTCAATCTTCAATCCTCAATCCTCAGTCCTCAATCCTCAATCCTCATTCTTCAATCCTCAATACCCAATCCTCAATCTTCAATCCTCAATCCTCAATCCTCAATTCTCAATCCTCAATCCTCAGTCCTCAGTCCTCAAACCTCAATCCTCAACCCTCAGCCCTCATCGTCAATCCTCAATCCTCAATCCTCAATCCTGAATCTTCAATCCTCAATACTCAATCTTCAATCCTCAATCCTCAATCCTCAATCCTCAATCTTCAATCCTCAATCCTCAATCCACAATCCTCAATCCTAAGTCTTCAATCCTCAATACCCAATCCTCAATCCTCAATCCTCAACCCTCAATCCTCAATGTTCAATACCCAATACCCAATCCTCCATCTTCAATCCCCAATCCTCAATCCTCAATCCTCAATCCTCAATCCTCAATCCTCAATCCTCAATCCTCAGTCCTCAAACCTCAATCCTGGGTCCTCAATCCTGAATCCTCAATCTTCAGACCTCAGTTCTCAACAATCAGTTGTAAATTCTCAATCCTCAATAGAATATCATCAATTCGCAGTTTTCAATACTCAATACTCAATCTGCAATCTTTAAATCTCTATCCACAAACACCAATTCTCATCACTCAACACTCAATACTCAGTCCCCAGTCCTCAATCTTCAATCCTCAATCCTCAATCCTCAACCCTCAATCCCCTACATTCAATCCTCAATACTCAATCCTCAATTCTCAATCCTCAATCCTCAGTCCTCAGTCCACAAACCTCAATCCTCAGCCCTCAGCCCTCATAGTCAATCCTCAATCCTCAATACTCAATCCTCAATCCTCAATCCTCAATGTTCAGTCAGCAATACCCAACCCTCAATCTTCAATCCTCAATCCTCAATCCTAAATCCTCAATCCTCAATCCTCAATCCTCAATCCTCAGTACTCAAACCTCAATCCTGAATCCTCAATCCTGAATCCTCAATCTTCAGACCTCAGTGCTCAAAAATCAGTTGTCAATTCTCAATCCTCAATAGAATATCATCAATTCACAGTTTTCAATACTCAATACTCAATCTGCTATCTTTAAATCTCTATCCACAAACATCAATCCTCATCACTCAACCCTCAACACTCAGTCCCCCAATCCTCAATCTTCAATCCTCAATCCTCAATCCTCAATCCTCTATCCTCAATCTTCAATCCTCAATACTCAATCATCAATCCTCAATCCTCAATCCTCAGTCCTCTATCCTCAAACCTCAATCCTCAACCCTCAGCCCTCATCCTCAATCCTCATTCCTCAACCCTCAATCTTCAATCTTCAATCCTCAATAATCAATCTTCAACCCTCAATCCTCAGTCCTCAAACCTCAATTCTGAATCCTCAATCCTGAATCCTCAATTTTCAGCCCTCAGCCCTCAACAATCAGTTGTAAATTCTCAATCCTCAATAGAATATCATCAATTCACAGTTTTCAATACTCAATACTCAATCTGCAATCTTTAAACCTCAATCCACAAACACCAATTCTCATCATTCAACCCTCAATACTCAGTCCCCAGTCCTCAATCTTCAATCCTCAATCCTCAATCCTCAACCCTCAATCCCCTACATTCAATCCTCAATACTCAATCTTCAATACTCAATCCTCAATCCTCAATCCTCAATTCTCAATCTTCAATCCTCAGTCCTCAGTCCTCAATCCTCAATCCTCATTCTTCAATCCTCAATACCCAATCCTCAATCTTCAATCCTCAATCCTCAATCCTCAATTCTCAATCCTCAATCCTCAGTCCTCAGTCCTCAAACCTCAATCCTCAACCCTCAGCCCTCATCGTCAATCCTCAATCCTCAATCCTCAATCCTCAATCTTCAATCCTGAATACACAATCTTCAACCCTCAATCCTCAATTCTCAATCCTCAATACTCAATCCTCAATCCTCAATCCTCAATCCTCAATCTTCAATCCTCAATACTCAATCTTCAATCCTCAATCCTCAATCCTCAATCCTCAATCTTCAATCCTCAACCCTCAATCCTCAATCCTCAATCCTCAGTCTTCAATCCTCAATACCCAATCCTCAATCCTGAATCCTCAATCCTCAATCCTCAATGTTCAATACGCAATACCCAATCCTCAACCTTCAATCCCCAATCCTCAATCCTCAATCCTCAATCCTCAATCCTCAATCCTCAATCCTCAATCCTCAGTCCTCAAACCTCAATCCTGGATCCTCAATCCTGAATCCTCAATCTTCAGACCTCAGTCCTCAACAATCAGTTGTAAATTCTCAATCCTCAATAGAGTATCATCAATTCACAGTTTTCCATACTCAATACTCAATCTGCAATCTTTAAATCTCTATCCACAAACACCAATTCTCATCACTCAACACTCAATACTCAGTCCCCAGTCCTCAATCTTCAATCCTCAATCCTCAATCCTCAATCCTCAACCCTCAATCCCCTACATTCAATCCTCAATACTCAATCTTCAATACTCAATCCTCAATCCTCAATCCTCAATCCTCAATCTTCAATCCTCAATACTCAATCTTCAATCCTGTATACACAATCTTCAACCCTGAATCCTCAATTCTCAATCCTCAAAACTCAATCCTCAATCCTCAATCCTCAATCCTCAATCTTCAATCCTTAATACTCAATCATCAATCCTCAATCATCAATCCTCAGTCCTCAATCCTCAATCCTCAATCCTCAACCTTCAATCCCCAATACTCAATCATCAATCCTCAATCCTCAATCCTCAATCTTCAATCCTCAATACTCAATCTTCAATCCTCAATCCTCAATCCTCAATCCTCAATCTTCAATCCTCAATCCTCAATCCTCAATCGTCAATCCTCAGTCTTCGATCCTCAATACCCAATCCTCAATCTTCAATCCTCAATCCCCAATCCTCAATTCTCAATCCTCAATCCTCAGTCCTCAGTCCTCAAACCTCAATCCTCAGCCCTCAGCCCTCATAGTCAATCCTCAATCCTCAATCCTCAATCCTCAATCTTCAATCCTCAATACTCAACCTTCAATCCTCAATCCTCAATCCTCAATCCTCAATTCTGAATCCTCAATCGTCAATCCTCAATCCCCAATCCTCAATGTTCAATACTCAATCCTCAATCCTCAATCCAAAATCCTCAATCTTCAAACCTCAATACTCAATCGTCAATCCTCAATCCTCAATCCTCAATTCTCAATCCTCAATCCTCAGTCCTCAATCTTCAATCCTCAATCCTCAGTCCTCAATCCTCAATCCTCATTCTTCAATCCTCAATACCCAATCCTCAATCTTCAATACTCAATCCTCAATCCTCAATTCTCAATCCTCAATCCTCAGTCCTCAGTCCTCAAACCTCAATCCTCAACCATCAGCCCTCATAGTCAATCCTCAATCCTCAATCCTCAATCCTCAATCTTCAATCATCAATATTCAATCTTCAGTCCTCAATCCTCAATACTCAATCCTCAATCCTCAATCCTCAATGTTCAGTCAGCAATACCCAATCCTCAATCTTCAATCCTCAATCCTCAATCCTAAATCCTCAATCCTCAATCCTCAATCCTCAATCCTCAGTACTCAAACCTCAATCCTGAATCCTCAATCCTGAATCCTCAATCTTCAGACCTCAGTGCTCAAAAATCAGTTGTCAATTCTCAATCCTCAATAGAATATCATCAATTCACAGTTTTCAATACTCAATACTCAATCTGCTATCTTTAAATCTCTATCCACAAACATCAATCCTCATCACTCAACCCTCAACACTCAGTCCCCCAATCCTCAATCTTCAATCCTCAATCCTCAATCCTCAATCCTCTGTCCTCAATCTTCAATCCTCAATACTCAATCATCAATCCTCAATCCTCAATCCTCAGTCCTCTATCCTCAAACCTCAATCCTCAACCCTCAGCCCTCATCCTCAATCCTCATTCCTCAACCCTCAATCTTCAATCTTCAATCCTCAATAATCAATCTTCAACCCTCAATCCTCAGTCCTCAAACCTCAATTCTGAATCCTCAATCCTGAATCCTCAATTTTCAGCCCTCAGCCCTCAACAATCAGTTGTAAATTCTCAATCCTCAATAGAATATCATCAATTCACAGTTTTCAATACTCAATACTCAATCTGCAATCTTTAAACCTCAATCCACAAACACCAATTCTCATCATTCAACCCTCAATACTCAGTCCCCAGTCCTCAATCTTCAATCCTCAATCCTCAATCCTCAACCCTCAATCTCCTACATTCAATCCTCAATACTCAATCTTCAATACTCAATCCTCAATCCTCAATCCTCTATTCTCAATCTTCAATCCTCAGTCCTCAGTCCTCAATCCTCAATCCTCATTCTTCAATCCTCAATACCCAATCCTCAATCTTCAATCCTCAATCCTCAATCCTCAATTCTCAATCCTCAATACTCAATCCTCAATCCTCAATCCTCAATCCTCAATCTTCAATCCTCAATACTCAATCTTCAATCCTCAATCCTCAATCCTCAATCCTCAATCTTCAATCCTCAACCCTCAATCCTCAATCCTCAATCCTCAGTCTTCAATCCTCAATACCCAATCCTCAATCCTGAATCCTCAATCCTCAATCCTCAATGTTCAATACGCAATACCCAATCCTCAACCTTCAATCCCCAATCCTCAATCCTCAATCCTCAATCCTCAATCCTCAATCCTCAATCCTCAATCCTCAGTCCTCAAACCTCAATCCTGGATCCTCAATCTTCAGACCTCAGTCCTCAACAATCAGTTGTAAATTCTCAATCCTCAATAGAGTATCATCAATTCACAGTTTTCCATACTCAATACTCAATCTGCAATCTTTAAATCTCTATCCACAAACACCAATTCTCATCACTCAACACTCAATACTCAGTCCCCAGTCCTCAATCTTCAATCCTCAATCCTCAATCCTCAATCCTCAACCCTCAATCCCCTACATTCAATCCTCAATACTCAATCTTCAATACTCAATCCTCAATCCTCAATCCTCAATCCTCAATCTTCAATCCTCAATACTCAATCTTCAATCCTGTATACACAATCTTCAACCCTGAATCCTCAATTCTCAATCCTCAAAACTCAATCCTCAATCCTCAATCCTCAATCCTCAACCTTCAATCCTTAATACTCAATCATCAATCCTCAATCATCAATCCTCAGTCCTCAATCCTCAATCCTCAATCCTCAACCTTCAATCCCCAATACTCAATCATCAATCCTCAATCCTCAATCCTCAATCTTCAATCCTCAATACTCAATCTTCAATCCTCAATCCTCAATCCTCAATCCTCAATCTTCAATCCTCAATCCTCAATCCTCAATCCCCAATACTCAATCTTCAATCCTCAATCCTCAATCCTCAATCTTCATTCCTCAATCCTCAATCCTCAATTCTCAATCCTCAATCCTCAGTCCTCAGTCCTCAAACCTCAATACTCAACCCTCAACCCTCATCGTCAGTCCTCAAACCTCAATCCTCAATCCTCAATCTTCAATCCTGTATACACAATCTTCAACCCTCAATCCGCAATTCTCAATCCTCAAAACTCAATCCTCAATCCTCAATCCTCAATCCTCAATCTTCAATCCTCAATACTCAATCATCAATCCTCAATCATCAATCCTCAGACCTCAATCCTCAATCCTCAATCCTCAATCTTCAATCCTCAATACTCAATCATCAATCCTCAATCATCAATCCTCAGTCCTCAATGCTCAATCCTCAATCCTCAATCTTCAATCCTCAATACTCAATCATCAATCCTCAATCCTCAATCCTCAATCTTCAATCCTCAATACTCAATCTTCAATCCTCAATCCTCAATCCCCAATCCTCAATCTTCAATCCTCAATCCTCAATCCTCAATCGTCAATCCTCAGTCTTCGATCCTCAATACCCAATCCTCAATCTTCAATCCTCATTCCTCAATCCTCAATTCTCAATCCTCAATCCTCAGTCCTCAGACCTCAAACCTCAATCCTCAGCCCTCAGCCCCCATAGTCAATCCTCAATCCTCAATCCTCAATCCTCAATCTTCAATCCTCAATACTCAACCTTCAATCCTCAATCCTCAATTCTCAATCCTCAATACTGAATCCTCAATCGTCAATCCTCAATCCCCAATCCTCAATGTTCAATACTCAATCCTCAATCCTCAATCCAAAATCCTCAATCTTCAAACCTCAATACTCAATCTTCAATCCTCAATCCTCAATCCTCAATCCTCAGACCTCAGACATCAATACTGAACCCTCAGTCCTCGTCCTCAATCCACAGCCCTCAATCCTCAATCCTCAATCTTCAATCATCAATATTCAACCTTCAGTCCTCAATCCTCAATACTCAATCCTCAATCCTCAATCCTCACTGTTCAGTCAGCAATACCCAATCCTCAATCTTCAATCCTCAATCTTCAATCCTCAATCCTCAATCCTCAATCCTCAATCCTCAATCCTCAATCCTCAGTACTCAAACCTCAATCCTGAATCCTCAATCCTGAATCCTCAATCTTCAGACATCAGTTCTCAAAAATCAGTTGTCAATTCTCAATCCTCAATAGAATATCATCAATTCACAGTTTTCAATACTCAATACTCAATCTGCTATCTTTAAATCTCGATCCACAAACATCAATTCTCATCACTCAACCCTCAACACTCAGTCCCCAATCCTCAATCTTCAATCCTCAATCCTCAAACCTCAATCCTCAATCCTCAATCCTCAATCCGCAATCCTCAATCCTCAATCATCAATCCTCAATCATCAATCCTCAATACTCAATCTTTAATCCTCAATCCTCAATCCTCAATCCTCAATCCTCAACCCTCAATCGTCAGTATTCAATCCTCAATCCTCAATCCTCATTCTTCAATCCTCACTACCCAATCCTCAATCTTCAATCCTCAATTCTCAATCCTCAATTCTCAATCCTTAATCCTCAGTCCTCAGTCCTCAAACCTCAATCCTCAACCCTCAGCCCTCATCGTCAATCCTCAATCCTCAATCCTCAATCCTCAATCTTCAATTCTGAATACACAATCTTCAACCCTCAATCCTCAGTCCTCAATCCTGAATCCTCATTCTTCAATCCTCAATACCCAATCCTCAATCTTCAATCCTCAATCCTCAATCTTCAATCCTCAATACTCAATCTTCAATCCTCAATCCTCAATCCTCAATCCTCAATCCTCAATCCTCAACCCTCAATCCCCTACATTCAATCCTCAATACTCAATCTTCAATACTCAATTCTCAATCCTCAATCCTCAATCCTCAATCTTCAATCCTCAATCCTCAGTCCTCAATCCTGAATCCTCATTCTTCAATCCTCAATACCCAATCCTCAATCGTCAATCCTCAATCCTCAATCCTCAATTCTCAATCCTCAATCCTCAGTCCTCAGTCCTCAAACCTCAATACTCAACCCTCAGCCCTCATCGTCAATCCTCAAACCTCAATCCTCAATCCTCAATCTTCAATCCTGTATACACAATCTTCAACCCTCAATCCTCAATTCTCAATCCTCAAAACTCAATCCTCAATCCTCAATCCTCAATCCTCAATCTTCAATCCTCAATACTCAATCATCAATCCTCAATCATCAATCCTCAGTCCTCAATCCTCAATCCTCAATCCTCAATCTTCAATCCTCAATACTCAATCTTCAATCCTCAATCCTCAATCCTCAATCCTCAGTCCTCAATACTCAACCCTCAATCCCCTACATTCAATCCTCAATACTCAATCTTCAATACTCAATCCTCAATCCTCAATCCTCAATCCTCAATCTTCAATCCTCAATCCTCAGTCCTCAATCCTGAATCCTCACTCTTCAATCCTCAATACCCAATCCTCAATCTTCAATCCTCAATCCTCAATCTTCACTCCTCAATACTCAATCTTCAATCCTCAATCCCCAATAATCAACCCTCAATCATCAATCCTCAATCCTCAATCATCAATCCTCAATCTTCAATACTCAATCCTCAATCCTCAATCCTCAATCCTCAATCCTCAATCCTCAATCATCAATCCTCAATCATCAATCCTCAATACTCAATCTTTAATCCTCAATCCTCAATCCTCAATCCTCAATCCTCAACCCTCAATCGTCAGTATTCAATCCTCAATCCTCAATCCTCATTCTTCAATCCTCAATACCCAATCCTCAATCTTCAATCCTCAATCCTCAATCCTCAATTCTCAATCCTTAATCCTCAGTCCTCAGTCCTCAAACCTCAATCCTCAACCCTCAGCCCTCATCGTCAATCCTCAATCCTCAATCCTCAATCCTCAATCTTCAATTCTGAATACACAATCTTCAACCCTCAATCCTCAGTCCTCAATCCTGAATCCTCATTCTTCAATCCTCAATACCCAATCCTCAATCTTCAATCCTCAATCCTCAATCTTCAATCCTCAATCCTCAATCTTCAATCCTCAATCCTCAGTCCTCAATCCTGAATCCTCATTCTTCAATCCTCAATACCCAATCCTCAATCTTCATTCCTCAATCCTCAATCCTCAATTCTCAATCCTCAATCCTCAGTCCTCAGTCCTCAAACCTCAATACTCAACCCTCAACCCTCATCGTCAGTCCTCAAACCTCAATCCTCAATCCTCAATCTTCAATCCTGTATACACAATCTTCAACCCTCAATCCGCAATTCTCAATCCTCAAAACTCAATCCTCAATCCTCAATCCTCAATCCTCAATCTTCAATCCTCAATACTCAATCATCAATCCTCAATCATCAATCCTCAGACCTCAATCCTCAATCCTCAATCCTCAATCTTCAATCCTCAATACTCAATCATCAATCCTCAATCATCAATCCTCAGTCCTCAATGCTCAATCCTCAATCCTCAATCTTCAATCCTCAATACTCAATCATCAATCCTCAATCCTCAATCCTCAATCTTCAATCCTCAATACTCAATCTTCAATCCTCAATCCTCAATCCCCAATCCTCAATCTTCAATCCTCAATCCTCAATCCTCAATCGTCAATCCTCAGTCTTCGATCCTCAATACCCAATCCTCAATCTTCAATCCTCATTCCTCAATCCTCAATTCTCAATCCTCAATCCTCAGTCCTCAGACCTCAAACCTCAATCCTCAGCCCTCAGCCCCCATAGTCAATCCTCAATCCTCAATCCTCAATCCTCAATCTTCAATCCTCAATACTCAACCTTCAATCCTCAATCCTCAATTCTCAATCCTCAATACTGAATCCTCAATCGTCAATCCTCAATCCCCAATCCTCAATGTTCAATACTCAATCCTCAATCCTCAATCCAAAATCCTCAATCTTCAAACCTCAATACTCAATCTTCAATCCTCAATCCTCAATCCTCAATCCTCAGACCTCAGACATCAATACTGAACCCTCAGTCCTCGTCCTCAATCCACAGCCCTCAATCCTCAATCCTCAATCTTCAATCATCAATATTCAACCTTCAGTCCTCAATCCTCAATACTCAATCCTCAATCCTCAATCCTCACTGTTCAGTCAGCAATACCCAATCCTCAATCTTCAATCCTCAATCTTCAATCCTCAATCGTCAATCCTCAATCCTCAATCCTCAATCCTCAATCCTCAGTACTCAAACCTCAATCCTGAATCCTCAATCCTGAATCCTCAATCTTCAGACATCAGTTCTCAAAAATCAGTTGTCAATTCTCAATCCTCAATAGAATATCATCAATTCACAGTTTTCAATACTCAATACTCAATCTGCTATCTTTAAATCTCGATCCACAAACATCAATTCTCATCACTCAACCCTCAACACTCAGTCCCCAATCCTCAATCTTCAATCCTCAATCCTCAAACCTCAATCCTCAATCCTCAATCTTCAATCCTCAATGCTCAATCATCAATCCTCAATCCTCAATCCTCAGTCCTCAATCCTCAAACCTCAATCCTCAACCCTCAGCCCTCATCCTCAATCCTCATTCCTCAATCCTCAATCTTCAATCTTCAATCCTCAATAATCAATCTTCAACCCTCAATCCTCAGTCCTCAAACCTCAATTCAGAATCCTCAATTCTGAATTCTCAATTTTCAGCCCTCAGACCTCAACAATCATTTGTCAATACTCAATCCTCAGTAGAATATCCTCAATTCACAGTTTTCAATACTCAATGCTCAATCTGCAATCTTCAAACCTCTATCCACAAACACCAATTCTCATCACTCAACCCTCAACACTCAGTCCTCAATGTTCAATCCTCAATCCTCAATCCACAATCCTCAATCATCAATCTTCAATCCGCAATACTCAATATTCAATCCTCAATCCTCAATCCTCAATCCTCAATCCTCATTCTTCAATCCTCAATACCCAATCCTCAATCTTCAATCCTCGATCCACAATCCTCAATTCTCAATCCTCAATCCTCAGTCCTCAGTCCTTAAACCTCAATCCTCAACCCTCAGACATCATCCTCAATCCTCAATCCTCAATCCTCAATCCTCAACCTTCAATCCTCAATACTCAATCTTCAATCCTCAATCCTCAATCCTCAGTCCTCAAACCACAATCCTGGATCCTCAATCCTGAATCCTCAATCTTCAGACCTCAGTCCTCAACAATCAGTTGTAAATTCTCAATCCTCAATAGAATATCATCAATTCACAGTTTTCAATACTCAATACTCAATCTGCAATCTTTAAATCTCTATCCACAAACACCAATTCTCAACACTCAACCCTCAATGCTCAGTCCCCAGTCCTCAATCTTCAATCCTCAATCCTCAATACTCAATCTTCAATACTCAATCCTCAATCCTCAATCCTCAATCCTCAATCTTCAATCCTCAATCCTCAGTCCTCAATCCTCAATCCTCATTTTTCAATCCTCAATACCCAATCCTCAATCTTCAATCCTCAATCCTCAATCTTCAATTCTCAATCCTCAATCCTCAGTCCCCAGTCCTCAAACCTCAATCCTCAATCCTCAACCCTCAATCGTCAGTCTACAATCCTCAATCCTCAATCCTAATTCTTCAATCCCCAACACCCAATCCTCAATCTTCAATCCTCAATCCTCAATCCTCAATTCTCAGTCCTCAGTCCTGAAACCTGAATCCTCAGCCCTCAGCCCTCATAGTCAATCCTCAATCCTCAATCCTCAATGTTCAATACGCACTACCCAATCCACAACCTTCAATCCCCAATCCTCAATCCTCAATCCTCAATCCTCAATCCTCAATCCTCAATCCTCAATCCTCAGTCCTCAACACTGAATCCTCAATCGTCAATCCTCAATCCCCAATCCTCAATGTTCAATACTCAATCCTCAATACTCAATCCAAAATCCTCAATCGTCAAACCTCAATACTCAATCTTCAATCCTCAATCCTCAATCCTCAATCCTCAATCCTCAATCCTCAGTCCTCAATCTTCAATCCTCAATCCTCAGTCCTCAATCCTCAATCCTCATTCTTCAATCCTCAATACCCAATCCTCAATCTTCAACCCTCAATCCTCAATCCTCAATTCTCAATCCTCAATCCTCAGTCCTCAGTCCTCAAACCTCAATACTGAACCCTCAGCCCTCATCGACAGTCCTCAATCCTCAATCCTCAATCCTCAATCTTCAATCCTGAATACACAATCTTCAACCCTCAATCCTCAATTCTCAATCCTCAACACTCAATCCTTAATCCTCAATCCTCAATCCTCAATCTTCAATCCTCAATACTCAATCATCCATCCTCAATCATCAATCCTCAGTCCTCAATCCTCAATCGTCAATCCTCAATCTTCAATCCTCAATACTCAATCATCAATCCTCAATCCTCAATCCTCAATCTTCAATCCTCAATACTCAATCTTCAATCCTCAATCCTCAATCCTCAATCCTCAATCTTCAATCCTCAATCCTCAATCCTCAATCCTCAATCCTCAGTCTTCGATCCTCAATACCCAATCCTCAATCTTCAATCCTCAATCCTCAATCCTCAATTCTCAATCCTCAATCCTCAGTTCTCAGTCCTCAAACCTCAATCCTCAACCCTCAGCCCTCATAGTCAATCCTTAATCCTCAATCCTCAATCCTCAATCTTCAATCCTCAATACTCAACCTTCAATCCTCTATCCTCAATTCTCAATCCTCAATACTGAATCCTCAATCGTCAATCCTCAATCACCAATCCTCAATCTTCAATACTCAATCCTCAATCCTCAATCCAAAATCCTCAATCTTCAAACCTCAATACTCAATCTTCAATCATCAATCCTCAATCCTCAATCCTCAGACCTCAGACATCAATACTGAACCCTCAGTCCTCGTCCTCAATCCACAGCACTCAATCCTCAATCCTCAATCTTCAATCATCAATATTCAACCTTCAGTCCTCAATCCTCAATACTCAATCTTCAATCCTCAATCCTCAATGTTCAGTCAGCAATACCCAATCCTCAATCTTCAATCCTCAATCTTCAATCCTCAATCCTCAATCCTCAATCCTCAATCCTCAATCCTCAGTACGCAAACCTCAATCCTGAATCCTCAATCCTGAATCCTCAATCTTCAGACATCAGTTCTCAAAAATCAGTTGTCAATTCTCAATCCTCAATAGAATATCATCAATTCACAGTTTTCAATACTCAATACTCAATCTGCTATCTTTAAATCTCTATCCACAAACATCAATTCTCATCACTCAACCATCAACACTCAGTCCCCAATCCTCAATCTTCAATCCTCAATCCTCAAACCTCAATCCTCAATCCTCAATCTTCAATCCTCAATGCTCAATCATCAATCCTCAATCCTCAATCCTCAGTCCTCAATCCTCAAACCTCAATCCTCAACCCTCAGCCCTCATCCTCAATCCTCATTCCTCAATCCTCAATCTTCAATCTTCAATCCTCAATAATCAATCTTCAACCCTCAATCCTCAGTCCTCAAACCTCAATTCAGAATCCTCAATTCTGAATTCTCAATTTTCAGCCCTCAGCCCTCAACAATCATTTGTCAATACTCAATCCTCAGTAGAATATCCTCAATTCACAGTTTTCAATAATCAATGCTCAATCTGCAATCTTCAAACCTCTATCCACAAACACCAATTCTCATCACTCAACCCTCAACACTCAGTCCTCAATGTTCAATCCTCAATCCTCAATCCACAATCCTCAATCCTCAATCATCAATCCTCAATCTTCAATACTCAATCCTCAATCCTCAATCCTCAATCCTCAATCCTCAATCCTCAATCATCAATCCTCAACCATGAATCCTCAATACTCAATCTTTAATGCTCAATCTTCAATCCTCAATCTTCAATCTTCAATCCTCAATCCGCAATCCTCAATCCTCAATCCTCAATCCTCAATTCTCAATCCCCAATCTTCAATCCTCAATACCCAATCCTCAATACTCAATCCTCAATCCTCAACCCTCAGTCCTCATTCTTCAGTCCTCAATAACCAATCCTCAATCTTCAATCCTCAATCCTCAATCCTCAATCCTCAATTCTCAATCCTCAATCCTCAATCCTCAGACCTCAAATATCAATACTCAACCATCAGTCCTCGTCATCAATCCACAACCCTCAATCCTGAATCCTCAATCTTCAATCATCAATATTCAATCTTCAATCCTCAATCCTCAATCCTCAATCCTCAATCCTCTGACCTCAAACATGAATACTCAACCATCAGTCCTCGTCCTCAATCCACAACCCTCAATCCTCAATCCTCAATATTCAATCATCAACATTCAATCTTCAGTCCTCAATCCTCAATCCTCAATCCTCAGTCCTCAATCCGCAATGTTCAATCCGCAATACTCAACCTTCAATCCTCAATCCTCAATTCTCAATCCTCAATACTGAATCCTCAATCGTCAATCCTCAATCCCCAATCCTCAATGTTCAATACTCAATCCTCAATCCTCAATCCTCAATCCAAAATCCTCAATCTTCAAACCTCAATACTCAATCTTCAATCCTCAATCCTCAATCCTCAATCCTCAATTCTCAATCCTCAGTCCTCAATCTTCAATCCTCAATCCTCAGTCCTCAATCCTCAATCCTCATTCTTCAATCCACAATACCCAATCCTCAGTCTTCAATCCTCAATCCACAATCCTCAATCCTCAATCATCAATCCTCAATCTTCAATACTCAATCCTCAATCCTCAATCATCAATCCTCAGTGCTCAATGCTCAATCCTCAATCCTCAATCTTCAATCCTCAATACTCAATCATCAATCCTCAATCCTCAATCCTCAATCTTCAATCCTCAATACTCAATCTTCAATCCTCAATCCTCAATCCCCAATCCTCAATCTTCAATCCTCAATCCTCAATCCTCAATCGTCAATCCTCAGTCTTCGATCCTCAATACCCAATCCTCAATCTTCAATCCTCAATCCTCAATCCTCAATTCTCAATCCTCAATCCTCAGTCCTCAGTCCTCAAACCTCAATCCTCAGCCCTCAGCACTCATAGTCAATCCTCAATCCTCAATCCTCAATCCTCAAACTTCAATCCTCAATACTCAACCTTCAATCCTCAATCCTCAATTCTCAGTCCTCAATACTGAATCCTCAATCGTCAATCCTCAATCCCCAATCCTCAATGTTCAATACTCAATCCTCAATCCTCAATCGAAAATCCTCAATCTTCAAACCTCAATACTCAATCTTCAATCCTCAATACTCAATCCTCAATCCTCAATCCTCAATCCTCAGTCCTCAATCTTCAATCCTCAATCCTCAGTCCTCAATCCTCAATCCTCAATCTTCAATCCTCAATCCTCAATCCTCAATCCTCAATTCTCAATCCTCAATCCTCAATCCTCAATCCTCAGTCTTCGATCCTCAATACCCAATGCTCAATCTTCAATCCTCAATCCTCAATCCTCAATTCTCAATCCTCAATCCTCAGTCCTCAGTCCTCAAACCTCAATCCTCAACCCTCAATTCTCAGTCCTCAAACCTCAATCCTGGATCCTCAATCCTGAATCCTCAATCTTCAGACCTCAGTCCTCAACAATCAGTTGTAAATTCTCAATCCTCAATAGAACATCATCAATTCACAGTTTTCAATACTCAATACTCAATCTGCAATCTTTAAATCTCTATCCACAAACACCAATTCTCATCACTCAACACTCAATACTCAGTCCCCAGTCCTCAATCTTCAATCCTCAATCCTCAATCCTCAACCCTCAATCCCCTACATTCAATCCTCAATACTCAATCTTCAATACTCAATCCTCAATCCTCAATCCTCAATCCTCAACCTTCAATCCAAAATCCTCAGTCCTCAATCCTGAATCCTCATTCTTCAATCCTCAATACCCAATCCTCAATCTTCAATCCTCGATCCTCAATCCTCAATTCTCAATCCTCAATCCTCAGTCCTCAGTCCTCAAACCTCAATCCTCAACCCTCAGCCCTCATCGTCAATCCTCAATCCTCAATCCTCAATCCTCAATCTTCAATCCTGTATACACAATCTTCAACCCTCAATCCGCAATTCTCAATCCTCAAAACTCAATCATCAATCCTCAATCCTCAATCCTCAATCTTCAATCCTCAATACTCAATCATCAATCCTCAATCATCAATCCTCAGTCCTCAATCCTCAATCCTCAATCCTCAATCTTCAATCCTCAATACTCAATCATCAATCCTCAATCCTCAATCCTCAGTCCTCAATGCTCAATCCTCAATCCTCAATCTTCAATCCTCAATACTCAATCATCAATCCTCAATCCTCAATCCTCAATCTTCAATCCTCAATACTCAATCTTCAATCCTCAATCCTCAATCCCCAATCCTCAATCTTCAATCCTCAATCCTCAATCCTCAATCGTCAATCCTCAGTCTTCGATCCTCAATACCCAATCCTCAATCTTCAATCCTCATTCCTCAATCCTCAATTCTCAATCCTCAATCCTCAGTCCTCAGTCCTCAAACCTCAATCCTCAGCCCTCAGCCCCCAGAGTCAATCCTCAATCCTCAATCCTCAATCCTCAATCTTCAATCCTCAATACTCAACCTTCAATCCTCAATCCTCAATTCTCAATCCTCAATACTGAATCCTCAACCGTCAATCCTCAATCCCCAATCCTCAATGTTCAATACTCAATCCTCAATCCTCAATCCAAAATCCTCAATCTTCAAACCTCAATACTCAATCTTCAATCCTCAATCCTCAATCCTCAATCCTCAGACCTCAGACATCAATACTGAACCCTCAGTCCTCGTCCTCAATCCACAGCCCTCAATCCTCAATCCTCAATCTTCAATCATCAATATTCAACCTTCAGTCCTCAATCCTCAATACTCAATCCTCAATCCTCAATCCTCAATGTTCAGTCAGCAATACCCAATACTCAATCTTCAATCCTCAATCTTCAATCCTCAATCCTCAATCCTCAATCCTCAATCCTCAATCCTCAGTACTCAAACCTCAATCCTGAATCCTCAATCCTGAATCCTCAATCTTCAGACATCAGTTCTCAAAAATCAGTTGTCAATTCTCAATCCTCAATAGAATATCATCAATTCACAGTTTTCAATACTCAATACTCAATCTGCTATCTTTAAATCTCTATCCACAAACATCAATTCTCATCACTCAACCCTCAACACTCAGTCCCCAATCCTCAATCTTCAATCCTCAATCCTCAAACCTCAATCCTCAATCCTCAATCTTCAATCCTCAATGCTCAATCATCAATCCTCAATCCTCAATCCTCAGTCCTCAATCCTCAAACCTCAATCCTCAACCCTCAGCCCTCATCCTCAATCCTCATTCCTCAATCCTCAATCTTCAATCTTCAATCCTCAATAATCAATCTTCAACCCTCAATCCTCAGTCCTCAAACCTCAATTCAGAATCCTCAATTCTGAATTCTCAATTTTCAGCCCTCAGACCTCAACAATCATTTGTCAATACTCAATCCTCAGTAGAATATCCTCAATTCACAGTTTTCAATACTCAATGCTCAATCTGCAATCTTCAAACCTCTATCCACAAACACCAATTCTCATCACTCAACCCTCAACACTCAGTCCTCAATGTTCAATCATCAATCCTCAATCCACAATCCTCAATCCTCAATCATCAATCCTCAAACTTCAATACTCAATCCTCAATCCTCAATCCTCAATCCTCAATCCTCAATCCTCAATCCTCAATCATCAATCCTCAATCATGAATCCTCAATACTCAATCTTTAATCCTCAATCTTCAATCCTGAATCTTCAATCTTCAATCCTCAATCCGCAATCCTCAATCCTCAATCCTCAATCCTCAATCCTCAATCCTCAATCCTCAATCATCAATCCTCAATCTTCAATACTCAATCCTCAATCCTCAACCCTCAATCCTCAATCCTCAATCATCAATCCTCAATCATCAATCCTCAATACTCAATCTTTAATCCTCAATCCGCATCCTCAATCCTCAATCCTCAATCCTCAATCCTCAATCCCCAATCTTCAATCCTCAGTACCCAATCCTCAATCCTCAATCCTCAATCCTCAGACCTCAAACATCAATACTCAACCATCAGTCCTCGTCCTCAATCCACAACCCTCAATCCTCAATCCTCAATCTTCAATCATCAATATTCAATCTTCATTCCTCAATCCTCAATCCTCAATCCTCAATCCTCTGACCTCAAACATGAATACTCAACCCTCAGTCCTCGTCCTCAATCCACAACCCTCAATCCTCAATCCTCAATATTCAATCCTCAGTCCTCAATCCGCAATGTTCAATCCGCAATACCCAATCCTCAATCTTCAACCCTCAATCCTCAGTCCTCAATCCTCAATCCTCAATCCTCAATCCTGAGTCCTCAAACCTCAATCCTGAAACCTCAATCCTCAATCCTCAATCTTCAGACCTCAGTTCTCAACAGTCAGTTGTCAATTCTTAATCCTCAATAGAATGTCATCAATTCACAGTTTTCAATACTCAATACTCAATCTGCAATCTTTAAATCTCTATCCACAAACACCAATTCTCATCACTCAACCCTCAACACTCAGTCCCCAATCTTCAATCTTCAATCCTCAATCCTCAATCCTCAATCCTCAATCCTCAATCTTCAATCCTCAATACTCAATCATCAATACTCAATCCTCAATCCTCAATCCTCAATCCTCAACCCTCAATCCTCAGTCCTCAGTCCTCAAACCTCAATACACAACCCTCAGCCCTCATCGTCAATCCTCAATCCTCAATCCTCAATCCTCAATCTTCAATCCTGTATACACAATCTTCAACCCTCAATCCTCAATTCTCAATCCGCAAAACTCAATCCTCAATCCTCAATCCTCAATCCTCAATCTTCAATCCTCAATACTCAATCATCAATCCTCAATCATCAATCCTCAGTCCTCAATCCTCAATCTTCAATCTTCAATCCTCAATAATCAATCTTCAACCCTCAATCCTCAGTCCTCAAACCTCAATTCTGAATCCTCAATCCTGAATACTCAATTTTCAGCCCTCAGCCCTCAACAATCAGTTGTAAATTCTCAATCCTCAATAGAATATCCTCAATTCACAGTTTTCAATACTCAATGCTCAATCTGCAATCTTCAAACCTCTATCCACAAACACCAATTCTCATCACTCAACCCTCAACACTCAGTCCTCAATGTTCAATCCTCAATCCTCAATCCACAATCCTCAATCATCAATCTTCAATCCGCAATACTCAATCTTCAATCCTCAATCCTCAATCCTCAATCCTCAATCCTCATTCTTCAATCCTCAATACCCAATCCTCAATCTTCAATCCTCGATCCACAATCCTCAATTCTCAATCCTCAATCCTCAGTCCTCAGTCCTTAAACCTCAATCCTCAACCCTCAGACATCATCCTCAATCCTCAATCCTCAATCCTCAATCCTCAACCTTCAATCCTCAATACTCAATCTTCAATCCTCAATCCTCAATCCTCAGTCCTCAAACCACAATCCTGGATCCTCAATCCTGAATCCTCAATCTTCAGACCTCAGTCCTCAACAATCAGTTGTAAATTCTCAATCCTCAATAGAATATCATCAATTCACAGTTTTCAATACTCAATACTCAATCTGCAATCTTTAAATCTCTATCCACAAACACCAATTCTCATCACTCAACCCTCAATGCTCAGTCCCCAGTCCTCAATCTTCAATCCTCAATCCTCAATACTCAATCTTCAATACTCAATCCTCAATCCTCAATCCTCAATCCTCAATCTTCAATCCTCAATCCTCAGTCCTCAATCCTCAATCCTCATTCTTCAATCCTCAATACCCAATCCTCAATCTCCAATCCTCAATCCTCAATCTTCAATTCTCAATCCTCAATCCTCAGTCCCCAGTCCTCAAACCTCAATCCTCAATCCTCAACCCTCAATCGTCAGTCTACAATCCTCAATCCTCAATCTTAATTCTTCAATCCCCAACACCCAATCCTCAATCTTCAATCCTCAATCCTCAATCCTCAATTCTCAGTCCTCAGTCCTGAAACCTGAATCCTCAGCCCTCAGCCCTCATAGTCAATCCTCAATCCTCAATCCTCAATGTTCAATACGCACTACCCAATCCACAATCTTCAATCCCCAATCCTCAATCCTCAATCCTCAATCCTCAATCCTCAATCCTCAATCCTCAATCCTCAGTCCTCAACACTGAATCCTCAATCGTCAATCCTCAATCCCCAATCCTCAATGTTCAATACTCAATCCTCAATACTCAATCCAAAATCCTCAATCGTCAAATCTCAATACTCAATCTTCAATCCTCAATCCTCAATCCTCAATCCTCAATCCTCAATAATCAGTCCTCAATCTTCAATCCTCAATCCTCAGTCGTCAATCCTCAATCCTCATTCTTCAATCCTCAATAGCCAATCCTCAATCTTCAACCCTCAATCCTCAATCCTCAATTCTCAATCCTCAATCCTCAGTCCTCAGTCCTCAAACCTCAATACTCAACCCTCAGCCCTCATCGACAGTCCTCAATCCTCAATCCTC
This sequence comes from Calliopsis andreniformis, assembly GCF_051401765.1. NCBI lineage: Eukaryota > Metazoa > Arthropoda > Insecta > Hymenoptera > Andrenidae > Calliopsis > Calliopsis andreniformis. The sequence goes on along the minus strand of NW_027480535.1, from coordinate 1,379,933 downwards.
AATCCTCAATCTTCAATCCTGAATACACAATCTTCAACCCTCAATCCTCAATTCTCAATCCTCAACACTCAATCCTTAATCCTCAATCCTCAATCCTCAATCTTCAATCCTCAATACTCAATCATCCATCCTCAATCATCAATCCTCAGTCCTCAATCCTCAATCGTCAATCCTCAATCTTCAATCCTCAATACTCAATCATCAATCCTCAATCCTCAATCCTCAATCTTCAATCCTCAATACTCAATCTTCAATCCTCAATCCTCAATCCTCAATCCTCAGACCTCAGACATCAATACTGAACCCTCAGTCCTCGTCCTCAATCCACAGCCCTCAATCCTCAATCCTCAATCTTCAATCATCAATATTCAACCTTCAGTCCTCAATCCTCAATACTCAATCTTCAATCCTCAATCCTCAATGTTCAGTCAGCAATACCCAATCCTCAATCTTCAATCCTCAAACTTCAATCCTCAATCCTCAATCCTCAATCCTCAATCCTCAATCCTCAGTACTCAAACCTCAATCCTGAATCCTCAATCCTGAATCCTCAATCTTCAGACATCAGTTCTCAAAAATCAGTTGTCAATTCTCAATCCTCAACAGAATATCATCAATTCACAGTTTTCAATACTCAATACTCAATCTGCTATCTTTAAATCTCTATCCACAAACATCAATTCTCATCACTCAACCCTCAACACTCAGTCCCCAATCCTCAATCTTCAATCCTCAATCCTCAAACCTCAATCCTCAATCCTCAATCTTCAATCCTCAATGCTCAATCATCAATCCTCAATCCTCAATCCTCAGTCCTCAATCCTCAAACCTCAATCCTCAACCCTCAGCCCTCATCCTCAATCCTCATTCCTCAATCCTCAATCTTCAATCTTCAATCCTCAATAATCAATGTTCAACCCTCAATCCTCAGTCCTCAAACCTCAATTCAGAATCCTCAATTCTGAATTCTCAATTTTCAGCCCTCAGCCCTCAACAATCATTTGTCAATACTCAATCCTCAGTAGAATATCCTCAATTCACAGTTTTCAATAATCAATGCTCAATCTGCAATCTTCAAACCTCTATCCACAAACACCAATTCTCATCACTCAACCCTCAACACTCAGTCCTCAATGTTCAATCCTCAATCCTCAATCCACAATCCTCAATCCTCAATCATCAATCCTCAATCTTCAATACTCAATCCTCAATCCTCAATCCTCAATCCTCAATCCTCAATCCTCAATCATCAATCCTCAACCATGAATCCTCAATACTCAATCTTTAATGCTCAATCTTCAATCCTCAATCTTCAATCTTCAATCCTCAATCCGCAATCCTCAATCCTCAATCCTCAATCCTCAATCCTCAATCCCCAATCTTCAATCCTCAATACCCAATCCTCAATACTCAATCCTCAATCCTCAACCCTCAGTCCTCATTCTTCAGTCCTCAATAACCAATCCTCAATCTTCAATCCTCAATCCTCAATCCTCAATCCTCAATTCTCAATCCTCAATCCTCAATCCTCAGACCTCAAATATCAATACTCAACCATCAGTCCTCGTCATCAATCCACAACCCTCAATCCTGAATCCTCAATCTTCAATCATCAATATTCAATCTTCAATCCTCAATCCTCAATCCTCAATCCTCAATCCTCTGACCTCAAACATGAATACTCAACCATCAGTCCTCGTCCTCAATCCACAACCCTCAATCCTCAATCCTCAATATTCAATCATCAACATTCAATCTTCAGTCCTCAATCCTCAATCCTCAATCCTCAGTCCTCAATCCGCAATGTTCAATCCGCAATACTCAACCTTCAATCCTCAATCCTCAATTCTCAATCCTCAATACTGAATCCTCAATCGTCAATCCTCAATCCCCAATCCTCAATGTTCAATACTCAATCCTCAATCCTCAATCCAAAATCCTCAATCTTCAAACCTCAATACTCAATCTTCAATCCTCAATCCTCAATCCTCAATCCTCAATTCTCAATCCTCAGTCCTCAATCTTCAATCCTCAATCCTCAGTCCTCAATCCTCAATCCTCATTCTTCAATCCACAATACCCAATCCTCAGTCTTCAATCCTCAATCCACAATCCTCAATCCTCAATCATCAATCCTCAATCTTCAATACTCAATCCTCAATCCTCAATCATCAATCCTCAGTGCTCAATGCTCAATCCTCAATCCTCAATCTTCAATCCTCAATACTCAATCATCAATCCTCAATCCTCAATCCTCAATCTTCAATCCTCAATACTCAATCTTCAATCCTCAATCCTCAATCCCCAATCCTCAATCTTCAATCCTCAATCCTCAATCCTCAATCGTCAATCCTCAGTCTTCGATCCTCAATACCCAATCCTCAATCTTCAATCCTCAATCCTCAATCCTCAATTCTCAATCCTCAATCCTCAGTCCTCAGTCCTCAAACCTCAATCCTCAGCCCTCAGCACTCATAGTCAATCCTCAATCCTCAATCCTCAATCCTCAAACTTCAGTCCTCAATACTCAACCTTCAATCCTCAATCCTCAATTCTCAGTCCTCAATACTGAATCCTCAATCGTCAATCCTCAATCCCCAATCCTCAATGTTCAATACTCAATCCTCAATCCTCAATCCAAAATCCTCAATCTTCAAACCTCAATACTCAATCTTCAATCCTCAATCCTCAATCCTCAATCCTCAATCCTCAATCCTCAGTCCTCAATCTTCAATCCTCAATCCTCAGTCCTCAATCCTCAATCCTCATTCTTCAATCCTCAATACCCAATCCTCAGTCTTCAATCCTCAATCCTCAATCCTCAATTCTCAATCCTCAATCCTCAGTCCTCAGTCCTCAAACCTCAATCCTCAACCCTCAGCCCTCATCGTCAATCCTCAATCCTCAATCCTCAATCCTCAATCTTCAATCCTGAATACACAATCTTCAACCCTCAATCCTCAATCCTCAATCCTCAATCCTCAATCCTCAGTACTCAAACCTCAATCCTGAATCCTCAATCCTGAATCCTCAATCTTCAGACCTCAGTTCTCAAAAATCAGTTGTCAATTCTCAATCCTCAATAGAATATCATCAATTCACAGTTTTCAATACTCAATACTCAATCATCTATCTTTAAATCTCTATCCACAAACATCAATTCTCATCACTCAACCCTCAACACTCAGTCCCCAATCCTCAATCTTCAATCCTCAATCCTCAAACCTCAATCCTCAATCCTCAATCTTCAATCCTCAATGCTCAATCATCAATCCTCAATCCTCAATCCTCAGTCCTCAATCCTCAAACCTCAATCCTCAACCCTCAGCCCTCATCCTCAATCCTCATTCCTCAATCCTCAATCTTCAATCTTCAATCCTCAATAATCAATCTTCAACCCTCAATCCTCAGTCCTCAAACCTCAGTTCTGAATCCTCAATCCTGAATCCTCAATTTTCAGCCCTCAGCCCTCAACAATCAGTTGTCAATACTCAATCCTCAATAGAATATCCTCAATTCACAGTTTTCAATACTCAATGCTCAATCTGCAATCTTCAAACCTCTATCCACAAACACCAATTCTCATCACTCAACCCTCAACACTCAGTCCTCAATGTTCAATCCTCAATCCTTAATCCACAATCCTCAATCATCAATCTTCAATCCGCAATACTCAATCTTCAATCCTCAATCCTCAATCCTCAATCCTCAATCCTCAATCTTCAATCCTCGATCCACAATCCTCAATTCTCAATCCTCAATCCTCAGTCCTCAGTCCTTAAACCTCAATCCTCAACCCTCAGCCATCATCCTCAATCCTCAATCCTCAATCCTCAATCCTCAGTCTTCAATCCTCAATACTCAATCTTCAATCCTCAATCCTCAATCCTCATTCTTCAATCCTCAATACCCAATCCCCAGTCTTCAATCCTCAATCCACAATCCTCAATCCTCAATCATCAATCCTCAATCTTCAATACTCAATCCTCAATCCTCAATCATCAATCCTCAGTCCTCAATGCTCAATCCTCAATCCTCAATCTTCAATCCTCAATACTCAATCATCAATCCTCAATCCTCAATCCTCAATATTCAATCCTCAATACTCAATCTTCAATCCTCAATCCTCAATCCCCACCCCTCAATCTTCAATCCTCAATCCTCAATCCTCAATCGTCAATCCTCAGTCTTCGATCCTCAATACCCAATCCTCAATCTACAATCCTCAATCCTCAATCCACAATTCTCAATCCTCAATCCTTAGTCCTCAGTCCTCAAACCTCAATCCTCAGCCCTCAGCCCTCATAGTCAATCCTCAATCCTCAATCCTCAATCCTCAAACTTCAATCCTCAATACTCAACCTTCAATATTCAATCCTCAATTCTCAGTCCTCAATACTGAATCCTCAATCGTCAATCCCCAATCCCCAATCCTCAATGTTCAATACTCAATCCTCAATCCTCAATCCAAAATCCTCAATCTTCAAACCTCAATACTCAATCTTCAATCCTCAATCCTCAATCCTCAATCCTCAATCCTCAATCCTCAGTCCTCAATCTTCAATCCTCAATCCTCAGTCCTCAATCCTCAATCCTCATTCTTCAATCCTCAATCCTCAGTCCACAATCTTCAATCCCCAGTCCTCAGTCCTCAATTCTCAATCCTCAATCCTCAATCCTCAATCCTCAATCCTCAATCTTCAATCCTGAATACACAATCTTCAACCCTCAATCCTCAATTCTCAATCCTCAACACTCAATCCTTAATCCTCAATCCTCAATCCTCAATCTTCAATCCTCAATACTCAATCATCAATCCTCAATCATCAATCCTCAGTCCTCAATCCTCAATCCTCAATCCTCAATCTTCAATCCTCAATACTCAATCATCAATACTCAATCCTCAATCCTCAATCTTCAATCCTCAATACTCAATCTTCAATCCTCAATCCTCAATCCTCAATCCTCAATCTTCAATCCTCAATCCTCAATCCTCAATCCTCAATCCTCAGTCTTCGATCCTCAATACCCAATCCTCAATCTTCAATCCTCAATCCTCAATCCTCAATTCTCAATCCTCAATCCTCAGTCCTAAGTCCTCAAACCTCAATCCTCAAACCTCAGCCCTCATAGTCAATCCTCAATCCTCAATCCTCAATCCTCAATCTTCAATCCTGAATACTCAACCTTCAATCCTCTATCCTCAATTCTCAATCCTCATAACTGAATCCTCAATCGTCAATCCTCAATCCCCAATCCTCAATCTTCAATACTCAATCCTCAATCCTCAATCCAAAATCCTCAATCTTCAAACCTCAATACTCAATCTTCAATCCTCAATCCTCAATCCTCAATCCTCAGACCTCAGACATCAATACTGAACCCTCAGTCCTCGTCCTCAATCCACAGCCCTCAATCCTCAATCCTCAATCTTCAATCATCAATATTCAACCTTCAGTCCTCAATCCTCAATGCTCAATCATCAATCCTCAATCCTCAATCCTCAGTCCTCAATCCTCAAACCTCAATCCTCAACCCTCAGCCCTCATCCTCAACCCTCATTCCTCAATCCTCAATCTTCAATCTTCAATCCTCAATAATCAATCTTCAACCCTCAATCCTCAGTCCTCAAACCTCAATTCAGAATCCTCAATCCTGAATCCTCAATTTTTCAGCCCTCAGCCCTCAACAATCAGTTGTCAATACTCAATCCTCAATAGAATATCCTCAATTCACAGTTTTCAATACTCAATGCTCAATCTGCAATCTTCAAACCTCTATCCACAAACACCAATTCTCATCACTCAACCCTCATCTCTCAGTCCTCAATGTTCAATCCTCAATCCTCAATCCACAATCCTCAATCATCAATCTTCAATCCGCAATACTCAATCTTCAATCCTCAATCCTCAATCCTCAATCCTCAATCCTCATTCTTCAATCCTCAATACCCAATCCTCAATCTTCAATCCTCGAACCACAATCCTCAATTCTGAATCCTCAATCCTCAGTCCTCAGTCCTTAAACCTCAATCCTCAACCCTCAGCCATCATCCTCAATCCTCAATCCTCAATCCTCAATCTTCAATCTTCAGTCCTCAATACTCAATCTTCAACCCTCAATCCTCAATCCTCAGTCCTCAAACCTCAATTCTGAATCCTCAATCCTGAATCCTCAATCTTCAGCCCTCAGTCCTCAACAATCAGGTGACAATCCTCAATACCCAATAGAATATCGTCAATTCACAGCTTTCAATACTCAATACTTAATCTGCATTCTTCAAATCTCCATCCACAAACATCAATTCTCATCACTCAACCCTCAACACTCAGTCCTCAATGTTCAATCCTCAATCCTCAATTCTCAATCTTCAATCCTCAATACTCAATCTTTAATCCTGAATCCACAATCCTCAATCTTCAATCCTCAATCCCCAATACTCAATCCTCAATTATCAATCCTCAATCCTCAATCATCAATCCTCAATCTTCAATACTCAATCCTCAATCCTCAACCCTCAATCCTCAATCCTCAATCATCAATCCTCAATCATCAATCCTCAATACTCAATCTTTAATCCTCAATCCGCAATCCTCAATCCTCAATCCTCAATCCTCAATCCTCAATCCCCAATCTTCAATCCTCAGTACCCAATCCTCAATCCTCAATCCTCAATCCTCAGACCTCAAACATCTATACTCAACCATCAGTCCTCGTCATCAATCCACAACCCTCAATCCTCAATCCTCAATCTTCAATCATCAATATTCAATCTTCATTCCTCAATCCTCAATCCTCAATCCTCAATCCTCTGACCTGAAACATGAATACTCAACCCTCAGTCCTCGTCCTCAATCCACAACCCTCAATCCTCAATCCTCAATATTCAATCCTCAGTCCTCAATCCGCAATGTTCAATCCGCAATACCCAATCCTCAATCTTCAACCCTCAATCCTCAGTCCTCAATCCTCAATCCTCAATCCTCAATCCTGAGTCCTCAAACCTCAATCCTGATACCTCAATCCTCAATCCTCAATCTTCAGACCTCAGTCCTCAACAATCAGTTGTCAATTCTTAATCCTCAATAGAATGTCATCAATTCACAGTTTTCAATACTCAATACTCAATCTGCAATCTTTAAATCTCTATCCACAAACACCAATTCTCATCACTCAACCCTCAACACTCAGTCCCCAATCTTCAATCTTCAATCCTCAATCCTCAATCCTCAACCCTCAATCCTCAATCTTCAATCCTCAATACTCAATCATCAATACTCATTCCTCAATCCTCAATCCTCAATCCTCAACCCTCAATCCTCAGTCCTCAGTCCTCAAACCTCAATACTCAACCCTCAGACCTCATCGTCAATCCTCAATCCTCAATCCTCAATCCTCAATCTTCAATCCTGTATACACAATCTTCAACCCTCAATCCTCAATTCTCAATCCTCAAAACTCAATTCTCAATCCTCAATCCTCAATCCTCAATCTTCAATCCTCAATACTCAATCATCAATCCTCAATCCTCAATCCTCAGTCTTCAATCCTCAATACCCAATCCTCAATCCTGAATCCTCAATCCTCAATGTTCAATACGCAATACCCAATCCTCAACCTTCAATCCCCAATCCTCAATCCTCAATCCTCAATCCTCAATCCTCAATCCTCAATCCTCAATCCTCAGTCCTCAAACCTCAATCCTGGATCCTCAATCCTGAATCCTCAATCTTCAGACCTCAGTCCTCAACAATCAGTTGTAAATTCTCAATCCTCAATAGAGTATCATCAATTCACAGTTTTCCATACTCAATACTCAATCTGCAATCTTTAAATCTCTATCCACAAACACCAATTCTCATCACTCAACACTCAATACTCAGTCCCCAGTCCTCAATCTTCAATCCTCAATCCTCAATCCTCAACCCTCAATCCCCTACATTCAATCCTCAATACTCAATCTTCAATACTCAATCCTCAATCCTCAATCCTCAATCCTCAATCTTCAATCCTCAATACTCAATCTTCAATCCTGTATACACAATCTTCAACCCTCAATCCTCAATTCTCAATCCTCAATCCTCAATCTTCAATCCTCAATCCTCAATCCTCAATCATCAATCCTCAGTCTTCGATCCTCAATACCCAATCCTCAATCTTCAATCCTCAATCCTCAATCCTCAATTCTCAATCCTCAATCCTCAGTCCTCAGTCCTCAAACCTCAATCCTCAACCCTCAGCCCTCATAGTCAATCCTCAATCCTCAATCCTCAATCCTCAATCTTCAATCCTCAATACTCAACCTTCAATCCTCTATCCTCAATTCTCAATCCTCATTACTGAATCCTCAATCGTCAATCCTCAATCCCCAATCCTCAATCTTCAATACTCAGTCCTCAATCCTCAATCCAAAATCCTCAATCTTCAAACCTCAATACTCAATCTTCAATCCTCAATCCTCATCCTCAATCCTCAGACCTCAGACATCAATACTGAACCCTCAGTCCTCGTCCTCAATCCACAGCCCTCAATCCTCAATCCTCAATCTTCAATCATCAATATTCAATCTTCAGTCCTCAATCCTCAATACTCAATCCTCAGTACTCAAACCTCAATCCTGAATCCTCAATCCTGAATCCTCAATCTTCAGACCTCAGTGCTCAAAAATCAGTTGTCAATTCTCAATCCTCAATAGAATATCATCAATTCACAGTTTTCAATACTCAATACTCAATCTGCTATCTTTAAATCTCTATCCACAAACACCAATTCTCATCACTCAACACTCAATACTCAGTCCCCAGTCCTCAATCTTCAATCCTCAATCCTCAATCCTCAACCCTCAATCCCCTACATTCAATCCTCAATACTCAATCCTCAATTCTCAATCCTCAATCCTCAGTCCTCAGTCCTCAAACCTCAATCCTCAGCCCTCAGCCCTCATAGTCAATCCTCAATCCTCAATCCTCAATCCTCAATCTTCAATCCTCAATACTCAACCTTCAATCCTCAATCCTCAATTCTCAATCCTCAATTCTGAATCCTCAATCGTCAATCCTCAATCCCCAATCCTCAATGTTCAATACTCAATCCTCAATCCTCAATCCAAAATCCTCAATCTTCAAACCTCAATACTCAATCGTCAATCCTCAATCCTCAATCCTCAATTCTCAATCCTCAATCCTCAGTCCTCAATCTTCAATCCTCAATCCTCAGTCCTCAATCCTCAATCCTCATTCTTCAATCCTCAATACCCAATCCTCAATCTTCAATCCTCAATCGTCAATCCTCAATTCTCAATCCTCAATCCTCAGTCCTCAGTCCTCAAACCTCAATCCTCAACCCTCAGCCCTCATAGTCAATCCTCAATCTTCAATCCTCAATACTCAATCTTCAATCCTCAATCCTCAATCCTCAATCCTCAATCTTCAATCCTCAATCCTCAATCGTCAGTCTTCAATCCTCAATCCTCAATCCTCATTCTTCAATCCTCAATACTCAATCTTTAACCCTGAACCACAATCCTCAATCTTCAATCCTCAATCCCCAATAATCAATCCTCAATCATCAATCCTCAATCCTCTATCATCAATCCTCAATATTCAATACTCAATCCTCAATCCTCAATCCTCAATCCTCAATCCTCAATCCTCAATCCTCAATCTTCAATCCTCAATCCTCAGTCCTCAATCCTGAATCCTCATTCTTCAATCCTCAATACCCAATTCTCAACCTTCAATCCTCAATCCTCAATCTTCAATCCTCAATACTCAATCTTCAATCCTCAATCCCCAATAATCAATCCTCAATCATCAATCCTCAATCCTCAATCATCAATACTCAATCTTCAATACTCAATCCTCAATCCTCAATCCTCAATCCTCAATCCACAATCCTCAATCATCAATCCTCAATCATCAATCCTCAATACTCAATCTTTAATCCTCAATCCTCAATCCTCAATCCTCAATCCTCAACCCTCAATCGTCAGTCTTCAATCCTCAATCCTCAATCCTCATTCTTCAATCCTCAATACCCAATCCTCAATCTTCAATCCTCAATCCTCAATCCTCAATTCTCAATCCTCAATCTTCAATCCTGAATACCCAATCTTCAACCCTCAATCCTCAATTCTCAATCCTCAACACTCAATCCTTAATCCTCAATCCTCAATCCTCAATCTTCAATCCTCAATACTCAATCATCAGTCCTCAATCATCAATCCTCAGTCCTCAATCCTCAATACTCAATCCTCAATCATCAATCCTCAATACTCAATCATCAATCCTCAATCCTCAATCCTCAATCCTCAATCCTCAATCCTCAATCTTCAATCCTCAATACTCAATCATCAATCCTCAATCATCAATCCTCAGTCCTCAATCCTCAATCCTCAATCCTCAATCTTCAATCCCCAATACTCAATCATCAATCCTCAATCCTCAATCCTCAATCTTCAATCCTCAATACTCAATCTTCAATCCTCAATCCTCAATCCTCAATCCTCAACCTTCAATCCTCAATCCTCAATCCTCAATCGTCAATCCTCAGTCTTCGATCCTCAATACCCAATCCTCAATCTTCAATCCTCAATCCCCAATCCTCAATTCTCAATCCTCAATCCTCAGTCCTCAGTCCTCAAACCTCAATCCTCAACCCTCAGCCCTCATAGTCAATCCTCAATACTCAATCCTCAATCCTCAATCTTCAATCCTCAATACTCAACATTCAATCCTCAATCCTCAATTCTCAATCCTCAATACTGAATCCTCAATCGTCAATCCTCAATCCCCAATCCTCAATGTTCAATACTCAATCCTCAATCCTCAATCCAAAATCCTCAATCTTCAAACCTCAATACTCAATCTTCAATTCTCAATCCTCAATCCTCAATCCTCAATCCTCAATCCTCAGTCCACAATCTTCAATCCCCAGTCCTCAGTCCTCAATCCTCAATCCTCATTCTTCAATCCTCAATACCCAATCCTCAATCTTCAATCCTCAATCCTCAATCCTCAATTCTCAATCCTCAATCCTCAGTCCTCAGTCCTCAAATCTCAATCCTCAACCCTCAGCCCTCATCGTCAATCCTCAATCCTCAATCCTCAATCCTCAATCTTCAATCCTGAATACACAATCTTCAACCCTCAATCCTCAATTCTCAATCCTCAACACTCAATCCTTAATCCTCAATCCTCAATCCTCAATCTTCAATCCTCAATACTCAATCATCAGTCCTCAATCATCAATCCTCAGTCCTCAATCCTCAATACTCAATCCTCAATCATCAATCCTCAATACTCAATCATCAATCCTCAATCCTCAATCCTCAATCCTCAATCCTCAATCCTCAATCCTCAATCTTCAATCCTCAATACTCAATCATCAATCCTCAATCATCAATCCTCAGTCCTCAATCCTCAATCCTCAATCCTCAATCTTCAATCCCCAATACTCAATCATCAATCCTCAATCCTCAATCCTCAATCTTCAATCCTCAATACTCAATCTTCAATCCTCAATCCTCAATCCTCAATCCTCAACCTTCAATCCTCAATCCTCAATCCTCAATCGTCAATCCTCAGTCTTCGATCCTCAATACCCAATCCTCAATCTTCAATCCTCAATCCCCAATCCTCAATTCTCAATCCTCAATCCTCAGTCCTCAGTCCTCAATCCTCAACCCTCAACCCTCAGCCCTCATAGTCAATCCTCAATACTCAATCCTCAATCCTCAATCTTCAATCCTCAATACTCAACCTTCAATCCTCAATCCTCAATTCTCAATCCTCAATACTGAATCCTCAATCGTCAATCCTCAATCCCCAATCCTCAATGTTCAATACTCAATCCTCAATCCTCAATCCAAAATCCTCAATCTTCAAACCTCAATACTCAATCTTCAATTCTCAATCCTCAATCCTCAATCCTCAATCCTCTATCCTCAGTCCACAATCTTCAATCCCCAGTCCTCAGTCCTCAATCCTCAATCCTCATTCTTCAATCCTCAATACCCAATCCTCAATCTTCAATCCTCAATCCTCAATCCTCAACCCTCAATCCCCTACATTCAATCCTCAATACCCAATCTTCAATACTCAATCCTCAATCCTCAATCCTCAATCCTCAATCTTCAATCCTCAATCCTCAGTCCTCAATCTTCAATCCTCATTCTTCAATCCTCAATACCCAATCCTCAATCTTCAATCCTCAATCCTCTATCATCAATCCTCAATATTCAATACTCAATCCTCAATCCTCAATCCTCAATCCTCAATCCTCAATCCTCAATCCTCAATCTTCAATCCTCAATCCTCAGTCCTCAATCCTGAATCCTCATTCTTCAATCCTCAATACCCAATCCTCAACCTTCAATCCTCAATCCTCAATCTTCAATCCTCAATACTCAATCTTCAATCCTCAATCCCCAATAATCAATCCTCAATCATCAATCCTCAATCCTCAATCATCAATACTCAATCTTCAATACTCAATCCTCAATCCTCAATCCTCAATCCTCAATCCACAATCCTCAATCATCAATCCTCAATCATCAATCCTCAATACTCAATCTTTAATCCTCAATCCTCAATCCTCAATCCTCAATCCTCAACCCTCAATCGTCAGTCTTCAATCCTCAATCCTCAATCCTCATTCTTCAATCCTCAATACCCAATCCTCAATCTTCAATCCTCAATCCTCAATCCTCAATTCTCAATCCTCAATCTTCAATCCTGAATACCCAATCTTCAACCCTCAATCCTCAATCCTCAATCTTCAATCCTCAATACTCAATCATCAATCCTCAATCCTCAATCCTCAATCTTCAATCCTCAATACTCAATCTTCAATCCTCAATCCTCAATCCCCAATCCTCAATCTTCAATCCTCAATCCTCAATCCTCAATCATCAATCCTCAGTCTTCGATCCTCAATACCCAATCCTCAATCTTCAATCCTCAATCCTCAATCCTCAATTCTCAATCCTCAATCCTCAGTCCTCAGTCCTCAAACCTCAATCCTCAACCCTCAGCCCTCATCGTCAATCCTCAATCCTCAATCCTCAATCCTCAATCTTCAATCCTGAATACCCAATCTTCAACCCTCAATCCTCAATTCTCAATCCTCAACACTCAATCCTTAATCCTCAATCCTCAATCCTCAATCTTCAATCCTCAATACTCAATCATCAGTCCTCAATCATCAATCCTCAGTCCTCAATCCTCAATACTCAATCCTCAATCATCAATCCTCAATACTCAATCATCAATCCTCAATCCTCAATCCTCAATCCTCAATCCTCAATCCTCAATCTTCAATCCTCAATACTCAATCATCAATCCTCAATCATCAATCCTCAGTCCTCAATCCTCAATCCTCAATCCTCAATCTTCAATCCCCAATACTCAATCATCAATCCTCAATCCTCAATCCTCAATCTTCAATCCTCAATACTCAATCTTCAATCCTCAATCCTCAATCCTCAATCCTCAACCTTCAATCCTCAATCCTCAATCCTCAATCGTCAATCCTCAGTCTTCGATCCTCAATACCCAATCCTCAATCTTCAATCCTCAATCCCCAATCCTCAATTCTCAATCCTCAATCCTCAGTCCTCAGTCCTCAAACCTCAATCCTCAACCCTCAGCCCTCATAGTCAATCCTCAATACTCAATCCTCAATCCTCAATCTTCAATCCTCAATACTCAACCTTCAATCCTCAATCCTCAATTCTCAATCCTCAATACTGAATCCTCAATCGTCAATCCTCAATCCCCAATCTTCAATGTTCAATACTCAATCCTCAATCCTCAATCCAAAATCCTCAATCTTCAAACCTCAATACTCAATCTTCAATTCTCAATCCTCAATCCTCAATCCTCAATCCTCAATCCCCAATCCTCAATCTTCAATCCTCAATCCTCAATCCTCAATCATCAATCCTCAGTCTTCGATCCTCAATACCCAATCCTCAATCTTCAATCCTCAATCCTCAATCCTCAATTCTCAATCCTCAATCCTCAGTCCTCAGTCCTCAAACCTCAATCCTCAACCCTCAGCCCTCATCGTCAATCCTCAATCCTCAATCCTCAATCCTCAATCTTCAATCCTGAATACCCAATCTTCAACCCTCAATCCTCAATTCTCAATCCTCAACACTCAATCCTTAATCCTCAATCCTCAATCCTCAATCTTCAATCCTCAATACTCAATCATCAGTCCTCAATCATCAATCCTCAGTCCTCAATCCTCAATACTCAATCCTCAATCATCAATCCTCAATACTCAATCATCAATCCTCAATCCTCAATCCTCAATCCTCAATCCTCAATCCTCAATCCTCAATCTTCAATCCTCAATACTCAATCATCAATCCTCAATCATCAATCCTCAGTCCTCAATCCTCAATCCTCAATCCTCAATCTTCAATCCCCAATACTCAATCATCAATCCTCAATCCTCAATCCTCAATCTTCAATCCTCAATACTCAATCTTCAATCCTCAATCCTCAATCCTCAATCCTCAACCTTCAATCCTCAATCCTCAATCCTCAATCGTCAATCCTCAGTCTTCGATCCTCAATACCCAATCCTCAATCTTCAATCCTCAATCCCCAATCCTCAATTCTCAATCCTCAATCCTCAGTCCTCAGTCCTCAATCCTCAACCCTCAACCCTCAGCCCTCATAGTCAATCCTCAATACTCAATCCTCAATCCTCAATCTTCAATCCTCAATACTCAACCTTCAATCCTCAATCCTCAATTCTCAATCCTCAATACTGAATCCTCAATCGTCAATCCTCAATCCCCAATCCTCAATGTTCAATACTCAATCCTCAATCCTCAATCCAAAATCCTCAATCTTCAAACCTCAATACTCAATCTTCAATTCTCAATCCTCAATCCTCAATCCTCAATCCTCTATCCTCAGTCCACAATCTTCAATCCCCAGTCCTCAGTCCTCAATCCTCAATCCTCATTCTTCAATCCTCAATACCCAATCCTCAATCTTCAATCCTCAATCCTCAATCCTCAACCCTCAATCCCCTACATTCAATCCTCAATACCCAATCTTCAATACTCAATCCTCAATCCTCAATCCTCAATCCTCAATCTTCAATCCTCAATCCTCAGTCCTCAATCTTCAATCCTCATTCTTCAATCCTCAATACCCAATCCTCAATCTTCAATCCTCAATCCTCAATCCTCAATTCTCAATCCTCAATCCTCAGTCCTCAGTCCTCAAACCTCAATCCTCAACCCTCAGCCCTCATCGTCAATCCTCAATCCTCAATCCTCAATCCTCAATCTTCAATCCTCAATACTCAATCTTCAATCCTCAATCCTCAGTCCTCAATCCTCAATCTTCAATCCTCAATCCTCAATCCTCAACCCTCAATCCTCAGTCTTCAATCCTCAATACCCAATCCTCAATCCTCAATCCTCAACCCTCAATCCTCAATGTTCAATACCCAATACCAAATCCTCCATCTTCAATCCCCAATCCTCAATCCTCAATCCTCAATCCTCAATCCTCAATCCTCAATCCTCAATCCTCAGTCCTCAAACCTCAATCCTGGATCCTCAATCCTGAATCCTCAATCTTCAGACCTCAGTCCTCAACAATCAGTTGTAAATTCTCAATCCTCAATAGAATATCATCAATTCACAGTTTTCAATACTCAATACTCAATCTGCAATCTTTAAATCTCTATCCACAAACACCATTTCTCATCACTCAACACTAAATACTCAGTCCCCAGTCCTGAATCTTCAATCCTCAATCCTCAATCCTCAACCCTCAATCCCCTACATTCAATCCTCAATACTCAATCCTCAATTCTCAATCCTCAATCCTCAGTCCTCAGTCCTCAAACTTCAATCCTCAGCCCTCAGCCCTCATAGTCAATCCTCAATCCTCAATCCTCAATCCTCAATCTTCAATCCTCAATACTCAACCTTCAATCCTCAATCCTCAATTCTCAATCCTCAATTCTGAATCCTCAATCGTCAATCCTCAATCCCCAATCCTCAATGTTCAATACTCAATCCTCAATCCTCAATCCAAAATCCTCAATCTTCAAACCTCAATACTCAATCGTCAATCCTCAATCCTCAATCCTCAATTCTCAATCCTCAATCCTCAGTCCTCAATCTTCAATCCTCAATCCTCAGTCCTCAATCCTCAATCCTCATTCTTCAATCCTCAATACCCAATCCTCAATCTTCAATCCTCAATCCTCAATCCTCAATTCTCAATCCTCAATCCTCAGTCCTCAGTCCTCAGTCCTCAAACCTCAATCCTCAACCCTCAGCCCTCATAGTCAATCCTCAATCTTCAATCCTCAATACTCAATCTTCAATCCTCAATCCTCAATCCTCAATCCTCAATCTTCAATCCTCAATCCTCAATCGTCAGTCTTCAATCCTCAATCCTCAATCCTCATTCTTCAATCCTCAATACTCAATCTTTAACCCTGAACCACAATCCTCAATCTTCAATCCTCAATCCCCAATAATCAATCCTCAATCATCAATCCTCAATCCTCAATCATCAATCCTCAATCTTCAATACTCAATCCTCAATCCTCAATCCTCAATCCTCAATCCTCAATCCTCAATCATCAATCCTCAATCATCAATCCTCAATACTCAACCTTTAATCCTCAATCCTCAATCCTCAATCCTCAACCCTCAACCCTCAATCGTCAGTCTTCAATCCTCAATCCTCAATCCTCATTCTTCAATCCTCAATACCCAATCCTCAGTCTTCAATCCTCAATCCTCAATCCTCAATTCTCAATCCTTAATCCTCAGTCCTCAGTCCTCAAACCTCAATCCTCAACCCTCAGCCCTCATCGTCAATCCTCAATCCTCAATCCTCAATCTTCAATTCTGAATACACAATCTTCAACCCTCAATCCTCAATTCTCAATCCTCAACACCCAATCTTTAATCCTCTACCCTCAATCCTCAATCTTCAATCCTCAATACTCAATCATCAATCCTCAATCGTCAATCATCAGTACTCAATCCTCAATCCTCAATCCTCAATCTTCAATCCTCAATACTCAATCATCAATCCTCAATCCTCAATCATCAATCTTCAATCCTCAATACTCAATCTTCAATCCTCAATCCTCAGTCCTCAATCCTGAATCCTCATTCTTCAATCCTCAATACCCAATCCTCAATCTTCAATCCTCAATCCTCAATCTTCAATCCTCAATACTCAATCTTCAATCCTCAATCCCCAATAATCAATCCTCAATCATCAATCCTCAATCCTCAATCATCAATACTCAATCTTCAATACTCAATCCTCAATCCTCAATCCTCAATCCTCAATCCTCAATCCTCAATCATCAATCCTCAATCATCAATCCTCAATACTCAATCTTTAATCCTCAATCCTCAATCCTCAATCCTCAATCCTCAACCCTCAATCGTCAGTCTTCAATCCTCAATCCTCAATCCTCATTCTTCAATCGTCAATACCCAATCCTCAATCTTCAATCCTCAATCCTCAATCCTCAATTCTCAATTCTCAATCCTCAATCTTCAATCCTGAATACCCAATCTTCAACCCTCAATCCTCAATCCTCAATCTTCAATCCTCAATACTCAATCATCAATCCTCAATCCTCAATCCTCAATCTTCAATCCTCAATACTCAGTCTTCAATCCTCAATCCTCAATCCCCAATCCTCAATCTTCAATCCTCAATCCTCGATCCTCAATCATCAATCCTCAGTCTTCGATCCTCAATACCCAATCCTCAATCTTCAATCCTCAATCCTCAATCCTCAATTCTCAATCCTCAATCCTCAGTCCTCAGTCCTCAAACCTCAATCCTCAACACTCAGCCCTCATCGTCAATCCTCAATCCTCAATCCTCAATCCTCAATCTTCAATCCTGAATACCCAATCTTCAACCCTCAATCCTCAATTCTCAATCCTCAACACTCAATCCTTAATCCTCAATCCTCAATCCTCAATCTTCAATCCTCAATACTCAATCATCAATCCTCAATCATCAATCCTCAGTCCTCAATCCTCAATCCTCAATCCTCAATCTTCAATCCTCAATACTCAATCATCAATCCTCAATCCTCAATCCTCAATCTTCAATCCTCAATACTCAATCTTCAATCCTCAATCCTCAATCCTCATTCCTCAATCTTCAATCCTCAATCCTCAATCCTCAATCCTCAATCCTCAGTCCTCAATCTTCAATCCTCAATCCTCAGTCCTCAATCCTCAATCCTCATTCTTCAATCCTCAATACCCAATCCTCAATCTTCAATCCTCAATCCTCAATCCTCAATTCTCAATCCTCAATCCTCAGTCCTCAGTCCTCAAACCTCAATCCTCAACCCTCAGCACTCATAGTCAATCCTCAATCTTCAATCCTCAATACTCAATCTTCAATCCTCAATCCTCAATCCTCAATCCTCAATCTTCAATCCTCAATCCTCAATCGTCAGTCTTCAATCCTCAATCCTCAATCCTCATTCTTCAATCCTCAATACTCAATCTTTAACCCTGAATCCACAATCCTCAATCTTCAATCCTCAATCCCCAATAATCAATCCTCAATCATCAATCCTCAGTCCTCAATCATCAATCCTCAATCTTCAATACTCAATCCTCAATCCTCAATCCTCAATCCTCAATCCTCAATCCTCAATCATCAATCCTCAATCATCAATCCTCAATACTCAATCTTTAATCCTCAATCCTCAATCCTCAATCCTCAATCCTCAACCCTCAATCGTCAGTCTTCAATCCTCAATCCTCAATCCTCATTCTTCAATCCTCAATACCCAATCCTCAATCTTCAATCCTCAATCCTCAATCCTCAATTCTCAATCCTTAATCCTCAGTCCTCAGTCCTCAAACCTCAATCCTCAACCCTCAGCCCTCATCGTCAATCCTCAATCCTCAATCCTCAATCCTCAATCTTCAATTCTGAATACACAATCTTCAACCCTCAATCCTCAATTCTCAATCCTCAACACCCAATCTTTAATCCTCTATCCTCAATCCTCAATCTTCAATCCTCAATACTCAATCATCAATCCTCAATCATCAATCCTCAGTACTCAATCCTCAATCCTCAATCCTCAATCTTCAATCCTCAATACTCAATCATCAATCCTCAATCCTCAATCATCAATCTTCAATCCTCAATACTCAATCTTCAATCCTCAATCCTCAATCCTCAATCCTCAGTCCTCAATCCTCAACCCTCAATCCCCTACATTCAATCCTCAATACTCAATCTTCAATACTCAATCCTCAATCCTCAATCCTCAATCCTCAATCTTCAATCCTCAATCCTCAGTCCTCAATCCTGAATCCTCATTCTTCAATCCTCAATACCCAATCCTCAATCTTCAATCCTCAATCCTCAATCTTCAATCCTCAATACTCAATCTTCAATCCTCAATCCCCAATAATCAATCCTCAATCATCAATCCTCAATCCTCAATCATCAATCCTCAATCTTCAATACTCAATCCTCAATCCTCAATCCTCAATCCTCAATCCTCAATCCTCAATCATCAATCCTCCATCATAAATCCTCAATACTCAATCTTTAATCCTCAATCCTCATTCCTCAATCCTCAATCCTCAACCCTCAATCGTCAGTCTTCAATCCTCAATCCTCAATCCTCATTCTTCAATCCTCAATACCCAATCCTCAATCTTCAATCCTCAATCCTCAATCCTCAATTCTCAATCCTTAATCCTCAGTCCTCAGTCCTCAAACCTCAATCCTCAACCCTCAGCCCTCATCGTCAATCCTCAATCCTCAATCCTCAATCCTCAATCTTCAATTCTGAATACACAATCTTCAACCCTCAATCCTCAATTCTCAATCCTCAACACTCAATCTTTAATCCTCTATCCTCAATCCTCAACCTTCAATCCTCAATACTCAATCATCAATCCTCAATCATCAATCCTCAGTACTCAATCCTCAATCCTCAATCCTCAATCTTCAATCCTCAATACTCAATCATCAATCCTCAATCCTCAATCCTCAATCATCAATCTTCAATCCTCAATACTCAATCTTCAATCCTCAATCCTCAATCCTCAATCCTCGGTCCTCAATCCTCAACCCTCAATCCCCTACATTCAATCCTCAATACTCAATCTTCAATACTCAATCCTCAATCCTCAATCCTCAATCCTCAATCTTCAATCCTCAATCCTCAGTCCTCAATCCTGAATCCTCATTCTTCAATCCTCAATACCCAATCCTCAATCTTCAATCCTCAATCCTCAATCTTCAATCCTCAATACTCAATCTTCAATCCTCAATCCTCAATCCTCAATCCTCAATCCTCAATCCTCAACCCTCAATCCCCTACATTCAATCCTCAATACTCAATCTTCAATACCCAATCCTCAATCCTCAATCCTCAATCCTCAATCTTCAATCCTCAATCCACAGTCCTCAATCCTGAATCCTCATTCTTCAATCCTCAATACCCAATCCTCAATCTTCAATCCTCAATCCTCAATCCTCAATTCTCAATCCTCAATCCTCAGTCCTCAGTCCTCAAACCTCAATACTCAACCCTCAGCCCTCATCGTCAATCCTCAATCCTCAATCCTCAATCCTCAATCTTCAATCCTGAATACCCAATCTTCAACCCTCAATCCTCAATTCTCAATCCTCAACACTCAATCCTTAATCCTCAATCCTCAATCCTCAATCTTCAATCCTCAATACTCAATCATCAATCCTCAATCATCAATCCTCAGTCCTCAATCCTCAATACTCAATCCTCAATCTTCAATCCTCAATACTCAATCATCAATCCTCAATCCTCAATCCTCAATCCTCAATCTTCAATCCTCAATACTCAACCTTCAATCCTCAATCCTCAATCCTCAATCCTCAATCTTCAATCCTCAATCCTCAATCCTCAATCCTCAATCCTCAGTCTTGGATCCTCAATACCCAATCCTCAATCTTCAATCCTCAATCCTCAATCCTCAATTCTCAATCCTCAATCCTCAGTCCTCAGTCCTCAAACCTCAATCCTCAACCCTCAGCCCTCATAGTCAATCCTCAATCCTCAATCCTCAATCCTCAATTTTCAATCCTCAATACTCAACCTTCAATCTTCTATCCTCAATTCTCAATCCTCAATACTGAATCCTCAATCGTCAATCCTCAATCCCCAATCCTCAATCTTCAATACTCAATCCTCAATCCTCAATCCAAAATCCTCAATCTTCAAACCTTAATACTCAATCTTCAAGACTCAATCCTCAATGTTCAGTCAGCAATACCCAATCCTCAATCTTCAATCCTCAATCTTCAATCCTCAATCCTCAATCCTCAATCCTCAATCCTCAATCCTCAGTACTCAAACCTCAATCCTGAATCCTCAATCCTGAATCCTCAATTTTCAGACCTCAGTTCCCAAAAATCAGTTGTCAATTCTCAATCCTCAATAGAATATCATCAATTCACAGTTTTCAATACTCATTACTCAATCTGCTATCTTTAAATCTCTATCCACAAACATCAATTCTCATCACTCAGCCCTCAACACTCAGTCCCCAATCCTCCATCTTCAATCCTCAATCCTCAATCCTCAATCCTCAATCCTCAATCTTCAATCCTCAATACTCAATCATCAATCCTCAATCCTCAATCATCAATCTTCAATCCTCAATACTCAATCTTCAATCCTCAATCCTCAGTCCTCAATCCTGAATCCTCATTCTTCAATCCTCAATACCCAATCCTCAATCTTCAATCCTCAATCCTCAATCTTCAATCCTCAATACTCAATCTTCAATCCTCAATCCCCAATAATCAATCCTCAATCATCAATCCTCAATCCTCAATCATCAATACTCAATCTTCAATACTCAATCCTCAATCCTCAATCCTCAATCCTCAATCCTCAATCCTCAATCATCAATCCTCAATCATCAATCCTCAATACTCAATCTTTAATCCTCAATCCTCAATCCTCAATCCTCAATCCTCAACCCTCAATCGTCAGTCTTCAATCCTCAATCCTCAATCCTCATTCTTCAATCGTCAATACCCAATCCTCAATCTTCAATCCTCAATCCTCAATCCTCAATTCTAAATCCTCAATCTTCAATCCTGAATACCCAATCTTCAACCCTCAATCCTCAATCCTCAATCTTCAATCCTCAATACTCAATCATCAATCCTCAATCCTCAATCCTCAATCTTCAATCCTCAATACTCAGTCTTCAATCCTCAATCCTCAATCCCCAATCCTCAATCTTCAATCCTCAATCCTCGATCCTCAATCATCAATCCTCAGTCTTCGATCCTCAATACCCAATCCTCAATCTTCAATCCTCAATCCTCAATCCTCAATTCTCAATCCTCAATCCTCAGTCCTCAGTCCTCAAACCTCAATCCTCAACACTCAGCCCTCATCGTCAATCCTCAATCCTCAATCCTCAATCCTCAATCTTCAATCCTGAATACCCAATCTTCAACCCTCAATCCTCAATTCTCAATCCTCAACACTCAATCCTTAATCCTCAATCCTCAATCCTCAATCTTCAATCCTCAATACTCAATCATCAATCCTCAATCATCAATCCTCAGTCCTCAATCCTCAATCCTCAATCCTCAATCTTCAATCCTCAATACTCAATCATCAATCCTCAATCCTCAATCCTCAATCTTCAATCCTCAATACTCAATCTTCAATCCTCAATCCTCAATCCTCATTCCTCAATCTTCAATCCTCAATCCTCAATCCTCAATCCTCAATCCTCAGTCCTCAATCTTCAATCCTCAATCCTCAGCCCTCAATCCTCAATCCTCATTCTTCAATCCTCAATACCCAATCCTCAATCTTCAATCCTCAATCCTCAATCCTCAATTCTCAATCCTCAATCCTCAGTCCTCAGTCCTCAAACCTCAATCCTCAACCCTCAGCACTCATAGTCAATCCTCAATCTTCAATCCTCAATACTCAATCTTCAATCCTCAATCCTCAATCCTCAATCCTCAATCTTCAATCCTCAATCCTCAATCGTCAGTCTTCAATCCTCAATCCTCAATCCTCATTCTTCAATCCTCAATACTCAATCTTTAACCCTGAATCCACAATCCTCAATCTTCAATCCTCAATCCCCAATAATCAATCCTCAATCATCAATCCTCAGTCCTCAATCATCAATCCTCAATCTTCAATACTCAATCCTCAATCCTCAATCCTCAATCCTCAATCCTCAATCCTCAATCATCAGTCCTCAATCATCAATCCTCAATACTCAATCTTTAATCCTCAATCCTCAATCCTCAATCCTCAATCCTCAACCCTCAATCGTCAGTCTTCAATCCTCAATCCTCAATCCTCATTCTTCAATCCTCAATACCCAATCCTCAATCTTCAATCCTCAATCCTCAATCCTCAATTCTCAATCCTTAATCCTCAGTCCTCAGTCCTCAAACCTCAATCCTCAACCCTCAGCCCTCATCGTCAATCCTCAATCCTCAATCCTCAATCCTCAATCTTCAATTCTGAATACACAATCTTCAACCCTCAATCCTCAATTCTCAATCCTCAACACCCAATCTTTAATCCTCTATCCTCAATCCTCAATCTTCAATCCTCAATACTCAATCATCAATCCTCAATCATCAATCCTCAGTACTCAATCCTCAATCCTCAATCCTCAATCTTCAATCCTCAATACTCAATCATCAATCCTCAATCCTCAATCATCAATCTTCAATCCTCAATACTCAATCTTCAATCCTCAATCCTCAATCCTCAATCCTCAGTCCTCAATCCTCAACCCTCAATCCCCTACATTCAATCCTCAATACTCAATCTTCAATACTCAATCCTCAATCCTCAATCCTCAATCCTCAATCTTCAATCCTCAATCCTCAGTCCTCAATCCTGAATCCTCATTCTTCAATCCTCAATACCCAATCCTCAATCTTCAATCCTCAATCCTCAATCTTCAATCCTCAATACTCAATCTTCAATCCTCAATCCCCAATAATCAATCCTCAATCATCAATCCTCAATCCTCAATCATCAATCCTCAATCTTCAATACTCAATCCTCAATCCTCAATCCTCAATCCTCAATCCTCAATCCTCAATCATCAATCCTCCATCATAAATCCTCAATACTCAATCTTTAATCCTCAATCCTCATTCCTCAATCCTCAATCCTCAACCCTCAATCGTCAGTCTTCAATCCTCAATCCTCAATCCTCATTCTTCAATCCTCAATACCCAATCCTCAATCTTCAATCCTCAATCCTCAATCCTCAATTCTCAATCCTTAATCCTCAGTCCTCAGTCCTCAAACCTCAATCCTCAACCCTCAGCCCTCATCGTCAATCCTCAATCCTCAATCCTCAATCCTCAATCTTCAATTCTGAATACACAATCTTCAACCCTCAATCCTCAATTCTCAATCCTCAACACTCAATCTTTAATCCTCTATCCTCAATCCTCAACCTTCAATCCTCAATACTCAATCATCAATCCTCAATCATCAATCCTCAGTACTCAATCCTCAATCCTCAATCCTCAATCTTCAATCCTCAATACTCAATCATCAATCCTCAATCCTCAATCCTCAATCATCAACCTTCAATCCTCAATACTCAATCTTCAATCCTCAATCCTCAATCCTCAATCCTCGGTCCTCAATCCTCAACCCTCAATCCCCTACATTCAATCCTCAATACTCAATCTTCAATACTCAATCCTCAATCCTCAATCCTCAATCCTCAATCTTCAATCCTCAATCCTCAGTCCTCAATCCTGAATCCTCATTCTTCAATCCTCAATACCCAATCCTCAATCTTCAATCCTCAATCCTCAATCTTCAATCCTCAATACTCAATCTTCAATCCTCAATCCTCAATCCTCAATCCTCAATCCTCAATCCTCAACCCTCAATCCCCTACATTCAATCCTCAATACTCAATCTTCAATACCCAATCCTCAATCCTCAATCCTCAATCCTCAATCTTCAATCCTCAATCCACAGTCCTCAATCCTGAATCCTCATTCTTCAATCCTCAATACCCAATCCTCAATCTTCAATCCTCAATCCTCAATCCTCAATTCTCAATCCTCAATCCTCAGTCCTCAGTCCTCAAACCTCAATACTCAACCCTCAGCCCTCATCGTCAATCCTCAATCCTCAATCCTCAATCCTCAATCTTCAATCCTGTATACACAACCTTCAACCCTCAATCCTCAGTCCTCAGTCCTCAGACCTCAATCCTCAACCCTCAGCCCTCATCGTCAATCCTCAATCCTCAATCCTCAATCCTCAATCTTCAATCCTGAATACCCAATCTTCAACCCTCAATCCTCAATTCTCAATCCTCAACACTCAATCCTTAATCCTCAATCCTCAATCCTCAATCTTCAATCCTCAATACTCAATCATCAATCCTCAATCATCAATCCTCAGTCCTCAATCCTCAATACTCAATCCTCAATCTTCAATCCTCAATACTCAATCATCAATCCTCAATCCTCAATCCTCAATCCTCAATCTTCAATCCTCAATACTCAATCTTCAATCCTCAATCCTCAATCCTCAATCCTCAATCTTCAATCCTCAATCCTCAATCCTCAATCCTCAATCCTCAGTCTTGGATCCTCAATACCCAATCCTCAATCTTCAATCCTCAATCCTCAATCCTCAATTCTCAATCCTCAATCCTCAGTCCTCAGTCCTCAAACCTCAATCCTCAACCCTCAGCCCTCATAGTCAATCCTCAATCCTCAATCCTCAATCCTCAATTTTCAATCCTCAATACTCAACCTTCAATCTTCTATCCTCAATTCTCAATCCTCAATACTGAATCCTCAATCGTCAATCCTCAATCCCCAATCCTCAATCTTCAATACTCAATCCTCAATCCTCAATCCAAAATCCTCAATCTTCAAACCTTAATACTCAATCTTCAAGACTCAATCCTCAATGTTCAGTCAGCAATACCCAATCCTCAATCTTCAATCCTCAATCTTCAATCCTCAATCCTCAATCCTCAATCCTCAATCCTCAATCCTCAGTACTCAAACCTCAATCCTGAATCCTCAATCCTGAATCCTCAATTTTCAGACCTCAGTTCCCAAAAATCAGTTGTCAATTCTCAATCCTCAATAGAATATCATCAATTCACAGTTTTCAATACTCATTACTCAATCTGCTATCTTTAAATCTCTATCCACAAACATCAATTCTCATCACTCAGCCCTCAACACTCAGTCCCCAATCCTCCATCTTCAATCCTCAATCCTCAATCCTCAATCCTCAATCCTCAATCTTCAATCCTCAATACTCAATCATCAATCCTCAATCCTCAATCCTCAGTCCTCAATCCTCAAACCTCAATCCTCAACCCTCAGCCCTCATCCTCAATCCTCATTCCTCAATCCTCAATCTTCAATCTTCAATCCTCAATAATCAATCTTCAACCCTCAATCCTCAGTCCTCAAACCTCAGTTCTGAATCCTCAATCCTGAATCCTCAATTTTCAGCCCTCAGCCCTCAACAATCAGTTGTCAATACTCAATCCTCAATAGAATATCCTCAATTCACAGTTTTCAATACACAATGCTCAATCTGCAATCTTCAAACCTCTATCCACAAACACCAATTCTCATCACTCAACCCTCAACAGTCAGTCCTCAATGTTCAATCCTCAATCCTTAGTCCACAATCCTCAATCATCAATCTTCAATCCGCAATACTCAATCTTCAATCCTCAATCCTCAATCCTCAATCCTCAATCCTCATTCTTCAATCGTCAATACCCAATCCTCAATCTTCAATCCTCGATCCACAATCCTCAATTCTCAATCCTCAATCCTCAGTCCTCAGTCCTTAAACCTCAATCCTCAACCCTCAGCCATCATCCTCAATCCTCAATCCTCAACCCTCAATCCTCAATCCTCAATCTTCAATCCTCAATACTCAATCTTCAATCCTCAATCCTCAATCCTCAGTCCTCAAACCTCAATCCTGGATCCTCAATCCTGAATCCTCAATCTTCAGACCTCAGTCCTCAACAATCAGTTGTAAATTCTCAATCCTCAATAGAATATCATCAATTCACAGTTTTCAATACTCAATACTCAATCTGCAATCTTTAAATCTCTATCCACAAACACCAATTCTCATCACTCAACCCTCAATACTCAGTCCCCAGTCCTCAATCTTCAATCCTCAATCCTCAATACTCAATCTTCAATACTCAATCCTCAATCCTCAATCCTCAATCCTCAATCTTCAATCCTCAATCCTCAGTCTTCAATCCTCAATCCTCATTCTTCAATCCTCAATACCCAATCCTCAATCTTCAATCCTCAATCCTCAATCTTCAACTCTCAATCCTCAATCCTCAGTCCTCAGTCCTCAAACCTCAATCCTCAACCCTCAGCCCTCATCGTCAATCCTCAATCCTCAATCCTCAATCCTCAATCTTCAATCCACAATCCTCAATCTTCAATCCTGTATACATAATCTTCAACCCTCAATCCTCAATTCTCAATCCTCAATCTTCAATCCTCAATACTCAATCATCAATCCTCAATCATCAATCCTCAGTCCTCAATCCTCAATCCTCAATCTTCAATCCTCAATACTCAATCATCAATCCTCAATCCTCAATCCTCAATCTTCAATCCTCAATACTCAATCTTCAATCCTCAATCCTCAATCCTCAATCCTCAATCTTCAATCCTCAATCCTCAATCCTCAATCGTCAATCCTCAGTCTTCGATCCTCAATACCCAATCCTCAATCTTCAATCCTCAATCCACAATCCTCAATTCTCAATCCTCAATCCTCAGTCCTCAGTCCTCAAACCTCAATCCTCAACCCTCAGCCCTCATAGTCAATCCTCAATACTCAATCCTCAATCCTCAATCTTCAATCCTCAATGCTCAACCTTCAATCCTCAATCATCAATTCTCAATCCTCAATACTGAATCCTCAATCGTCAATCCTCAATCCCCAATCCTCAATGTTCAATACTCAATCCTCAATCCTGAATCCAAAATCCTCAATCTGCAAACCTCAATACTCAATCTTCAATTCTCAATCCTCAATCCTCAATCCTCAATCCTCAATCCTCAGTCCTCAATCTTCAATCCCCAATCCTCAGTCCTCAATCCTCAATCCTCATTCTTCAATCCTCAATACCCAATCCTCAATCTTCAATCCTCAATCCTCAATCCTCAATTCTCAATCCTCAATCCTCAGTCCTCAGTCCTCAAACCTCAATCCTCAACCCTCAGCCCTCATCGTCAATCCTCAAGCCTCAATCCTCAATCCTCAATCTTCAATCCCGAATACACAATCTTCAACCCTCAATCCTCAATTCTCAATCCTCAACACTCAATCCTTAATCCTCAATCCTCAATCCTCAATCTTCAATCCTCAATACTCAATCATCAATCCTCAATCATCAATCCTCAGTCCTCAATCCTCAATCCTCAATCCTCAATATTCAATCCTCAATACTCAATCATCAATCCTCAATCCTCAATCCTCAATCTTCAATCCTCAATCCTCAATCTTCAATCCTCAATCCTCAATCCTCAATCCTCAATCTTCAATCCTCAATTCTCAATCCTCAATCCTCAATCCTCAGTCTTCGATCCTCAATACCCAATCCTCAATCTTCAATCCTCAATCCTCAATCCTCAATTCTCAATCCTCAATCCTCAGTCCTCAGTCCTCAAACCTCAATCCTCAACCCTCAGCCCTCATAGTCAATCCTCAATCCTCAATCCTCAATCCTCAATTTTCAATCCTCAATACTCAACCTTCAATCCCCTATCCTCAATTCTCAATCCTCAATACTGAATCCTCAATCGTCAATCCTCAATCCCCAATCCTCAATCTTCAATACTCAATCCTCAATCCTCAATCCAAAATCCTCAATCTTCAAACCTTAATACTCAATCTTCAATCCTCAATCCTCAATGTTCAGTCAGCAATACCCAATCCTCAATCTTCAATCCTCAATCTTCAATCCTCAATCCTCAATCCTCAATCCTCAATCCTCAATCTTCAATCCTCAATCCTCAATCCTCAATCGTCAATCCTCAGTCTTCGATCCTCAATACCCAATCCTCAATCTTCAATCCTCAATCCACAATCCTCAATTCTCAATCCTCAATCCTCAGTCCTCAGTCCTCAAACCTCAATCCTCAATCCTCAATCCTCAATCCTCAATCTTCAATCCTCAATACTCAATCATCAATCCTCAATCCTCAATCCTCAGTCCTCAATCCTCAAACCTCAATCCTCAACCCTCAGCCCTTATCCTCAATCCTCATTCCTCAATCCTCAATCTTCAATCTTCAATCCTCAATAATCAATCTTCAACCCTCAATCCTCAGTCCTCAAACCTCAGTTCTGAATCCTCAATCCTGAATCCTCAATTTTCAGCCCTCAGCCCTCAACAATCAGTTGTCAATACTCAATCCTCAATAGAATATCCTCAATTCACAGTTTTCAATACTCAATGCTCAATCTGCAATCTTCAAACCTCTATCCACAAACACCAATTCTCATCACTCAACCCTCAACAGTCAGTCCTCAATGTTCAATCCTCAATCCTTAGTCCACAATCCTCAATCATCAATCTTCAATCCGCAATACTCAATCTTCAATCCTCAATCCTCAATCCTCAATCCTCAATCCTCATTCTTCAATCCTCAATACCCAATCCTCAATCTTCAATCCTCGATCCACAATCCTCAATTCTCAATCCTCAATCCTCAGTCCTCAGTCCTTAAACCTCAATCCTCAACCCTCAGCCATCATCCTCAATCCTCAATCCTCAACCCTCAATCCTCAATCCTCAATCTTCAATCCTCAATACTCAATCTTCAATCCTCAATCCTCAATCCTCAGTCCTCAAACCTCAATCCTGGATCCTCAATCCTGAATCCTCAATCTTCAGACCTCAGTCCTCAACAATCAGTTGTAAATTCTCAATCCTCAATAGAATATCATCAATTCACAGTTTTCAATACTCAATACTCAATCTGCAATCTTTAAATCTCTATCCACAAACACCAATTCTCATCACTCAACCCTCAATACTCAGTCCCCAGTCCTCAATCTTCAATCCTCAATCCTCAATACTCAATCTTCAATACTCAATCCTCAATCCTCAATCCTCAATCCTCAATCCTCAATCTTCAATCCTCAATCCTCAGTCCTCAATCCTCAATCCTCATTCTTCAATCCTCAATACCCAATCCTCAATCTTCAATCCTCAATCCTCAATCTTCAACTCTCAATCCTCAATCCTCAGTCCTCAGTCCTCAATCCTCAATCCTCAATCCTCAATCTTCAATCCTCAATCCTCAATCTTCAATCCTGTATACATAATCTTCAAACCTCAATCCTCAATTCTCAATCATCAAATTTCAATCCTCAATCCTCAATCCTCAATCCTCAATCTTCAATCCTCAATACTCAATCATCAATCCTCAATCATCAATCCTCAGTCCTCAATCCTCAATCCTCAATCTTCAATCCTCAATACTCAATCATCAATCCTCAATCCTCAATCTTCAATCCTCAATCCTCAATCCTCAATCGTCAATCCTCAGTCTTCGATCCTCAATACCCAATCCTCAATCTTCAATCCTCAATCCACAATCCTCAATTCTCAATCCTCAATCCTCAGTCCTCAGTCCTCAAACCTCAATCCTCAACCCTCAGCCCTCATAGTCAATCCTCAATACTCAATCCTCAATCCTCAATCTTCAATCCTCAATGCTCAACCTTCAATCCTCAATCATCAGTTCTCAATCCTCAATACTGAATCCTCAATCGTCAATCCTCAATCCCCAATCCTCAATGTTCAATACTCAATCCTCAACCCTGAATCCAAAATCCTCAATCTGCAAACCTCAATACTCAATCTTCAATTCTCAATCCTCAATCCTCAATCCTCAATCCTCATTCTTCAATCCTCAATACCCAATCCTCAATCTTCAATCCTCAATCCTCAATCCTCAATTCTCAATCCTCAATCCTCAGTCCTCAGTCCTCAAACCTCAATCCTCAACCCTCAGCCCTCATCGTCAATCCTCAAGCCTCAATCCTCAATCCTCAATCTTCAATCCCGAATACACAATCTTCAACCCTCAATCCTCAATTCTCAATCCTCAACACTCAATCCTTAATCCTCAATCCTCAATCCTCAATCTTCAATCCTCAATACTCAATCATCAATCCTCAATCATCAATCCTCAGTCCTCAATCCTCAATCCTCAATCCTCAATCTTCAATCCTCAATACTCAATCATCAATCCTCAATCCTCAATCCTCAATCTTCAATTCTCAATACTCAATCTTCAATCCTCAATCCTCAATCCTCAATCCTCAATCTTCAATCCTCAATTCTCAATCCTCAATCCTCAATCCTCAGTCTTCGATCCTCAATACCCAATCCTCAATCTTCAATCCTCAATCCTCAATCCTCAATTCTCAATCCTCAATCCTCAGTCCTCAGTCCTCAAACCTAAATCCTCAACCCTCAATCCTCAGTCCTCAAACCTCAATCCTGGATCCTCAATCCTGAATCCTCAATCTTCAGACCTCAGTCCTCAACAATCAGTTGTAAATTCTCAATCCTCAATAGAATATCATCAATTCACAGTTTTCAATACTCAATACTCAATCTGCAATCTTTAAATCTCTATCCACAAACACCAATTCTCATCACTCAACACTCAATACTCAGTCCCCAGTCCTCAATCTTCAATCCTCAATCCTCAATCCTCAACCCTCAATCCCCTACATTCAATCCTCAATACTCAATCTTCAATACTCAATCCTCAATCCTCTATCCTCAATCCTCAATCTTCAATCCAAAATCCTCAGTCCTCAATCCTGAATCCTCATTCTTCAATCCTCAATACCCAATCCTTAATCTTCAATCCTCGATCCTCAATCCTCAATTCTCAATCCTCAAACCTCAGTCCTCAGTCCTCAAACCTCAATCCTCAACCCTCAGCCCTCATCGTCAATCCTCAATACTCAATCCTCAATCCTCAATCTTCAATCCTGTATACACAGTCTTCAACCCTCAATCCGCAATTCTCAATCCTCAAAACTCAATCCTCAATCCTCAATCCTCAATCCTCAATCTTCAATCCTCAATACTCAATCATCAATCCTCAATCATCAATCCTCAGTCCTCAATCCTCAATCCTCAATCCTCAATCTTCAATCCTCAATACTCAATCATCAATCCTCAATCATCAATCCTCAGTCCTCAATGCTCAATCCTCAATCCTCAATCTTCAATCCTCAATACTCAATCATCAATCCTCAATCCTCAATCCTCAATCTTCAATCCTCAATACTCAATCTTCAATCCTCAATCCTCAATCCCCAATCCTCAATCTTCAATCCTCAATCCTCAATCCTCAATCGTCAATCCTCAGTCTTCGATCCTCAATACTCAATCTTCAATCCTCAATCCTCAATCCTCAATCCTCAATCTTCAATCCTCAATTCTCAATCCTCAATCCTCAATCCTCAGTCTTCGATCCTCAATACCCAATCCTCAATCTTCAATCCTCAATCCTCAATCCTCAATTCTCAATCCTCAATCCTCAGTCCTCAGTCCTCAAACCTCAATCCTCAACCCTCAGCCCTCATAGTCAATCCTCAATCCTCAATCCTCAATCCTCAATTTTCAATCCTCAATACTCAACCTTCAATCCCCTATCCTCAATTCTCAATCCTCAATACTGAATCCTCAATCGTCAATCCTCAATCCCCAATCCTCAATCTTCAATACTCAATCCTCAATCCTCAATCCAAAATCCTCAATCTTCAAACCTTAATACTCAATCTTCAATCCTCAATCGTCAATGTTCAGTCAGCAATACCCAATCCTCAATCTTCAATCCTCAATCTTCAATCCTCAATCCTCAATCCTCAATCCTCAATCCTCAATCCTCAGTACTCAAACCTCAATCCTGGATCCTCAATCCTGAATCCTCAATCTTCAGACCTCAGTCCTCAACAATCAGTTGTAAATTCTCAATCCTCAATAGAATATCATCAATTCACAGTTTTCAATACTCAATACTCAATCTGCAATCTTTAAATCTCTATCCACAAACACCAATTCTCATCACTCAACCCTCAATACTCAGTCCCCAGTCCTCAATCTTCAATCCTCAATCCTCAATACTCAATCTTCAATACTCAATCCTCAATCCTCAATCCTCAATCCTCAATCTTCAATCCTCAATCCTCAGTCTTCAATCCTCAATCCTCATTCTTCAATCCTCAATACCCAATCCTCAATCTTCAATCCTCAATCCTCAATCTTCAACTCTCAATCCTCAATCCTCAGTCCTCAGTCCTCAAACCTCAATCCTCAACCCTCAGCCCTCATCGTCAATCCTCAATCCTCAATCCTCAATCCTCAATCTTCAATCCACAATCCTCAATCTTCAATCCTGTATACATAATCTTCAACCCTCAATCCTCAATTCTCAATCCTCAATCTTCAATCCTCAATACTCAATCATCAATCCTCAATCATCAATCCTCAGTCCTCAATCCTCAATCCTCAATCTTCAATCCTCAATACTCAATCATCAATCCTCAATCCTCAATCCTCAATCTTCAATCCTCAATACTCAATCTTCAATCCTCAATCCTCAATCCTCAATCCTCAATCTTCAATCCTCAATCCTCAATCCTCAATCGTCAATCCTCAGTCTTCGATCCTCAATACCCAATCCTCAATCTTCAATCCTCAATCCACAATCCTCAATTCTCAATCCTCAATCCTCAGTCCTCAGTCCTCAAACCTCAATCCTCAACCCTCAGCCCTCATAGTCAATCCTCAATACTCAATCCTCAATCCTCAATCTTCAATCCTCAATGCTCAACCTTCAATCCTCAATCATCAATTCTCAATCCTCAATACTGAATCCTCAATCGTCAATCCTCAATCCCCAATCCTCAATGTTCAATACTCAA
The DNA here is from genome assembly GCF_051401765.1 of Calliopsis andreniformis. Taxonomy (NCBI): domain Eukaryota; kingdom Metazoa; phylum Arthropoda; class Insecta; order Hymenoptera; family Andrenidae; genus Calliopsis; species Calliopsis andreniformis. Next base: position 1,345,880 of record NW_027480535.1, on the reverse strand, counting down.
TCCTCAATCCTGAATCCAAAATCCTCAATCTGCAAACCTCAATACTCAATCTTCAATTCTCAATCCTCAATCCTCAATCCTCAATCCTCAATCCTCAGTCCTCAATCTTCAATCCCCAATCCTCAGTCCTCAATCCTCAATCCTCATTCTTCAATCCTCAATACCCAATCCTCAATCTTCAATCCTCAATCCTCAATCCTCAATTCTCAATCCTCAATCCTCAGTCCTCAGTCCTCAAACCTCAATCCTCAACCCTCAGCCCTCATCGTCAATCCTCAAGCCTCAATCCTCAATCCTCAATCTTCAATCCCGAATACACAATCTTCAACCCTCAATCCTCAATTCTCAATCCTCAACACTCAATCCTTAATCCTCAATCCTCAATCCTCAATCTTCAATCCTCAATACTCAATCATCAATCCTCAATCATCAATCCTCAGTCCTCAATCCTCAATCCTCAATCCTCAATATTCAATCCTCAATACTCAATCATCAATCCTCAATCCTCAATCCTCAATCTTCAATCCTCAATCCTCAATCTTCAATCCTCAATCCTCAATCCTCAATCCTCAATCTTCAATCCTCAATTCTCAATCCTCAATCCTCAATCCTCAGTCTTCGATCCTCAATACCCAATCCTCAATCTTCAATCCTCAATCCTCAATCCTCAATTCTCAATCCTCAATCCTCAGTCCTCAGTCCTCAAACCTCAATCCTCAACCCTCAGCCCTCATAGTCAATCCTCAATCCTCAATCCTCAATCCTCAATTTTCAATCCTCAATACTCAACCTTCAATCCCCTATCCTCAATTCTCAATCCTCAATACTGAATCCTCAATCGTCAATCCTCAATCCCCAATCCTCAATCTTCAATACTCAATCCTCAATCCTCAATCCAAAATCCTCAATCTTCAAACCTTAATACTCAATCTTCAATCCTCAATCCTCAATGTTCAGTCAGCAATACCCAATCCTCAATCTTCAATCCTCAATCTTCAATCCTCAATCCTCAATCCTCAATCCTCAATCCTCAATCTTCAATCCTCAATCCTCAATCCTCAATCGTCAATCCTCAGTCTTCGATCCTCAATACCCAATCCTCAATCTTCAATCCTCAATCCACAATCCTCAATTCTCAATCCTCAATCCTCAGTCCTCAGTCCTCAAACCTCAATCCTCAATCCTCAATCCTCAATCCTCAATCTTCAATCCTCAATACTCAATCATCAATCCTCAATCCTCAATCCTCAGTCCTCAATCCTCAAACCTCAATCCTCAACCCTCAGCCCTTATCCTCAATCCTCATTCCTCAATCCTCAATCTTCAATCTTCAATCCTCAATAATCAATCTTCAACCCTCAATCCTCAGTCCTCAAACCTCAGTTCTGAATCCTCAATCCTGAATCCTCAATTTTCAGCCCTCAGCCCTCAACAATCAGTTGTCAATACTCAATCCTCAATAGAATATCCTCAATTCACAGTTTTCAATACTCAATGCTCAATCTGCAATCTTCAAACCTCTATCCACAAACACCAATTCTCATCACTCAACCCTCAACAGTCAGTCCTCAATGTTCAATCCTCAATCCTTAGTCCACAATCCTCAATCATCAATCTTCAATCCGCAATACTCAATCTTCAATCCTCAATCCTCAATCCTCAATCCTCAATCCTCATTCTTCAATCCTCAATACCCAATCCTCAATCTTCAATCCTCGATCCACAATCCTCAATTCTCAATCCTCAATCCTCAGTCCTCAGTCCTTAAACCTCAATCCTCAACCCTCAGCCATCATCCTCAATCCTCAATCCTCAACCCTCAATCCTCAATCCTCAATCTTCAATCCTCAATACTCAATCTTCAATCCTCAATCCTCAATCCTCAGTCCTCAAACCTCAATCCTGGATCCTCAATCCTGAATCCTCAATCTTCAGACCTCAGTCCTCAACAATCAGTTGTAAATTCTCAATCCTCAATAGAATATCATCAATTCACAGTTTTCAATACTCAATACTCAATCTGCAATCTTTAAATCTCTATCCACAAACACCAATTCTCATCACTCAACCCTCAATACTCAGTCCCCAGTCCTCAATCTTCAATCCTCAATCCTCAATACTCAATCTTCAATACTCAATCCTCAATCCTCAATCCTCAATCCTCAATCCTCAATCTTCAATCCTCAATCCTCAGTCCTCAATCCTCAATCCTCATTCTTCAATCCTCAATACCCAATCCTCAATCTTCAATCCTCAATCCTCAATCTTCAACTCTCAATCCTCAATCCTCAGTCCTCAGTCCTCAATCCTCAATCCTCAATCCTCAATCTTCAATCCTCAATCCTCAATCTTCAATCCTGTATACATAATCTTCAAACCTCAATCCTCAATTCTCAATCATCAAATTTCAATCCTCAATCCTCAATCCTCAATCCTCAATCTTCAATCCTCAATACTCAATCATCAATCCTCAATCATCAATCCTCAGTCCTCAATCCTCAATCCTCAATCTTCAATCCTCAATACTCAATCATCAATCCTCAATCCTCAATCCTCAATCTTCAATCCTCAATACTCAATCTTCAATCCTCAATCCTCAATCCTCAATCCTCAATCTTCAATCCTCAATCCTCAATCCTCAATCGTCAATCCTCAGTCTTCGATCCTCAATACCCAATCCTCAATCTTCAATCCTCAATCCACAATCCTCAATTCTCAATCCTCAATCCTCAGTCCTCAGTCCTCAAACCTCAATCCTCAACCCTCAGCCCTCATAGTCAATCCTCAATACTCAATCCTCAATCCTCAATCTTCAATCCTCAATGCTCAACCTTCAATCCTCAATCATCAGTTCTCAATCCTCAATACTGAATCCTCAATCGTCAATCCTCAATCCCCAATCCTCAATGTTCAATACTCAATCCTCAACCCTGAATCCAAAATCCTCAATCTGCAAACCTCAATACTCAATCTTCAATTCTCAATCCTCAATCCTCAATCCTCAATCCTCATTCTTCAATCCTCAATACCCAATCCTCAATCTTCAATCCTCAATCCTCAATCCTCAATTCTCAATCCTCAATCCTCAGTCCTCAGTCCTCAAACCTCAATCCTCAACCCTCAGCCCTCATCGTCAATCCTCAAGCCTCAATCCTCAATCCTCAATCTTCAATCCCGAATACACAATCTTCAACCCTCAATCCTCAATTCTCAATCCTCAACACTCAATCCTTAATCCTCAATCCTCAATCCTCAATCTTCAATCCTCAATACTCAATCATCAATCCTCAATCATCAATCCTCAGTCCTCAATCCTCAATCCTCAATCCTCAATCTTCAATCCTCAATACTCAATCATCAATCCTCAATCCTCAATCCTCAATCTTCAATTCTCAATACTCAATCTTCAATCCTCAATCCTCAATCCTCAATCCTCAATCTTCAATCCTCAATTCTCAATCCTCAATCCTCAATCCTCAGTCTTCGATCCTCAATACCCAATCCTCAATCTTCAATCCTCAATCCTCAATCCTCAATTCTCAATCCTCAATCCTCAGTCCTCAGTCCTCAAACCTAAATCCTCAACCCTCAATCCTCAGTCCTCAAACCTCAATCCTGGATCCTCAATCCTGAATCCTCAATCTTCAGACCTCAGTCCTCAACAATCAGTTGTAAATTCTCAATCCTCAATAGAATATCATCAATTCACAGTTTTCAATACTCAATACTCAATCTGCAATCTTTAAATCTCTATCCACAAACACCAATTCTCATCACTCAACACTCAATACTCAGTCCCCAGTCCTCAATCTTCAATCCTCAATCCTCAATCCTCAACCCTCAATCCCCTACATTCAATCCTCAATACTCAATCTTCAATACTCAATCCTCAATCCTCTATCCTCAATCCTCAATCTTCAATCCAAAATCCTCAGTCCTCAATCCTGAATCCTCATTCTTCAATCCTCAATACCCAATCCTTAATCTTCAATCCTCGATCCTCAATCCTCAATTCTCAATCCTCAAACCTCAGTCCTCAGTCCTCAAACCTCAATCCTCAACCCTCAGCCCTCATCGTCAATCCTCAATCCTCAATCCTCAATCCTCAATCTTCAATCCTGTATACACAGTCTTCAACCCTCAATCCGCAATTCTCAATCCTCAAAACTCAATCCTCAATCCTCAATCCTCAATCCTCAATCTTCAATCCTCAATACTCAATCATCAATCCTCAATCATCAATCCTCAGTCCTCAATCCTCAATCTTCAATCCTCAATACTCAATCATCAATCCTCAATCCTCAATCCTCAATCTTCAATCCTCAATACTCAATCTTCAATCCTCAATCCTCAATCCCCAATCCTCAATCTTCAATCCTCAATCCTCAATCCTCAATCGTCAATCCTCAGTCTTCGATCCTCAATACTCAATCTTCAATCCTCAATCCTCAATCCTCAATCCTCAATCTTCAATCCTCAATTCTCAATCCTCAATCCTCAATCCTCAGTCTTCGATCCTCAATACCCAATCCTCAATCTTCAATCCTCAATCCTCAATCCTCAATTCTCAATCCTCAATCCTCAGTCCTCAGTCCTCAAACCTCAATCCTCAACCCTCAGCCCTCATAGTCAATCCTCAATCCTCAATCCTCAATCCTCAATTTTCAATCCTCAATACTCAACCTTCAATCCCCTATCCTCAATTCTCAATCCTCAATACTGAATCCTCAATCGTCAATCCTCAATCCCCAATCCTCAATCTTCAATACTCAATCCTCAATCCTCAATCCAAAATCCTCAATCTTCAAACCTTAATACTCAATCTTCAATCCTCAATCGTCAATGTTCAGTCAGCAATACCCAATCCTCAATCTTCAATCCTCAATCTTCAATCCTCAATCCTCAATCCTCAATCCTCAATCCTCAATCCTCAGTACTCAAACCTCAATCCTGAATCCTCAATCCTGAATCCTCAATTTTCAGACCTCAGTTCCCAAAAATCAGTTGTCAATTCTCAATCCTCAATAGAATATCATCAATTCACAGTTTTCAATACTCATTACTCAATCTGCTATCTTTAAATCTCTATCCACAAACATCAATTCTCATCACTCAGCCCTCAACACTCAGTCCCCAATCCTCAATCTTCAATCCTCAATCCTCAATCCTCAATCCTCAATCCTCAATCTTCAATCCTCAATACTCAATCATCAATCCTCAATCCTCAATCCTCAGTCCTCAATCCTCAAACCTCAATCCTCAACCCTCAGCCCTCATCCTCAATCCTCATTCCTCAATCCTCAATCTTCAATCTTCAATCCTCAATAATCAATCTTCAACCCTCAATCCTCAGTCCTCAAACCTCAGTTCTGAATCCTCAATCCTGAATCCTCAATTTTCAGCCCTCAGCCCTCAACAATCAGTTGTCAATACTCAATCCTCAATAGAATATCCTCAATTCACAGTTTTCAATACTCAATGCTCAATCTGCAATCTTCAAACCTCTATCCACAAACACCAATTCTCATCACTCAACCCTCAACAGTCAGTCCTCAATGTTCAATCCTCAATCCTTAGTCCACAATCCTCAATCATCAATCTTCAATCCGCAATACTCAATCTTCAATCCTCAATCCTCAATCCTCAATCCTCAATCCTCATTCTTCAATCCTCAATACACAATCCTCAATCTTCAATCCTCGATCCACAATCCTCAATTCTCAATCCTCAATCCTCAGTCCTCAGTCCTTAAACCTCAATCCTCAACCCTCAGCCATCATCCTCAATCCTCAATCCTCAACCCTCAATCCTCAATCCTCAATCTTCAATCCTCAATACTCAATCTTCAATCCTCAATCCTCAATCCTCAGTCCTCAAACCTCAATCCTGGATCCTCAATCCTGAATCCTCAATCTTCAGACCTCAGTCCTCAACAATCAGTTGTAAATTCTCAATCCTCAATAGAATATCATCAATTCACAGTTTTCAATACTCAATACTCAATCTGCAATCTTTAAATCTCTATCCACAAACACCAATTCTCATCACTCAACCCTCAATACTCAGTCCCCAGTCCCCAATCTTCAATCCTCAATCCTCAATACTCAATCTTCAATACTCAATCCTCAATCCTCAATCCTCAATCCTCAATCTTCAATCCTCAATCCTCAGTCCTCAATCCTCAATCCTCATTCTTCAATCCTCAATACCCAATCCTCAATCTTCAATCCTCAATCCTCAATCTTCAACTCTCAATCCTCAATCCTCAGTCCTCAGTCCTCAATCCTCAATCCTCAATCCTCAATCTTCAATCCTCAATCCTCAATCTTCAATCCTGTATACATAATCTTCAACCCTCAATCCTCAATTCTCAATCATCAAAATTCAATCCTCAATCCTCAATCCTCAATCCTCAATCTTCAATCCTCAATACTCAATCATCAATCCTCAATCATCAATCCTCAGTCCTCAATCCTCAATCCTCAATCTTCAATCCTCAATACTCAATCATCAATCCTCAATCCTCAATCCTCAATCTTCAATCCTCAATACTCAATCTTCAATCCTCAATCCTCAATCCTCAATCCTCAATCTTCAATCCTCAATCTTCAATCCTCAATCGTCAATCCTCAGTCTTCGATCCTCAATACCCAATCCTCAATCTTCAATCCTCAATCCACAATCCTCAATTCTCAATCCTCAATCCTCAGTCCTCAGTCCTCAAACCTCAATCCTCAACCCTCAGCCCTCATAGTCAATCCTCAATACTCAATCCTCAATCCTCAATCTTCAATCCTCAATGCTCAACCTTCAATCCTCAATCATCAGTTCTCAATCCTCAATACTGAATCCTCAATCGTCAATCCTCAATCCCCAATCCTCAATGTTCAATACTCAATCCTCAACCCTGAATCCAAAATCCTCAATCTGCAAACCTCAATACTCAATCTTCAATTCTCAATCCTCAATCCTCAATCCTCAATCCTCAATCCTCAGTCCTCAATCTTCAATCCCCAATCCTCAGTCCTCAATCCTCAATCCTCATTCTTCATCCTCAATACCCAATCCTCAATCTTCAATCCTCAATCCTCAATCCTCAATTCTCAATCCTCAATCCTCAGTCCACAGTCCTCAAACCTCAATCCTCAACCCTCAGCCCTCATCGTCAATCCTCAAGCCTCAATCCTCAATCCTCAATCTTCAATCCCGAATACACAATCTTCAACCCTCAATCCTCAATTCTCAATCCTCAACACTCAATCCTTAATCCTCAATCCTCAATCCTCAATCTTCAATCCTCAATACTCAATCATCAATCCTCAATCATCAATCCTCAGTCCTCAATCCTCAATCCTCAATCCTCAATCTTCAATCCTCAATACTCAATCATCAATCCTCAATCCTCAATCCTCAATCTTCAATCCTCAATACTCAATCTTCAATCCTCAATCCTCAATCCTCAATCCTCAATCTTCAATCCTCAATTCTCAATCCTCAATCCTCAATCCTCAGTCTTCGATCCTCAATACCCAATCCTCAATCTTCAATCCTCAATCCTCAATCCTCAATTCTCAATCCTCAATCCTCAGTCCTCAGTCCTCAAACCTCAATCCTCAACCCTCAATCCTCAGTCCTCAAACCTCAATCCTGGATCCTCAATCCTGAATCCTCAATCTTCAGACCTCAGTCCTCAACAATCAGTTGTAAATTCTCAATCCTCAATAGAATATCATCAATTCACAGTTTTCAATACTCAATACTCAATCTGCAATCTTTAATTCTCTATCCACAAACACCAATTCTCATCACTCAACACTCAATACTCAGTCCCCAGTCCTCAATCTTCAATCCTCAATCCTCAATCCTCAACCCTCAATCCCCTACATTCAATCCTCAATACTCAATCTTCAATACTCAATCCTCAATCCTCTATCCTCAATCCTCAATCTTCAATCCAAAATCCTCAGTCCTCAATCCTGAATCCTCATTCTTCAATCCTCAATACCCAATCCTTAATCTTCAATCCTCGATCCTCAATCCTCAATTCTCAATCCTCAAACCTCAGTCCTCAGTCCTCAAACCTCAATCCTCAACCCTCAGCCCTCATCGTCAATCCTCAATCCTCAATCCTCAATCCTCAATCTTCAATCCTGTATACACAGTCTTCAACCCTCAATCCGCAATTCTCAATCCTCAAAACTCAATCCTCAATCCTCAATCCTCAATCCTGAATCTTCAATCCTCAATACTCAATCATCAATCCTCAATCATCAATCCTCAGTCCTCAATCCTCAATCCTCAATCCTCAATCTTCAATCCTCAATACTCAATCATCAATCCTCAATCATCAATCCTCAGTCCTCAATGCTCAATCCTCAATCCTCAATCTTCAATCCTCAATACTCAATCATCAATCCTCAATCCTCAATCCTCAATCTTCAATCCTCAATACTCAATCTTCAATCCTCAATCCTCAATCCCCAATCCTCAATCTTCAATCCTCAATCCTCAATCCTCAATCGTCAATCCTCAGTCTTCGATCCTCAATACCCAATCCTCAATCTTCAATCCTCATTCCTCAATCCTCAATTCTCAATCCTCAATCCTCAGTCCTCAGTCCTCAAACCTCAATCCTCAGCCCTCAGCCCTCATAGTCAATCCTCAATCCTCAATCCTCAATCCTCAATCTTCAATCCTCAATACTCAACCTTCAATCCTCAATCCTCAATTCTCAATCCTCAATACTGAATCCTCAATCGTCAATCCTCAATCCCCAATCCTCAATGTTCAATACTCAATCCTCAATCCTCAATCCAAAATCCTCAATCTTCAAACCTCAATACTCAATCTTCAATCCTCAATCCTCAATCCTCAATCCTCATTCCTCAATCCTCAGTCCTCAATCTTCAATCCTCAATCCTCAGTCCTCAATCCTCAATCCTCATTCTTCAATCCTCAATACCCAATCCTCAGTCTTCAATCCTCAATCCTCAATCCTCAATTCTCAATCCTCAATCCTCAGTCCTCAGTCCTCAAACCTCAATCCTCAACCCTCAGCCCTCATCGTCAATCCTCAATCCTCAATCCTCAATCCTCAATCTTCAATCCTGAATACACAATCTTCAACCCTCAATCCTCAATTCTCAATCCTCAACACTCAATCCTTAATCCTCAATCCTCAATCCTCAATCTTCAATCCTCAATACTCAATCATCAATCCTAAATCATCAATCCTCAGTCCTCAATCCTCAATCCTCAATCCTCAATCTTCAATCCTCAATAATCAATCATCAATCCTCAATCCTCAATCCTCAATCTTCAATCCTCAATACTCAATCTTCAATCCTCAATCCTCAATCCTCAATCCTCAATCTTCAATCCTCAATCCTCAAACCTCAATCCTCAATCCTCAGTCTTCGACCCTCAATACCCAATCCTCAATCTTCAATCCTCAATCCTCAATCCTCAATTCTCAATCCTCAATCCTCAGTTCTCAGTCCTCAAACCTCAATCCTCAACCCTCAGACCTCATAGTCAATCCTCAATCCTCAATCTTCAATCCTCAATACTCAACCTTTAATCCTCTATCCTCAATTCTCAATCCTCAATACTGAATCCTCAATCGTCAATCCTCAATCCCCAATCCTCAATCTTCAATACTCAATCCTCAATCCTCAATCCAAAATCCTCAATCTTCAAACCTCAATACTCAATCTTCAATCCTCAATCCTCAATCCTCAATCCTCAGACCTCAGACATCAATACTGAACCCTCAGTCCTCGTCCTCAATCCACAGCCCTCAATCCTCAATCCTCAATCTTCAATCATCAATATTCAACCTTCAGTCCTCAATCCTCAATACTCAATCCTCAATCCTCAATCCTCAATGTTCAGTCAGCAATACCCAATCCTCAATCTTCAATCCTCAATCTTCAATCCTCAATCCTCAATCCTCAATCCTCAATCCACAATCCTCAGTACTCAAACCTCAATCCTGAATCCTCAATCCTGAATCCTCAATCTTCAGACATCAGTTCTCAAAAATCAGTTGTCAATTCTCAATCCTCAATAGAATATCATCAATTCACAGTTTTCAATACTCAATACTCAATCTGCTATCTTTAAATCTCTATCCACAAACATCAATTCTCATCACTCAACCCTCAACACTCAGTCCCCAATCCTCAATCTTCAATCCTCAATCCTCAAACCTCAATCCTCAATCCTCAATCTTCAATCCTCAATGCTCAATCATCAATCCTCAATCCTCAATCCTCAGTCCTCAATCCTCAAACCTCAATCCTCAACCCTCAGCCCTCATCCTCAATCCTCATTCCTCAATCCTCAATCTTCAATCTTCAATCCTCAATAATCAATCTTCAACCCTCAATCCTCAGTCCTCAAACCTCAATTCAGAATCCTCAATCCTGAATCCTCAATTTTCTGCCCTCAGCCCTCAACAATCAGTTGTCAATACTCAATCCTCAATAGAATATCCTCAATTCACAGTTTTCAATACTCAATGCTCAATCTGCAATCTTCAAACCTCTATCCACAAACACCAATTCTCAACACTCAACCCTCAACACTCAGTCCTCAATGTTCAATCCTCAATCCTCAATCCACAATCCTCAATAATCAATCTTCAATCCGCAATACTCAATCTTCAAAACTCAATCCTCAATCCTCAATCCTCAATCCTCATTCTTCAATCCTCAATACCCAATCCTCAATCTTCAATCCTCGATCCAAAATCCTCAACTCTCAATCCTCAATCCTCAGTCCTCAGTCCTTAAACCTCAATCATCAACCCTCAGCCATCATCCTCAATCCTCAATCCTCAATCCTCAATCCTCAATCTTCAATCCTCAATACTCAATCTTCAATCCTCAATCCTCAATCCTCTGTCCTCAAACCTCAATTCTGAATCCTCAATCCTGAATCCTCAATCTTCAGCCCTCAGTCCTCAACAATCAGGTGACAATCCTCAATACCCAATAGAATATCGTCAATTCACAGCTTTCAATACTCAATACTTAATCTGCATTCTTCAAATCTCCTTCCACAAACATCAATTCTCATCACTCAACCCTCAACACTCAGTCCTCAATGTTCAATACTCAATCCTCAATTCTCAATCTTCAATCCTCAATACTCAATCTTTAATCCAGAATCCACAATCCTCAATCTTCAATCCTCAATCCCCAATACTCAACCCTCAATTATCAATTCTCAATCCTCAATCATCAATCCTCAATCTTCAATACTCACTCCTCAATCCTCAATCCTCAATCCTCAATCCTCAGTCCTCAATCCTCAATCATCAATCCTCAATCATCAATCCTCAATACTCAATCTTTAATCCTCAATCTTCAATCCTCAATCTTCAATCTTCAACCCTCAGTCCTCATTCTTCAATCCTCAATAACCAATCCTCAATCTTCAATCCTCAATCCTCAATCCTCAATTCTCAATCCTCAATCCTCAATCCTCAGACCTCAAACATCAATACTCAACCATCAGTCCTCGTCCTCAATCCACAACCCTCAATACTCAATCCTCAATCTTCAATCATCAATATTCAATCTTCAATCCTCAATCCTCAATCCTCAATCCTCAATCCTCTGACCTCAAACATGAATACTCAACCCTCAGTCCTCGTCCTCAATCCACAACCCTCAATCCTCAATCCTCAATATTCAATCATCAATATTCAATCTTCAGTCCTCAATCCTCAATCCTCAGTCCTCAATCCTCAATGTTCAATCCGCAATACCCAATCCTCAATCTTCAACCCTCAATCCTCAATCCTCAATCCTCAATCCTCAATCCTGAGTCCTCAAACCTCAATCCTGAAACCTCAATCCTGAATCCTCAATCTTCAGACCTCAGTCCTCAACAATCAGTTGTCAATTCTTAATCCTCAATAGAATGTCATCAATTCACAGTTTTCAATACTCAATACTCAATCTGCAATCTTTAAATCTCTATCCACAAACACCAATTCTCATCACTCAACCCTCAACACTCAGTCCCCAATCTTCAATCTTCAATCCTCAATCCTCAATCCTCAATCCTCAATCCTCAATCTTCAATCCTCAATACTCAATCATCAATCCTGAATCCTCAATCCTCAATCCTCAATCCTCAACCCTCAATCGTCAGTCTTCAATCCTCAATCCTCAATCCTCATTCTTCAATCCTCAATACCCAATCCTCAATCTTCAATCCTCAATCCTCAATCCTCTATCTTCAATCCTCAATACTCAATCATGAATCCTCGATCATCAATCCTCAGTACTCAATCCTCAATCCTCAATCCTCAATCTTCAATCCTCAATACTCAATCATCAATCCTCAATCCTCAATCCTCAATCTTCAATCCTCAATACTCAATCTTCAATCCTCAATCCTCAATCCTCAGTCCTCATTCCTCAACCCTCAATCCCCTACATTCAATCCTCAATACTCAATCTTCAATACTCAATCCTCAATCCTCAATCCTCATTCCTCAATCTTCAATCCTCAATCCTCAGTCCTCAATCCTGAATCCTCATTCTTCAATCCTCAATACCCAATCCTCAATCTTCAATCCTCAATCCTCAATCCTCAATTCTCAATCCTCAATCCTCAGTCCTCAGTCCTCAAACCTCAATCCTCAACCCTCAGCCCTCATCGTCAATCCTCAATCCTCAATCCTCAATCCTCAATCTTCAATCCTGTATACACAATTTTCAACCCTCAATCCTCAATTCTCAGTCCTCAAAACTCAATCCTCAATCCTCAATCCTCAATCCTCAATCTTCAATCCTCAATACTCAATCATCAATCCTCAATCATCAATCCTCAGTCCTCAATCCTCAATCCTCAATCCTCAATCTTCAATCCTCAGTACTCAATCATCAATCCTCAATCCTCAATCCTCAATCTTCAATCAACAATACTCAATCTTCAATCCTCAATCCTCAATCCCCAATCCTCAATCCTCATTCTTCAATCCTCAATACCCAATTCTCAATATTCAATCCTCAATCCTCAATCCTCAATCCTCAATCCTCAATCCTCAATCCTCAATCTTCAATCCTCAGTCCCAAATCCTCAATCTACAATACTCACTCCTCAATCCTCAGTCTTCAATCCTCAATGCTCAATCCTCAATCCTCAATCCTCAATCTTCAATCCTCAATACTCACCCTTCAATCCTCAATCCTCAATTCTCAATCCCCAATGCTCAATCCTCAATCGTCAATCCTCAATCCCCAATCCCCAATCTTCAATCCTCAATCCTCAATCCTCAATCCTCAGTCCTCAATCCTCAGTCTTCAGTCCTCAATACTCAATCTTCAATCCTCAATCCTCACTCCTCAATCGTCAATCCTCAATCCTCAATTATCAATCTTCAATCCTCAATTCTCAATCGTCAATCCTCAATCCCCAAACCTCAATCTTCAATCCTCAATCCTCAATCCTCAGTCCTCAATCCTCAGTCTTCAGTCCTCAATACTCAATCTTCAATCTTCAATACCCAATACTCAATCTTCAATCCTCAATCCTCAATCCTCAATCCTCAATCCTCAATCCTCAATCCTCAATCGTCAATCTTCAATCCTCTATACTCAATCTTCAATCCTCAATCCTCAATACTCAATCCTCATTCATCAATCCTCAATACCTAATCCTCAATCTTCAATCCTCAATCCTCAATCCTCAATCCTCAATACTCAATACTCAATCCTCATTCTTCAATCCTCAGTACCCAATCCTCAATCTTCAATCCTCAATCCTCAATTCTCAATCCTCAATCCTCAATCCTCAGACCTCAAACATCAATACTCAACCCTCAGTCCTCGTCCTCAATGCACAACCCTCAATCCTCGATCCTCAATCTTCAATCATCAATATTCAATCTTCAATCCTCAATACTCAATACTCAATCCTCAAAGTTCTATCCTCAACACGCAATCCTCAATCTTCAATCCTCAATCCTCAACCCTCAATCCTCAATCCTCAACCTTAATCTTCAATCCTCAGTACTCAATCTTCAATCCTCAATGCTGAATCCTCAATCCTCAATCCTCAATCTTCAATCCTCTGTCCTTAGTCCTCAAACCTCAATCCTCAACCCTCAGCCCTCATCCTCAATCCTCAATCCTCAATCCTCAATTCTCAATCTTCAATCCTCAATACTCAATCTTCAATCCTCAATGCTCAGTCGTCAAATTTCAATTCTGAATCCTCAATCCGGAACCCTCAATCTTCAGCCCTCAGTCCTCAACAATCAGTTGTCAATCCTCAATCCTCAATAGAATATACTCAATTCACTGTTTTCAATACTCAATACTCAATCTGCAATCTTCAAATCTCTATCCACAAACATCAATTCTCATCATTCATCCCTCAACACTCAGTCCTCAATGTTCAATCCACAATCCTCAATTCTCAATCTTCACACCTCAAACCTCAACCCTCAATCCTCAATGTTCAATCCTCAATACCCAATCCTCAGTCTTCAATCCTCAATCTTCAATCCTCAATCCTCAATCCTCAATCCTCAATCCTCAGTCCTCAAACCTCAATCCTCAATCCCCAATCCTGAATCCTCAATCTTCAGCCCTCAGTCCTCCACAGTCAGTGGTCCATCCTCAATCCTCAATAGAATATCATGGTTTCACAGTTTTCAATACTCAATGCTCAACCTGCAATCTTCAAATCTCTATCCACAAACATCAATTCTCATCACTCAACCCTCAACACTCAGTCCCCAATCCACAATATTCAAGCCTCAATCCTCAATCCTCAATCCACAATCCTCAACCTTCAATCCTCAATACTCAATCTTCAATCCTCAATCCTCAACCCGCAATCCTCAATTCGCAATCCACAATAGTCGATCTTCAATCCTGAATACTCAATATTCACTCCTCAATCCTCAATCCTCAATCCTCAATCCTCATTCTTCAATCCTCAATACCCAATCCTCAATCTTCAACCCTCAATCCTCAATCCTCAATTCTCAATCCTCAACCCTCAGTCCTCAGTCCTCAAACCTCAATCATCAACCCTCAGCCCTCATCCTCAATCCTCAATCCTCAATCCTCAATTCTCAATCTTCAATCCTCAATACTCGATCTTCAATCCTCAATGCTCAGTCCTCAAATTTCGATTCTGAATCCTCAATCCGGAACCCTCAATCTTCAGCCCTCAGACCTCAACAATCAGTTGTCAATCCTCAATCCTCAATAGAATATACTCAATTCACAGTTTTCAATACTCAATACTCAACCTGCAATCTTCAAATCTGTATCCACAAACATCAATTCTCATCACTCAACCCTCAACACTCAGTCCTCAATGTTCAATCCTCAATCCTCAATTCTCAATCTTCAATCCTCAATACTGAACCTTCAATCGTCAATCCTCAATCCTCAGTCCTCAATCCTCAATCCTCAATCTTAATCTTCAATCCTCAGTACTCAATCTTCAATCCTCAATCCTCAATCCTCAATCCTAGATCGTCAACCTTCAATCCTCAATACTCAATCTTCAATCCCCAATCCTCAATCCTCAATCCTCAATCCTCAATCCTCATTCTTCAATCCTCAATACCCAATCCTCAATCTTCAACCCTCAATCCTCAATCCTCAATTCTCAATCCTCAATCCTCAGACCTCAGTCCTCAAACCTCAATCCTCAACCCTCAGCCCTCATCCTCAATCCTCAATCCTCAATCCTCAATTCTCAATCTACAATCCTCAATACTCAATCTTCAATCCTCAATGCTCAGTCCTCAAATTTCAATTCTGAATCCTCAATCCGGAATCCTCAATCTTCAGCCCTCAGTCCTCAACAATCAGTTGTCAATCCTCAATCCTCAATATAATATACTCAATTCACAGTTTTCAATACTCAATACTCAATCTGCAATCTTCAAATCTCTATCCACAAACATCAATTCTCATCACTCAACCCTCAACACTCAGGCCTCAACGCTCAATCCTCAATCCTCAATTCTCAATCTTCAATCCTCAATACTGAACCTTCAATCCTCAATCCTCAATCCTCAGTCCTCAATCCTCAATCCTCAATCTTAATCTTCAATCCTCAGTACTCAATCTTCAATCCTCAATCCTCAATCCTCAATCCTCAATCCTCAACCTTAATCTTCAATCCTCAGTACTCAATCTTCAATCCTCAATCCTAAATCCTCAATACTCAATCCTCATTCTTCAATCCTTAACACCCAATCCTCAATCTTCAATCCTCAATCCTCAATCCTCAATTCTCAATGCTCAATCCTCAATCCTCAGACCTCAAACAGCAATACTCAACACTCAGTCCTCGTCCTCAATCCACAACCCTCAATCCTCGATCCTCAATCTTCAATCAACAATATTCAATCTTCAATCCTCAATCCTCGTTCCTCAATACTCAATCCTCAATCCTCAATGTTCTATCCTCAATACGCAATCCTCAATCTTCAATCCTCAATCCTCAATCCTCAATCCTCAATCCTCAATCCTCAATCCTCAATCTTAATCTTCAATCCTCAGTACTCACCCTTCAATCCTTAATCCTCAATCCTCAGTCCTCAAACCTCAATCCTGAACCCACAATCCTGAACCCCCAATATTCAGCCCTCAGACCTCAACAACCAGTTGTGTGTCCTCAATCGTCAATACAATATCCTCAATTCACAGGTTTCAATACTCAATACTCAGCCTGCAATCTTCAAATCTCTATCCACAAACATCAATTCTCATCACTCAACCCTCAATATTCATCGCACAACCCTCAACCATCAATCCTCAGTCCTCAAAACTCAATCCCTAATCCTCAATCCTGAATCCTCAATCTTCAGCCCTTAGTCCTCAACAATCAATTGTCAATCCTCAGTCCACCATAGAATATCCTCAATTAACAGTTTTCAATACTCAATCCCTATTCTTCAATCTTCAAAACTCAATCCACAAACATCAATTCTCAACACTCAACCCTCAACACTCAGTCCTCAATCTTCAATCCTCAATCATCAATCCTCAATCTTCAATCCTCAATACTCAATCTTCAATCCTCCATCCTCAATCCTCAATCCTCAATCCTCAATCCTCAATCGTCAGGCTTCAATGCTCAATACTCAATCTTCAATCCTCAATCCTCAATCCTCAATCCTCAATCTTCGATCCTCAATACTCAATCTGCAATCCTCAATCCTCAGTCCTCACTCCTGAATCCTCATTCTTCAATCCTCAATACCGAATCCTCAATCTTCAATCCTCAATCCGCAATCCTCAATCCTCAAACCCCAATCTTCAATCCTCAATACCCAATCTTCAATCCTCAATCCTCAATCCTCAATCCTCAATCCTCAATCCTCAATCCTCAATACTCAATCGTCAATCTTCAATCCTCAATACTCAATCTTCAATCCTCAATCCTCAATACTCAATACTCAATCCTCATTCTTCAATCCTCAATACCCAATACCCAATCTTCAATCCTCAATCCTCAATCCTCAGAACTCAAACATCAATACTCAACCGTCAGTCCTCGTCCTCAATCCACAACCCCCAATACTCAATCCTCAATCTTCAATTCTCAATCCTCAATCCTCAGCCCTCAATCCTCGGTCCTCAAACCACAATCCTGAATCCTCAATCCTGAATCCTCAACCTTCAGCCCTCAGTCCTCAACAATCAGTTGTGAATCCTCAATCCTCAAGAGAATATCATCAATTCACAGTTTTCAATACTCAATACTCAATCTGCAATCTTCAAATCTCTATCCTCAAACATCAATTCTCATCACTCAACCCTCAACACTCAGTCGTCAATCCTCAATCCTCAAACCTCAATCCTCAATCCTCAATCCTCAACCCTGAATCTTAATCTTCAATCCTCAGTACTCAATCCTCAATCCTCAATCCTCAGTCATCAAACATCAATACTCAACCCTCAGTCCTCGTCCTCAATCCACAACCCTCAATCCTCGATCCTCAATCTTCAATCATCAATATTCAATCTTCAATCCTCAATACTCAATCCTCAATCCTCAATGTTCTATCCTCAATACGCAATCCTCAATCTTCAATCCTCAATCCTCAACCCTCAATCCTCAATCCTCAACCTTAATCTTCAATCCTCAGTACTCAATCTTCAATCCTCAATGCTGAATCCTCAATCCTCAATCCTCAATCTTCAATCCTCTGTCCTTAGTCCTCAAACCTCAATCCTCAACCCTCAGCCCTCATCCTCAATCCTCAATCCTCAATCCTCAATTCTCAATCTTCAATCCTCAATACTCAATCTTCAATCCTCAATGCTCAGTCGTCAAATTTCAATTCTGAATCCTCACTCCGGAACCCTCAATCTTCAGCCCTCAGTCCTCAACAATCAGTTGTCAATCCTCAATCCTCAATAGAATATACTCAATTCACAGTTTTCAATACTCAATACTCAATCTGCAATCTTCAAATCTCTATCCACAAACATCAATTCTCATCATTCATCCCTCAACACTCAGTCCTCAATGTTCAATCCACAATCCTCAATTCTCAATCTTCACACCTCAAACCTCAACCCTCAATCCTCAATGTTCAATCCTCAATACCCAATCCTCAGTCTTCAATCCTCAATCTTCAATCCTCAATCCTCAATCCTCAATCCTCAATCCTCAGTCCTCAAACCTCAATCCTCAATCCCCAATCCTGAATCCTCAATCTTCAGCCCTCAGTCCTCCACAGTCAGTGGTCCATCCTCAATCCTCAATAGAATATCATGGTTTCACAGTTTTCAATACTCAATGCTCAACCTGCAATCTTCAAATCTCTATCCACAAACATCAATTCTCATCACTCAACCCTCAACACTCAGTCCCCAATCCACAATATTCAAGCCTCAATCCTCAATCCTCAATATACAATCCTCAACCTTCAATCCTCAATACTCAATCTTCAATCCTCAATCCTCAACCCGCAATCCTCAATTCGCAATCCACAATAGTCGATCTTCAATCCTCAATACTCAATATTCACTCCTCAATCCTCAATCCTCAATCCTCAATCCTCAATCTTCGATCCTCAATACTCAATCTGCAATCCTCAATCCTCAGTCCTCACTCCTCAATCCTCATTCTTCAATCCTCAATACCGAATCCTCAATCTTCAATCCTCAATCCGCAATCCTCAATCCTCAATCCCCAATCTTCAATCCTCAATACCCAATCTTCAATCCTCAATCCTCAATCCTCAATCCTCAATCCTCAATCCTCAATCCTCAATACTCAATCGTCAATCTTCAATCCTCAATACTCAATCTTCAATCCTCAATACTCAGTCTTCAATCCTCAATCCTCAATCCTCAATCCTCAATATTCAATCCTCAATCCTCAATCCTCAATCGTCAATCCTCCGTCTTCGATCCTCCATACCCAATCCTCAATCTTCAATCCTCAATCCCCAATCCTCAATTCTCAATCCTCAATCCTCAGTCCTCAGTCCTCAAACCTCAATCCTCAACCCTCAGCCCTCATAGTCAATCCTCAATACTCAATCCTCAATCCTCAATCTTCAATCCTCAATACTCAACCTTCAATCCTCAATCCCCAATTCTCAATCCTCAATACTGAATCCTCAATCGTCAATCCTCGATCCCCAATCCTCAATGTTCAATACTCAATCCTCAATCCTCAATCCAAAATCCTCAATCTTCAAACCTCAATACTCATTCTTCAATTCTCAATCCTCAATCCTCAATACTCAATCCTCAATCCTCAGTCCTCAATCTTCAATCCCCAATCCTCAGTCCTCAATCCTCAATCCTCATTCTTCAATCCTCAATACCCAATCCTCAATCTTCAATCCTCAATCCTCAATCCTCAATTCTCAATCCTCAATCCTCAGTCCTCAGTCCTCAAACCTCAATCCTCAAGCCTCAGCCCTCATCGTCAATCCTCAATCCTCAATCCTCAATCCTCAATCTTCAATCCTGAATACACAATCTTCAACCCTCAGTCCTCAATTCTCAATCCTCAACACTCAATCCTTAATCCTCAATCCTCAATCCTCAATCTTCAATCCTCAATACTCAATCATCAATCCTCAATCATCAATCCTCAGTCCTCAATCCTCAATCCTCAATCCTCAATCTTCAATCCTCAATACTCAATCATCAATCCTCAATCCTCAATCCTCTATCTTCAATCCTCAATACTCAATCTTCAATCCTCAATCCTCAATCCTCAATCCTCAATCCTCAGTCCTCAATCTTCAATCCCCAATCCTCAGTCCTCAATCCTCAATCCTCATTCTTCAATCCTCAATACCCAATCCTCAATCTTCAATCCTCAATCCTCAATCCTCAATTCTCAATCCTCAATCCTCAGTCCTCAGTCCTCAAACCTCAATCCTCAACCCTCAGCCCTCATCGTCAATCCTCAATCCTCAATCCTCAATCCTCAATCTTCAATCCTGAATACACAATCTTCAACCCTCAATCCTCAATTCTCAATCCTCAACACTCAATCCTTAATCCTCAATCCTCAATCCTCAATCTTCAATCCTCAATACTCAATCATCAATCCTCAATCATCAATCCTCAGTCCTCAATCCTCAATCCTCAATCCTCAATCATCAATCCTCAATACTCAATCATCAATCCTCAATCCTCAATCCTCAATCTTCAATCCTCAATACTCAATCTTCAATCCTCAATCCTCAATCCTCAATCCTCAATCTTCAATCCTCAATCCTCAATCCTCAATCCTCAATCCTCAGTCTTCGATCCTCAATACCCAATCCTCAATCTTCAATCCTCAATCCTCAATCCTCAATTCTCAATCCTCAATCCTCAGTCCTCAGTCCTCAAACCTCAATCCTCAACCCTCAGCCCTCATCGTCAATCCTCAATCCTCAATCCTCAATCCTCAATCTTCAATCCTGTATACACAATCTTCAACCCTCAATCCTCAATTCTCAATCCTCAAAAACTCAATCCTCAATCCTCAATCCTCAATCCTCAATCTTCAATCCTCAATACTCAATCATCAATCCTCAGCCCTCATCCTCAATCCTCATTCCTCAATCCTCAATCTTCAATCTTCAATCCTCAATAATCAATCTTCAACCCTCAATCCTCAGTCCTCAAACCTCAATTCAGAATCCTCAATCCTGAATCCTCAATTTTCAGCCCTCAGCCCTCAACAATCAGTTGTCAATACTCAATCCTCAATAGAATATCCTCAATTCACAGTTTTCAATACTCAATGCTCAATCTGCAATCTTCAAACCTCTATCCACAAACACCAATTCTCATCACTCAACCCTCAACACTCAGTCCTTAATGTTCAATCCTCAATCCTCAATCCACAATCCTCAATAATCAATCTTCAATCCTCAATCCTCAATCCTCAATCCTCATTCTTCAATCCTCAATACCCAATCCTCAATCTTCAATCCTCGATCCACAATCCTCAATTCTCAATCCTCAATCCTCAGTCCTCAGTCCTTAAACCTCAATCCTCATCCCTCAGCCATAATCCTCAATCCTCAATCCTCAATCCTCAATCCTCAATCTTCAATCCTCAATACTCAATCTTCAATCCTCAATCCTCAATCCTCAGTCCTCAAACCTCAATTCTGAATCCTCAATCCTGAATCCTCAATCTTCAGCCCTCAGTCCTCAACAATCAGGTGACAATCCTCAATACCCAATAGAATATCGTCAATTCACAGCTTTCAATACTCAATACTTAATCTGCATTCTTCAAATCTCCATCCACAAACATCAATTCTCATCACTCAACCCCCAGCACTCAGTCCTCAATGTTCAATCCTCAATCCTCAATTCTCAATCTTCAATCCTCAATACTCAATCTTTAATCCTGAATCCACAATCCTCAATCTTCAATCCTCAATCCCCAATACTCAATCCTCAATCCCCAATCCTCAATCCTCAATCCTCAATCCTCAGTCCTCAATCCTCAATCTTCAATCCTCAATCCTCAATCTTCAATCCTGTATACACAATCTTCAACCCTCAATCCTCAATTCTCAATCCTCAAAACTCAATCCTCAATCCTCAATCCTCAATCCTCAATCTTCAATCCTCAATACTCAATCATCAATCCTCAATCATCAATCCTCAGTCCTCAATCCTCAATCCTCAATCCTCAATCTTCAATCCTCAATCCTCAATACTGAATCCTCAATCGTCAATCCTCAATCCCCAATCCTCAATGATCAATACTCAATCCTCAATCCTCTATCCAAAATCCTCAATCTTCAAACCTCAATACTCAATCTTCAATTCTCAATCCTCAATCCTCAATCCTCAATCCTCAATCCTCAGTCCTCAGTCCTCAAACCTCAATCCTCAACCCTCAGCCCTCATCGTCAATCCTCAATCCTCAATCCTCAATCCTCAATATTCAATCCTGAATACACAATCTTCAACCCTCAATCGTCAATTCTCAATCCTCAACACTCAATCCTTAATCCTCAATCCTCATTCTTCAATCCTCAATACCCAATCCTCAATCTTCAATCCTCGATCCACAATCCTCAATTCTCAATCCTCAATCCTCAGTCCTCAGTCCTTAAACCTCAATCCTCAACCCTCAGCCATAATCCTCAATCCTCAATCCTCAATCCTCAATCCTCAATCTTCAATACTCAATCTTCAATCCTCAATCCTCAATCCTCAGTCCTCAAACCTCAATTCTGAATCCTCAATCCTGAATCCTCAATCTTCAGCCCTCAGTCCTCAACAATCAGGTGACAATCCTCAATACCCAATAGAATATCGTCAATTCACAGCTTTCAATACTCAATACTTAATCTGCATTCTTCAAATCTCCATCCACAAACATCAATTCTCATCACTCAACCCTCAACACTCAGTCCTCAATGTTCAATCCTCAATCCTCAATTCTCAATCTTCAATCCTCAATACTCAATCTTTAATCCTGAATCCACAATCCTCAATCTTCAATCCTCAATCCCCAATACTCAATCCTCAATCCCCAATCCTCAATCCTCAGTCCTCAATCCTCAATCCTCAATCCTCAATCTTCAATCCTCAATACTCAATCATCAATCCTCAATCCTCAATCCTCAATCTTCAATCCTCAATACTCAATCTTCAATCCTCAATCCTCAATCCTCAATCCTCAATCTTCAATCCTCAATCCTCAATCCTCAATCGTCAATCCTCCGTCTTCGCTCCTCAATACCCAATCCTCAATCTTCAATCCTCAATCCCCAATCCTCAATTCTCAATCCTCAATCCTCAGTCCTCAGTCCTCAAACCTCAATCCTCAACCCTCAGCCCTCATAGTCAATCCTCAATACTCAATCCTCAATCCTCGATCTTCAATCCTCAATACTCAACCTTCAATCCTCAATCCTCAATTCTCAATCCTCAATACTGAATCCTCAATCGTCAATCCTCAATCCCCAATCCTCAATGTTCAATACTCAATCCTCAATCCTCTATCCAAAATCCTCAATCTTCAAACCTCAATACTCAATCTTCAATTCTCAATCCTCAATCCTCAATCCTCAATCCTCAATCCTCAGTCCTCAGTCCTCAAACCTCAATCCTCAACCCTCAGCCCTCATCGTCAATCCTCAATCCTCAATCCTCCATCCTCAATATTCAATCCTGAATACACAATCTTCAACCCTCAATCGTCAATTCTCAATCCTCAACACTCAATCCTTAATCCTCAATCCTCAATCCTCAATCTTCAATCCTCAATACTCAATCATCAATCCTCAATCATCAATCCTCAGTCCTCAATCCTCAATCCTCAATCCTCAATCTTCAATCCTCAATACTCAATCATCAATCCTCAATCCTCAATCCTCTATCTTCAATCCTCAATACTCAATCTTCAATCCTCAATCCTCAATCCTCAATCCTCAATCTTCAATCCTCAATCCTCAATCCTCAATCCTCAATCCTCAGTCTTCGATCCTCAATACCCAATCCTCAATCTTCAATCCTCAATCCTCAATCCTCAATTCTCAATCCTCAATCCTCAGTCCTCAGTCATCAAACCTCAATCCTCAACCCTCAGCCCTCATAGTCAATCCTCAATCCTCAATCTTCAACCCTCAATACTCAACCTTCAATCCTCTATCCTCAATTCTCAATCCTCAATACTGAATCCTCAATCGTCAATCCTCAATCCCCAATCCTCAATCTTCAATACTCAATCCTCAATCCTCAATCCAAAATCCTCAATCTTCAAACCTCAATACCCAATCTTCAATCCTCAATCCTCAATCCTCAATCCTCAGACCTCAGACATCAATACTGAACCCTCAGTCCTCGTCCTCAATCCACAGCCCTCAATCCTCAATCCTCAATCTTCAATCATCAATATTCAATCTTCAGTCCTCAATCCTCAATACTCAATCCTCAATCCTCAATCCTCAATGTTCAGTCAGCAATACCCAATCCTCAATCTTCAATCCTCAATCCTCAATCCTCAATCCTCAATCCTCAATCCTCAATCCTCAATCCTCAGTACTCAAACCTCAATCCTGAATCCTCAATCCTGAATCCTCAATCTTCAGACCTCGGTGCTCAAAAATCAGTTGTCAATTCTCAATCCTCAATAGAATATCATCAATTCACAGTTTTCAATACTCAATACTCAATCTGCTATCTTTAAATCTCTATCCACAAACATCAATTCTCATCAGTCAACCCTCAACACTCAGTCCCCAATCCTCAATCTTCAATCCTCAATCCTCAATCCTCAATCCTCAATCCTCAATCCTCAATCTTCAATCCTCAATACTCAATCATCAATCCTAAATCCTCAATCCTCAGTCCTCAATCCTCAAACCTCAATCCTCAACCCTCAGCCCTCATCCTCAATCCTCATTCCTCAATCCTCAATCTTCAATCTTCAATCCTCAATAATCATTCTTCAACCCTCAATCCTCAGTCCTCAAACCTCAATTCTGAATCCTCAATCCTGAATCCTCAATTTTCAGCCCTCAGCCCTCAACAATCAGTTGTAAATTCTCAATCCTCAATAGAATATCATCAATTCACAGTTTTCAATACTCAATACTCAATCTGCAATCTTTAAATCTCAATCCACAAACACCAATTCTCATCACTCGACCCTCAATACTCAGTCCCCAGTCCTCAATCTTCAATCCTCAATCCTCAATCCTCAACCCTCAATCCCCTACATTCAATCCTCAATACTCAATCTTCAATACTCAATCCTCAATCCTCAATCCTCAATCCTCAATCTTCAATCCTCAATCCTCAGTCCTCAATCCTCAATCCTCATTATTCAATCCTCAATACCCAATCCTCAATCTTCAATCCTCAATCCTCAATCCTCAATTCTCAATCCTCAATCCTCAGTCCTCAGTCCTCAAACCTCAATCCTCAACCCTCAGCCCTCATCGTCAATCCTCAATCCTCAATCCTCAATCCTCAATCTTCAATCCTCAATACTCAATCTTCAATCCTCAATCCTCAATCCTCAATCCTCAATCTTCAATCCTCAATCCTCAATCCTCAATCCTCAATCCTCAGTCTTCAATCCTCAATACCCAATCCTCAATCCTCAATCCTCAATCCTCAATCCTCAATGTTCAATACGCAATACCCAATCCTCAATCTTCAATCACCAATCCTCAATCCTCAATCCTCAATCCTCAATCCTCAATCCTCAATCCTCAATCCTCAGTCCTCAAACCTCAATCCTGGATCCTCAATCCTGAATCCTCAATCTTCAGACCTCAGTCCTCAACAATCAGGTGTAAATTCTCAATCCTCAATAGAATATCATCAATTCACAGTTTTCAATACTCAATACTCAATCTGCAATCTTTAAATCTCTATCCACAAACACCAATTATCATCACTCAACACTCAATACTCAGTCCCCAGTCCTCAATCTTCAATCCTCAATCCTCAATCCTCAACCCTCAATCCCCTACATTCAATCCTCAATACTCAATCTTCAATACTCAATCCTCAATCGTCAATCCTCAATCCTCAATCTTCAATCCTCAATCCTCAGTCCTCAATCCTGAATCCTCATTCTTCAATCCTCAATACCCAATCCTCAATCTTCAATCCTCAATCCTCAATCCTCAATTCTCAATCCTCAATCCTCAGTCCTCAGTCCTCAAACCTCAATCCTCAACCCTCAGCCCTCATCGTCAATCCTCAATCATCAATCTTCAATCCTCAATCTTCAATCCTGTATACACAATCTTCAACCCTCAATCCTCAATTCTCAATCCTCAAAACTCAATCCTCAATCCTCAATCCTCAATCCTCAATCTTCAATCCTCAATACTCAATCATCAATCCTCAATCATCAATCTTCAATCCTCAATACTCAATCCTCAATCCTCAATCTTCAATCCTCAATAATCAATCATCAACCCTCAATCCTCAACCCTCAGCCCTCATCCTCAATCCTCATTCCTCAATCCTCAATCTTCAATCTTCAATCCTCAATAATCAATCTTCAACCCTCAATCCTCAGTCCTCAAACCTCAATTCAGAATCCTCAATCCTGAATCCTCAATTTTCTGCCCTCAGCCCTCAACAATCGGTTGTCAATACTCAATCCTCAATAGAATATCCTCAATTCACAGTTTTCAATACTCAATGCTCAATCTGCAATCTTCAAACCTCTATCCACAAACACCAATTCTCAACACTCAACCCTCAACACTCAGTCCTCAATGTTCAATCCTCAATCCTCAATCCACAATCCTCAATAATCAATCTTCAATCCGCAATACTCAATCTTCAAAACTCAATCCTCAATCCTCAATCCTCAATCCTCATTCTTCAATCCTCAATACCCAATCCTCAATCTTCAATCCTCGATCCAAAATCCTCAACTCTCAATCCTCAATCCTCAGTCCTCAGTCCTTAAACCTCAATCATCAACCCTCAGCCATCATCCTCAATCCTCAATCCTCAATCCTCAATCCTCAATCTTCAATCCTCAATACTCAATCTTCAATCCTCAATCCTCAATCCTCTGTCCTCAAACCTCAATTCTGAATCCTCAATCCTGAATCCTCAATCTTCAGCCCTCAGTCCTCAACAATCAGGTGACAATCCTCAATACCCAATAGAATATCGTCAATTCACAGCTTTCAATACTCAATACTTAATCTGCATTCTTCAAATCTCCTTCCACAGACATCAATTCTCATCACTCAACCCTCAACACTCAGTCCTCAATGTTCAATACTCAATCCTCAATTCTCAATCTTCAATCCTCAATACTCAATCTTTAATCCTGAATCCACAATCCTCAATCTTCAATCCTCAATCCCCAATACTCAACCCTCAATTATCAATTCTCAATCCTCAATCATCAATCCTCAATCTTCAATACTCAATCCTCAATCCTCAATCCTCAATCGTCAATACTCAGTCCTCAATCCTCAATCATCAATCCTCAATCATCAATCCTCAATACTCAATCTTTAATCCTCAATCTTCAATCCTCAATCTTCAATCTTCAACCCTCAGTCCTCATTCTTCAATCCTCAATAACCAATCCTCAATCTTCAATCCTCAATAATCAATCCTCAATTCTCAATCCTCAATCCTCAATCCTCAGACCTCAAACATCAATACTCAACCATCAGTCCTCGTCCTCAATCCACAACCCTCAATACTCAATCCTCAATCTTCAATCATCAATATTCAATCTTCAATCCTCAATCCTCAATCCTCAATCCTCAATCCTCTGACCTCAAACATGAATACTCAACCCTCAGTCCTCGTCCTCAATCCACAACCCTCAATCCTCAATCCTCAATATTCAATCATCAATATTCAATCTTCAGTCCTCAATCCTCAATCCTCAGTCCTCAATCCTCAATGTTCAATCCGCAATACCCAATCCTCAATCTTCAACCCTCAATCCTCAATCCTCAATCCTCAATCCCCAATCCTGAGTCCTCAAACCTCAATCCTGAAACCTCAATCCTGAATCCTCAATCTTCAGACCTCAGTCCTCAACAATCAGTTGTCAATTCTTAATCCTCAATAGAATGTCATCAATTCACAGTTTTCAATACTCAATACTCAATCTGCAATCTTTAAATCTCTATCCACAAACACCAATTCTCATCACTCAACCCTCAACACTCAGTCCCCAATCTTCAATCTTCAATCCTCAATCCTCAATCCTCAATCCTCAATCCTCAATCTTCAATCCTCAATACTCAATCATCAATCCTGAATCCTCAATCCTCAATCCTCAATCCACAACCCTCAATCGTCAGTCTTCAATCCTCAATCCTCAATCCTCATTCTTCAATCCTCAATACCCAATCCTCAATCTTCAATCCTCAATCCTCAATCCTCTATCTTCAATCCTCAATACTCAATCATCAATCCTCGATCATCAATCCTCAGTACTCAATCCTCAATCCTCAATCCTCAATCTTCAATCCTCAATACTCAATCATCAATCCTCAATCCTCAATCCTCAATCTTCAATCCTCAATACTCAATCTTCAATCCTCAATCCTCAATCCTCAGTCCTCATTCCTCAACCCTCAATCCCCTACATTCAATCCTCAATACTCAATCTTCAATACTCAATCCTCAATCCTCAATCCTCATTCCTCAATCTTCAATCCTCAATCCTCAGTCCTCAATCCTGAATCCTCATTCTTCAATCCTCAATACCCAATCCTCAATCTTCAATCCTCAATCCTCAATCCTCAATTCTCAATCCTCAATCCTCAGTCCTCTGTCCTCAAACCTCAATCCTCAACCCTCAGCCCTCATCGTCAATCCTCAATCCTCAATCCTCAATCCTCAATCTTCAATCCTGTATACACAATTTTCAACCCTCAATCCTCAATTCTCAGTCCTCAAAACTCAATCCTCAATCCTCAATCCTCAATCCTCAATCTTCAATCCTCAATACTCAATCATCAGTCCTCAATCATCAATCCTCAGTCCTCAATCCTCAATCCTCAATCCTCAATCTTCAATCCTCAGTACTCAATCATCAATCCTCAATCCTCAATCCTCAATCTTCAATCAACAATACTCAATCTTCAATCCTCAATCCTCAATCCCCAATCCTCAATCCTCATTCTTCAATCCTCAATACCCAATTCTCAATATTCAATCCTCAATCCTCAATCCTCAATCCTCAATCCTCAATCCTCAATCCTCAATCTTCAATCCTCAGTCCCAAATCCTCAATCTACAATACTCACTCCTCAATCCTCAGTCTTCAATCCTCAATGCTCAATCCTCAATCCTCAATCCTCAATCTTCAATCCTCAATACTCAACCTTCAATCCTCAATCCTCAATTCTCAATCCCCAATGCTCAATCCTCAATCGTCAATCCTCAATCCCCAATCCCCAATCTTCAATCCTCAATCCTCAATCCTCAATCCTCAGTCCTCAATCCTCAGTCTTCAGTCCTCAATACTCAATCTTCAATCCTCAATCCTCACTCCTCAATCGTCAATCCTCAATCCTCAATTATCAATCTTCAATCCTCAATTCTCAACCTTCGATCCTCAATCTTGAATCCTCAGTCCCCAATTCTCAATCTTCTATCCTCAATACTCAATCCTCAATCCTCAATGTTCTATCCTCAGTACGCAATCCTCAATCTTCAATCCTCAATCCTCAATCCTCAATCCTCAACCCTCAATCTCAATCTTCAATCCTCAACACTCAATATTCAATCCTCATTCTTCAATCCTCAATACCCAATCCTCAATCTTCAATCCTCAATCCTCAATCCTCAGTTCGCAATCCTCAATCCTCAATCCTCAGACCTCAGGCATCAACACTCAACCCTCAGTCCTCGTTCTCAATCCACAACCCTCAATCCTCGATCTTCAATCTTCAATCATCAATATTCAACCTTCAATCCTCAATCCTCAATCCTCAATACTCAATCCTCAATCCTCAATGGTCTATCCTCAATACGCAATCCTCAATCTTCAATCCTCAAACCTCAATCCTCAATCCTCAATCCTCAACCCTCAATCTTAATCTTCAATCCTCAGTACTCAATCTTCAATCCTCAATCCTCAATACTCAATCCTCAATCCTCATTATTCAATCCTCAATACCCAATCCTCAATCTTCAATCCTCAATCCTCAATCCTCAATCCTCAATCCTCAATCTTCAATCCTCAATCCTCAATTCTCAATCCTCAATCCTCAATCTTCAATCTTCGATACTCAATCTTCAATCCTCAATCCTCAATCCTCAATCCTCAATCCTCAATCGTCAATCTTCAATCCTCAATACTCAATCTTCAATTCTCAATCCTCAATGCTCAATCCTCAATCCTCATTCTTCAATCCTCAATACCCAATTCTCAATATTCAATCCTCAATCCTCAATCCTCAATCCTCAATCCTCAATCCTCAATCCTCAATCTTCAATCCTCAGTCCCAAATCCTCAATCTTCAATACTCACTCCTCAATCCTCAGTCTTCAATCCTCAATGCTCAATCCTCAATCCTCAATCCTCAATCTTCAATCCTCAATACTCAACCTTCAATCCTCAATCCTCAATTCTCAATCCCCAATGCTCAATACTCAATCGTCAATCCTCAATCCCCAAACCTCAATCTTCAATCCTCAATCCTCAATCCTCAGTCCTCAATCCTCAGTCTTCAGTCCTCAATACTCAATCTTCAATCTTCAATACCTAATCCTCAATCTTCAATCCTCAATCCTCAATCCTCAATCCTCAATACTCAATACTCAATCCTCATTCTTCAATCCTCAGTACCCAATCCTCAATCTTCAATCCTCAATCCTCAATTCTCAATCCTCAATCCTCAATCCTCAGACCTCAAACATCAATACTCAACCCTCAGTCCTCGTCCTCAATGCACAACCCTCAATCCTCGATCCTCAATCTTCAATCATCAATATTCAATCTTCAATCCTCAATACTCAATCCTCAATCCTCAAAGTTCTATCCTCAACACGCAATCCTCAATCTTCAATCCTCAATCCTCAACCCTCAATCCTCAATCCTCAACCTTAATCTTCAATCCTCAGTACTCAATCTTCAATCCTCAATGCTGAATCCTCAATCCTCAATCCTCAATCTTCAATCCTCTGTCCTTAGTCCTCAAACCTCAATCCTCAACCCTCAGCCCTCATCCTCAATCCTCAATCCTCAATCCTCAATTCTCAATCCTCAATCCTCAATCGTCAATCTTCAATCCTCAATGCTCAGTCCTCAAATTTCAATTCTGAATCCTCAATCCGGAATCCTCAATCTTCAGCCCTCAGTCCTCAACAATCAGTTGTCAATCCTCAATCCTCAATAGAATATACTCAATTCACAGTTTTCAATACTCAATACTCAATCTGCAATCTTCAAATCTCTATCCACAAACATCAATTCTCATCACTCAACCCTCAACACTCAGTCCTCAACACTCAATCCTCAACCCTCAATTCTCAATCTTCAATCCTCAATACTGAACCTTCAATCCTCAATCCTCAATCCTCAGTCCTCAATCCTCAATCCTCAATCTTAATCTTCAATCCTCAGAACTCAATCTTCAATCCTCAATCCTCAATCCTCAAACCTCAATCCTCAATCTTCAATCCTCAATACTCAATCTTCAATCCTCAATCCTCAATCCTCAATCCTCAATCCTCAATCCCCAATCTTAATCTTCAATCCTCAGTACTCAATCATCAAGCCTCAATCCTCAATTCTCAATCCTCAATCCTCTACCTTCAATCCTCAATACTCAATCTTCAATCCTCAATCCTCAATCCTCAATCCTCAATCCTCAATCCTCAATCCTCAGTCCTCACTCCTAGACCCTCATTCTTCAATCCTCAATACCGAATCCTCAATCTTCAATCCTCAATCCTCAATCCTCAATCCTCAATCCTCTATCCTGAATCCTCAGACTTCAAACATCAATACTCAACCCTCAGTCCTCGTCCTCAATCCACAACCCTCAATCCTCAATCCTCAATATTCAGTCATTAATATTCAACCTTCAATCCTCAATCCTCAATCCTCTATCCTCAACACTCAATCCTCACTGTTCAATCTTCAATACCCAATCATCAGTCTTCAATCCTCAATCCTCAATCCTCAATCCTCAATCCTCAATCCTCTGTCCTCTAACCTCAATCCTGAATCCTCAAACCGGAATCCTCAATCTTCAGCCCTAAGTCCTCAACCATCAGTTGTGAATTCTCAATCCTCAATAGATTATCCTCAATTCACAGTTTTCAATACTCAATGCTCAATCTGCAATCTTGAGACCTCTATCCACAAACATCAATTCTCATCACTCAACCCTCAATACTCAGACCCCAATCCCCAATCTTCAATCCTCAATCCTCAATCCTCAATCCTCAATCCTCAACCTTAATCTTCAATCCTCAGTACTCAATCTTCAATCCTCAATCCTAAATCCTCAATACTCAATCCTCATTCTTCAATCCTCAACACCCAATCCTCAATCTTCAATCCTCAATCCTCAATCCTCAATTCTCATTGCTCAATCCTCAATCCTCAGACCTCAAACAGCAATACTCAACACTCAGTCCTCGTCCTCAATCCACAACCCTCAATCCTCGATCCTCAATCTTCAATCAACAATATTCAATCTTCAATCCTCAATCCTCATTCCTCAATACTCAATCCTCAATCCTCAATGTTCTATCCTCAATACGCAATCCTCAATCTTCAATCCTCAATCCTCAATCCTCAATCCTCAATCCTCAATCCTCAATCCTCAATCTTAATCTTCAATCCTCAGTACTCACCCTTCAATCCTTAATCCTCAATCCTCAGTCCTCAAACCTCAATCCTGAACCCACAATCCTGAACCCCCAATATTCAGCCCTCAGGCCTCAACAACCAGTTGTGTGTCCTCAATCGTCAATAGAATATCCTCAATTCACAGGTTTCAATACTCAATACTCAGCCTGCAATCTTCAAATCTCTATCCACAAACATCAATTCTCATCACTCAACCCTCAATATTCATCGCACAACCCTCAACCATCAATCCTCAGTCCTCAAAACTCAATCCCTAATCCTCAATCCTGAATCCTCAATCTTCAGCCCTTAGTCCTCAACAATCAATTGTCAATCCTCAGTCCACCATAGAATATCCTCAATTTACAGTTTTCAATACTCAATCCCTATTCTTCAATCTTCAAAACTCAATCCACAAACATCAATTCTCAACACTCAACCCTCAACACTCAGTCCTCAATCTTCAATCCTCAATCATCAATCCTCAATCTTCAATCCTCAATACT
This sequence comes from Calliopsis andreniformis, assembly GCF_051401765.1. Classification (NCBI taxonomy): domain Eukaryota; kingdom Metazoa; phylum Arthropoda; class Insecta; order Hymenoptera; family Andrenidae; genus Calliopsis; species Calliopsis andreniformis. The sequence continues at coordinate 1,312,569 of NW_027480535.1, read as the reverse complement.
CAATCTTCAATCCTCCATCCTCAATCCTCAATCCTCAATCCTCAATCCTCAATCGTCAGGCTTCAATGCTCAATACTCAATCTTCAATCCTCAATCCTCAATCCTCAATCCTCAATCATCATTCTTCAATTCTCAATACCCAATCCTCAATCTTCAATCCTCAATCCTCAATCATCAATTCTCAATCCTCAATCGTCAGTCCTCAGTCCTCAAACCTCAAACCTCAACCCTCAGCCCTCATCCTCAATCCTTAATCGACAATCCTCAATCCTCAATCTTCTATCCTCAATACTCAATCTTCAATCCTGAATCCTCAGTCCTCAATGTTCAATCCTCAATCCTCAATTATCAATCTTCAATCCTCAATTCTCAATCTTCGGTCCTCAATCTTGAATCCTCAGTCCCCAATTCTCAATCTTCTATCCTCAATCCTCAATCCTCCCATCGTCAATCCTCAATACTCAGTCTGCAATCCTCAATCGTCAATACATAATCCTCAATCCTCAATCGTCAATCCTCAATACTCAATCTTCAATCCTCAATCCTCAATCCTCAATCCTCAATCCTCGATCCTCAATCCTCAATCGTCAATCTTCTATCCTCAATACTCAATCTTCAATCCTCAATCCTCAATCCTCAATCCTCAATCCTCATTCTTCAATCCTCAATACCCAATCCTCAATCTTCAATCCTCAATCCTCATTCCTCAATCCTCAATCCTCAATCCCCAATCCTCATTCTTCAACCCTCAATACCCAATCCTCAATCTTCAATCCGCAATCCTCAATCCTCAATCCTCAATCCTCAATCCTCAATCCTCAATCCTCAGACATCAAACATCAATACTCAGCCGTCAGTCCTCGTCCTCAACCCACAACCATCAATCCTCAATCCTCAATATTCAATCATCAATATTCAATCTTCAGTCCTCAATCCTCAATCCTCAATACTCAATCCTCAATCCTCAATGTTCTATCCTCAATACGCAATCCTCAATCTTCAATCCTCAATCCTCAATCCTCAATCCTCAATCCTCAATCCTCAATCTTAACCTTCAATCCTCAGTACTCAATCTTCAATCCTCAATCCTCAATCCTTAATCCTCAATCCTCAATCTTCAATTCTCAATACTCAATCTTCAATCCTCAATCCTCAATCCTCAATCCTCAATCCTCAGTCGTCAATCTTCAATCCTCAATACTCAATCTTCAATCCTCAATCCTCAATACTCAATACTCAATCCTCATTCTTCAATCCTCAATACACAATCCTCAATCTTCAATCCTCAATCCTCAATCCTCAGACCTCAAACATCAATACTCAACACTCAGTCCTCGTCCTCAACCCACAACCCTCAATCCTCGATCCTCAATCTCAATCATCTATATTCAATCTTCAATCCTCAATCCTCAGTCCTCAATACTAAATCCTCAATCCTCAATGTTCTATCCTCAATACGCAATCCTCAATCTTCAATCCTCATTCCTCAATCCTCAATCCTCAATCCTCAATCCTCAATCTTAATCTTCAATCCTCAGTACTCAATCTTCAATCCTCAATCCTCATTCCTCAGTCCTCAAACCTCAATCCTGAATCCACAATCCTGAACCCCCAATATTCAGCCCTCAGACTTCAACAATCAGTTGTGAATCCTCAATCGTCAATAGAATATCCTCAATTCACAGGTTTCAATACTCAATACTCAGCCTGCAATCTTCAAATCTCTATCCACAAACATCAATTCTCATCACTCAACCCTCAATATTCAACGCACAACCCTCAACCATCAATCCTCAGTCCTCAAAACTCAATACCTAATCCTCAATCCTGAATCCTCAATCTTCAGCCCTCAGTCCTCAACAATCAATTGTCAATCCTCAGTCCTCCATAGAATATCCTCAATTCACAGTTTTCAATACTCAATACTCAATCTGCAATCTTCAAATCTCTATCCAGAAACATAAATTCTCATTACTCAACCCTCAACACTCAGTACTCAATGTTCAACCCTCATCCTCAATTTTGAATCTTCAATTCTTAATACTGAATCTTCAATTCGCAATCCTCAATCCTCAGTCCTCAATCCTCGATCCTCAATCCTCAATCTTCAATCCTCAATACTCAATCTTCAATCCTCAATCCGCAATCCTCAATCCTCATTCGTCAATCCACAAAACCCAATCCTCAATCTTCAATCTTCAATCCTCAATTCTCAATTCTCAATCCTCAATCCTCAGACCTCAGACATCAATATTCAACACTCAGTCCTCAATCCTCAATCTTCAATCCTCAATCCTCAATCGTCAGGCTTCAATGCTCAATACTCAATCTTCAATCCTCAATCCTCAATCCTCAATCCTCAATCCTCATTCTTCAATCCTCAATACCCAATCCTCAATCTTCAATCCTCAATCCTCAATCCTCTATTCTCAATCCTCAATCCTCAGTCCTCAGTCCTCAAACCGCAATCCTCAACCCTCAGACCTCATCCTCAATCCTTAATCGACAATTCTCAATCCTCAATCTTCTATCCTCAATACTCAATCTTCAATCCTGAATCCTCAGTCCTCAATGTTCAATCCTCAATCGTCAATTATCAATCTTCAATCCTCAATTCTCAATCTTCGATCCTCAATCTTGAATCCTCAGTCCCCAATTCTCAATCTTCTATCATCAATCCTCAATCCTCCCATCGTCAATCCTCAATACTCAGTCTGCAATCCTCAATCCTCAATCCTCCATCCTCAACACTCAATCCTCAAGCGTCAATCCTCAATCCTCAATCCTCAATCCTCAATCTTCGATCCTCAATTCTCAATCTTCAATCCTCAGTCCTCAACTCTCAATCCTCAACACTCGATCCTCAAACCTCAATCCTCAACCGTCAGTCCTCGTCCTCAATCCACAAACCTCAATCCTCAATCCTCAATCTTCAATCCTCGATACTCAATCTTCAATCCTCAATCCTCAATCCTCAATCCTCAATCCTCAATCCTCAATCCTCAATCCTCAATCCTCAATCCTCAATCCTCAATCCTCAATCGTCAATCTTCAATCCTCAATACTCAATCTTCAATCCTCAATCCTCAATCCTCAATCCTCAATCCTCATTCTTCAATCCTCAATACCCAATCCTCAATATTCAATCCTCAATCCTCAATCCTCAATCCTCAATCCTCAATCCTCAATCCTCATTCCTCAATCTTCAATCCTCAGTCCTCAATTCTCAATCCCCAATGCTCAATCCTCAATCGTCAATCCTCAATCCCCAATCCTCAATCTTCAATCCTCAATCCTCAATCCTCAATCCTCAATCCTCAGTCTTCAGTCCTCAATACTCAATCTTCAATCCTCAATCCTCAATCCTCAACCCTCAATCTTAATCTTCAATCCTCAGTACTCAATCTTCAATCCTCAATCCTCAATACTCAATCCTCAATCCTCATTATTCAATCCTCAATACCCAATCCTCAATCTTCAATCCTCAATCCTCAATCCTCAATCCTCAATCCTCAATCTTCAATCCTCAATCCTCAATTCTCAATCCTCAATCCTCAATCTTCAATCTTCGATACTCAATCTTCAATCCTCAATCCTCAATCCTCAATCCTCAATCCTCAATCGTCAACACTCAGTCGTCAATCCTCAATCCTCAAACCTCAATCCTCAATCCTCAATCCTCAACCCTGAATCTTAATCTTCAATCCTCAGTACTCAATCCTCAATCCTCAATCCTCAGTCCTCAAACATCAATACTCAACCCTCAGTCCTCGTCCTCAATCCACAACCCTCAATCCTCGATCCTCAATCTTCAATCATCAATATTCAATCTTCAATCCTCAATACTCAATCCTCAATCCTCAATGTTCTATCCTCAATACGCAATCCTCAATCTTCAATCCTCAATCCTCAACCCTCAATCCTCAATCCTCAACCTTAATCTTCAATCCTCAGTACTCAATCTTCAATCCTCAATGCTGAATCCTCAATCCTCAATCCTCAATCTTCAATCCTCTGTCCTTAGTCCTCAAACCTCAATCCTCAGCCCTCAGCCCTCATCCTCAATCCTCAATCCTCAATCCTCAATTCTCAATCTTCAATCCTCAATACTCAATCTTCAATCCTCAATGCTCAGTCGTCAAATTTCAATTCTGAATCCTCAATCCGGAACCCTCAATCTTCAGCCCTCAGTCCTCAACAATCAGTTGTCAATCCTCAATCCTCAATAGAATATACTCAATTCACAGTTTTCAATACTCAATACTCAATCTGCAATCTTCAAATCTCTATCCACAAACATCAATTCTCATCATTCATCCCTCAACACTCAGTCCTCAATGTTCAATCCACAATCCTCAATTCTCAATCTTCACACCTCAAACCTCAACCCTCAATCCTCAATGTTCAATCCTCAATACCCAATCCTCAGTCTTCAATCCTCAATCTTCAATCCTCAATCCTCAATCCTCAATCCTCAATCCTCAGTCCTCAAACCTCAATCCTCAATCCCCAATCCTGAATCCTCAATCTTCAGCCCTCAGTCCTCCACAGTCAGTGGTCCATCCTCAATCCTCAATAGAATATCATGGTTTCACAGTTTTCAATACTCAATGCTCAACCTGCAATCTTCAAATCTCTATCCACAAACATCAATTCTCATCACTCAACCCTCAACACTCAGTCCCCAATCCACAATATTCAAGCCTCAATCCTCAATCCTCAATATACAATCCTCAACCTTCAATCCTCAATACTCAATCTTCAATCCTCAATCCTCAACCCGCAATCCTCAATTCGCAATCCACAATAGTCGATCTTCAATCAACAATACTCAATATTCACTCCTCAATCCTCAATCCTCAATCCTCAATCCTCAATCCTCAATCTTCGATCCTCAATACTCAATCTGCAATCCTCAATCCTCAGTCCTCACTCCTCAATCCTCATTCTTCAATCCTCAATACCGAATCCTCAATCTTCAATCCTCAATCCGCAATCCTCAATCCTCAATCCCCAATCTTCAATCCTCAATACCCAATCTTCAATCCTCAATCCTCAATCCTCAATCCTCAATCCTCAATACTCAATCGTCAATCTTCAATCCTCAATACTCAATCTTCAATCCTCAATCCTCAATACTCAATACTCAATCCTCATTCTTCAATCCTCAATACCCAATCCCCAATCTTCAATCCTCAATCCTCAATCCTCAGAACTCAAACATCAATACTCAACCGTCAGTCCTCGTCCTCAATCCACAACCCCCAATACTCAATCCTCAATCTTCAATTCTCAATCCTCAATCCTCAGCCCTCAATCCTCGGTCCTCAAACCACAATCCTGAATCCTCAATCCTGAATCCTCAACCTTCTGCCCTCAGTCCTCAACAATCAGTTGTGAATCCTCAATCCTCAAGAGAATATCATCAATTCACAGTTTTCAATACTCAATACTCAATCTGCAATCTTCAACTCTCTATCCTCAAACATCAATTCTCATCACTCAACCCTCAACACTCAGTCGTCAATCCTCAATCCTCAAACCTCAATCCTCAATCCTCAATCCTCAACCCTGAATCTTAATCTTCAATCCTCAGTACTCAATCCTCAATCCTCAATCCTCAGTCCTCAAACATCAATACTCAACCCTCAGTCCTCGTCCTCAATCCACAACCCTCAATCCTCGATCCTCAATCTTCAATCATCAATATTCAATCTTCAATCCTCAATACTCAATCCTCAATCCTCAATGTTCTATCCTCAATACGCAATCCTCAATCTTCAATCCTCAATCCTCAACCCTCAATCCTCAATCCTCAACCTTAATCTTCAATCCTCAGTACTCAATCTTCAATCCTCAATGCTGAATCCTCAATCCTCAATCCTCAATCTTCAATCCTCTGTCCTTAGTCCTCAAACCTCAATCCTCAACCCTCAGCCCTCATCCTCAATCCTCAATCCTCAATCCTCAATTCTCAATCTTCAATCCTCAATACTCAATCTTCAATCCTCAATGATCAGTCGTCAAATTTCAATTCTGAATCCTCAATCCGGAACCCTCAATCTTCAGCCCTCAGTCCTCAACAATCAGTTGTCAATCCTCAATCCTCAATAGAATATACTGAATTCACAGCTTTCAATACTCAATACTCAATCTGCAATCTTCAAATCTCTATCCACAAACATCAATTCTCATCATTCATCCCTCAACACTCAGTCCTCAATGTTCAATCCACAATCCTCAATTCTCAATCTTCACACCTCAAACCTCAACCCTCAATCCTCAATGTTCAATCCTCAATACCCAATCCTCAGTCTTCAATCCTCAATCCTCAATCCTCAATCCTCAATCCTCAATCCTCAATCCTCAGTCCTCAAACCTCAATCCTCAATCCCCAATGCTGAATCCTCAATCTTCAGCCCTCAGTCCTCCACAGTCAGTGGTCCATCCTCAATCCTCAATAGAATATCATGGTTTCACAGTTTTCAATACTCAATACTCAACCTGCAATCTTCAAATCTCTATCCACAAACATCAATTCTCATCACTCAACCCTGAAGACTCAGTCCCCAATCCACAATATTCAAGCCTCAATCCTCAATCCTCAATCCACAATCCTCAACCTTCAATCCTCAATACTCAATCTTCAATCCTCAATCCTCAACCCGCAATCCTCAATTCGCAATCCACAATAGTCGATCTTCAATCCTGAATACTCAATATTCACTCCTCAATCCTCAATCCTCAATCCTCAATCCTCATTCTTCAATCCTCAATACCCAACCCTCAATCTTCAACCCTCAATCCTCAATCCTCAATTCTCAATCCTCAACCCTCAGTCCTCAGTCCTCAAACCTCAATCATCAACCCTCAGCCCTCATCCTCAATCCTCAATCCTCAGTCCTCAATTCTCAATCTTCAATCCTCAATACTCAATCTTCAATCCTCAATGCTCAGTCCTCAAATTTCGATTCTGAATCCTCAATCCGGAACCCTCAATCTTCAGCCCTCAGACCTCAACAATCAGTTGTCAATCCTCAATCCTCAATAGAATATACTCAATTCACAGTTTTCAATACTCAATACTCAATCTGCAATCTTCAAATCTGCATCCACAAACATCAATTCTCATCACTCAACCCTCAACACTCAGTCCTCAATGTTCAATCCTCAATCCTCAATTCTCAATCTTCAATCCTCAATACTGAACCTTCAATCGTCAATCCTCAATCCTCAGTCCTCAATCCTCAATCCTCAATCTTAATCTTCAATCCTCAGTACTCAATCTTCAATCCTCAATCCTCAATCCTCAATCCTAGATCGTCAACCTTCAATCCTCAATGCTCAATCTTCAATACCCAATCCTCAATCCTCAATCCTGAATCCTCAATCCTCATTCTTCAATCCTCAATACCCAATCCTCCATCTTCAACCCTCAATCCTCAATCCTCAATTCTCAATCCTCAATCCTCAGACCTCAGTCCTCAAACCTCAATCCTCAACCCTCAGCCCTCATCCTCAATCCTCAATCCTCAATCCTCAATTCTCAATCTTCAATCCTCAATACTCAATCTTCAATCCTCAATGCTCAGTCCTCAAATTTCAATTCTGAATCCTCAATCCGGAATCCTCAATCTTCAGCCCTCAGTCCTCAACAATCAGTTGTCAATCCTCAATCCTCAATAGAATATACTCAATTCACATTTTTCAATACTCAGTACTCAATCTGCAATCTTCAAATCTCTATCCACAAACATCAATTCTCATCACTCAACCCTCAACACTCAGTCCTCAACGCTCAATCCTCAACCCTCAATTCTCAACCTTCAATCCTCAATACTGAACCTTCAACCCTCAATCCTCAATCCTCAGTCCTCAATCCTCAATCCTCAATCTTAATCTTCAATCCTCAGTACTCAATCTTCAATCCTCAATCCTCAATCCTCAATCCTCAATCCTCAATCTTCAATCCTCAATACTCAATCTTCAATCCTCAATCCTCAATCCTCAATCCTCAATCCCCAATCTTAATCTTCAATCCTCAGTACTCAATCATCAAGCCTCAATCCTCAATTCTCAATCCTCAATCCTCTACCTTCAATCCTCAATACTCAATCTTCAATCCTCAATCCTCAATCCTCAATCCTCAATCCTCAATCCTCAATCCTCAATCCTCAATCGTCAATCTTCAATCCTCAATACTCAATCTTCAATCGTCAATCCTCAATACTCAATACTCAATCCTCAGTCCTCAGTCCTCAAACCTCAATCCTCAACCCTCAGCCCTCATTCTCAATCCTCAATCCTCAATCCTCAATTCTCAATCTACAATCCTCAATACTCAATCTTCAATCCTCAATGCTCAGTCCTCAAATTTCAATTCTGAATCCTCAATCCGGAATCCTCAATCTTCAGCCCTCAGTCCTCAACAATCAGTTGTCAATCCTCAATCCTCAATATAATATACTCAATTCACAGTTTTCAATACTCAATACTCAATCTGCAATCTTCAAATCTCTATCCACAAACATCAATTCTCATCACTCAACCCTCAACACTCAGGCCTCAACGCTCAATCCTCAATCCTCAATTCTCAATCTTCAATCCTCAATACTGAACCTTCAATCCTCAATCCTCAATCCTCAGTCCTCAATCCTCAATCCTAAATCTTAATCTTCAATCCTCAGTACTCAATCTTCAATCCTCAATCCTCAATCCTCAATCCTCAATCCCCAATCTTCAATCCTCAATACTCAATCTTCAATCCTCAATCCTCAATCCTCAATCCTCAATCCTCAATCCGCAATCTTAATCTTCAATCCTCAGTACTCAATCATCAAGCCTCAATCTTCAATTCTCAATCCTCAATCCTCTACCTTCAATCCTCAATACTCAATCTTCAATCCTCAATCCTCAATCCTCAATCCTCAATCCTCAATCCTCAATCCTCAGTCCTCACTCCTCAACCCTCATTCTTCAATCCTCAATACCGAATCCTCAATCTTCAATCCTCAATCCTCAATACTCAATCCTCAATCCTCAATCCTGAATCCTCAGACTTCAAACATCAATACTCAACCCTCAGTCCTCGTCCTCAATCCACAACCCTCAATCCTCAATCCTCAATATTCAGTCATTAATATTCAACCTTCAATCCTCAATCCTCAATCCTCTATCCTCAACACTCAATCCTCACTGTTCAATCTTCAATACCCAATCATCAGTCTTCAATCCTCAATCCTCAATCCTCAATCCTCAATCCTCAATCCTCTGTCCTCAAACCTCAATCCTGAATCCTCAAACCGGAATCCTCAATCTTCAGCCCTAAGTCCTCAACCATCAGTTGTGAATCCTCAATCCTCAATAGATTATCCTCAATTCACAGTTTTCAATACTCAATGCTCAATCTGCAATCTTGAGACCTCTATCCACAAACATCAATTCTCATCACTCAACCCTCAATACTCAGACCCCAATCCCCAATCTTCAATCCTCAATCCTCAATCCTCAATCCTCAATCCTCAACCTTAATCTTCAATCCTCAGTACTCAATCTTCAATCCTCAATCCTAAATCCTCAATACTCAATCCTCATTCTTCAATCCTCAACACCCAATCCTCAATCTTCAATCCTCAATCCTCAATCCTCAATTCTCAATGCTCAATCCTCAATCCTCAGACCTCAAACAGCAATACTCAGCACTCAGTCCTCGTCCTCAATCCACAACCCTCAATCCTCGATCCTCAATCTTCAATCAACAATATTCAATCTTCAATCCTCAATCCTCATTCCTCAATACTCAATCCTCAATCCTCAATGTTTTATCCTCAATACGCAATCCTCAATCTTCAATCCTCAATCCTCAATCCTCAATCCTCAATCCTCAATCCTCAATCCTCAATCTTAATCTTCAATCCTCAGTACTCACCCTTCAATCCTTAATCCTCAATCCTCAGTCCTCAAACCTCAATCCTGAACCCACAATCCTGAACCCCCAATATTCAGCCCTCAGACCTCAACAACCAGTTGTGTGTCCTCAATCGTCAATAGAATATCCTCAATTCACAGGTTTCAATACTCAATACTCAGCCTGCAATCTTCAAATCTCTATCCACAAACATCAATTCTCATCACTCAACCCTCAATATTCATCGCACAACCCTCAACCATCAATCCTCAGTCCTCAAAACTCAATGCCTAATCCTCAATCCTGAATCCTCAATCTTCAGCCCTTAGTCCTCAACAATCAATTGTCAATCCTCAGTCCACCATAGAATATCCTCAATTCACAGTTTTCAATACTCAATCCCTATTCTTCAATCTTCAAAACTCAATCCACAAACATCAATTCTCAACACTCAACCCTCAACACTCAGTCCTCAATCTTCAATCCTCAATCATCAATCCTCAATCTTCAATCCTCAATACTCAATCTTCAATCCTCCATCCTCAATCCTCAATCCTCAATCCTCAATCCTCAATCGTCAGGCTTCAATGCTCAATACTCAATCTTCAATACTCAATCCTCAATCCTCAATCCTCAATCATCATTCTTCAATCCTCAATACCCAATCCTCAATCTTCAATCCTCAATCCTCAATCATCAATTCTCAATCCTCAATCGTCAGTCCTCAGTCCTCAAACCTCAAACCTCAACCCTCAGCCCTCATCCTCAATCCTTAATCGACAATCCTCAATCCTCAATCTTCTATCCTCAATACTCAATCTTCAATCCTGAATCCTCAGTCCTCAATGTTCAATCCTCAATCCTCAATTATCAATCTTCAATCCTCAATTCTCAATCTTCGGTCCTCAATCTTGAATCCTCAGTCCCAAATTCTCAATCTTCTATCCTCAATCCTCAATCCTCCCATCGTCAATCCTCAATACTCAGTCTGCAATTCTCAATCGTCAATACATAATCCTCAATCCTCAATCGTCAATCCTCAATACTCAATCTTCAATCCTCAATCCTCAATCCTCAATCCTCAATCCTCAATCCTCAATCCTCAATCGTCAATCTTCTATCCTCAATACTCAATCTTCAATCCTCAATCCTCAATCCTCAATCCTCAATCCTCATTCTTCAATCCTCAATACCCAATCCTCAATCTTCAATCCTCAATCCTCATTCCTCAATCCTCAATCCTCAATCCCCAATCCTCATTCTTCAACCCTCAATACCCAATCCTCAATCTTCAATCCGCAATCCTCAATCCTCAATCCTCAATCCTCAATCCTCAATCCTCAATCCTCAGACATCAAACATCAATACTCAGCCGTCAGTCCTCGTCCTCAACCCACAACCCTCAATCCTCGATCCTCAATCTTCAATCATCAATATTCAATCTTCAATCCTCAATCCTCAATCCTCAATCCTCAATACTCAATACTCAATCCTCAATGTTCTATCCTCAATACGCAATCCTCAATCTTCAATCATCAATCCTCAATCCTCAATCCTCAATCCTCAATCCTCAATCCTCAATCCTCAATCCTCAATCTTAATCTTCAATCCTCAATCCTCAATCCTCAATACTCAATCCTCAATCCTCATCCTTCAATCCTAAATACCCAATTCTCAGTCTTCAATCCTCAATCCTCAATCTTCAATCCTCAATCCTCAATCCTCAATCCTCAATCCTCAGTCCTCAAACCTCTGTCCTCAAACCTCAATCCTGAATCCTCAAACCGGAATCCTCAATCTTCAGCCCTAAGTCCTCAACCATCAGTTGTGAATCCTCAATCCTCAATAGATTATCCTCAATTCACAGTTTTCAATACTCAATGCTCAATCTGCAATCTTGAGACCTCTATCCACAAACATCAATTCTCATCACTCAACCCTCAATACTCAGACCCCAATCCCCAATCTTCAATCCTCAATCCTCAATCCTCAATCCTCAATCCTCAACCTTAATCTTCAATCCTCAGTACTCAATCTTCAATCCTCAATCCTAAATCCTCAATACTCAATCCTCATTCTTCAATCCTCAACACCCAATCCTCAATCTTCAATCCTCAATCCTCAATCCTCAATTCTCAATGCTCAATCCTCAATCCTCAGACCTCAAACAGCAATACTCAACACTCAGTCCTCGTCCTCAATCCACAACCCTCAATCCTCGATCCTCAATCTTCAATCAACAATATTCAATCTTCAATCCTCAATCCTCATTCCTCAATACTCAATCCTCAATCCTCAATGTTTTATCCTCAATACGCAATCCTCAATCTTCAATCCTCAATCCTCAATCCTCAATCCTCAATCCTCAATCCTCAATCCTCAATCTTAATCTTCAATCCTCAGTACTCACCCTTCAATCCTTAATCCTCAATCCTCAGTCCTCAAACCTCAATCCTGAACCCACAATCCTGAACCCCCAATATTCAGCCCTCAGACCTCAACAACCAGTTGTGTGTCCTCAATCGTCAATAGAATATCCTCAATTCACAGGTTTCAATACTCAATACTCAGCCTGCAATCTTCAAATCTCTATCCACAAACATCAATTCTCATCACTCAACCCTCAATATTCATCGCACAACCCTCAACCATCAATCCTCAGTCCTCAAAACTCAATGCCTAATCCTCAATCCTGAATCCTCAATCTTCAGCCCTTAGTCCTCAACAATCAATTGTCAATCCTCAGTCCACCATAGAATATCCTCAATTCACAGTTTTCAATACTCAATCCCTATTCTTCAATCTTCAAAACTCAATCCACAAACATCAATTCTCAACACTCAACCCTCAACACTCAGTCCTCAATCTTCAATCCTCAATCATCAATCCTCAATCTTCAATCCTCAATACTCAATCTTCAATCCTCCATCCTCAATCCTCAATCCTCAATCCTCAATCCTCAATCGTCAGGCTTCAATGCTCAATACTCAATCTTCAATACTCAATCCTCAATCCTCAATCCTCAATCATCATTCTTCAATCCTCAATACCCAATCCTCAATCTTCAGTCCTCAATCCTCAATCATCAATTCTCAATCCTCAATCGTCAGTCCTCAGTCCTCAAACCTCAAACCTCAACCCTCAGCCCTCATCCTCAATCCTTAATCGACAATCCTCAATCCTCAATCTTCTATCCTCAATACTCAATCTTCAATCCTGAATCCTCAGTCCTCAATGTTCAATCCTCAATCCTCAATTATCAATCTTCAATCCTCAATTCTCAATCTTCGGTCCTCAATCTTGAATCCTCAGTCCCAAATTCTCAATCTTCTATCCTCAATCCTCAATCCTCCCATCGTCAATCCTCAATACTCAGTCTGCAATTCTCAATCGTCAATACATAATCCTCAATCCTCAATCGTCAATCCTCAATACTCAATCTTCAATCCTCAATCCTCAATCCTCAATCCTCAATCCTCAATCCTCAATCCTCAATCGTCAATCTTCTATCCTCAATACTCAATCTTCAATCCTCAATCCTCAATCCTCAATCCTCAATCCTCATTCTTCAATCCTCAATACCCAATCCTCAATCTTCAATCCTCAATCCTCATTCCTCAATCCTCAATCCTCAATCCCCAATCCTCATTCTTCAACCCTCAATACCCAATCCTCAATCTTCAATCCGCAATCCTCAATCCTCAATCCTCAATCCTCAATCCTCAATCCTCAATCCTCAGACATCAAACATCAATACTCAGCCGTCAGTCCTCGTCCTCAACCCACAACCCTCAATCCTCGATCCTCAATCTTCAATCATCAATATTCAATCTTCAATCCTCAATCCTCAATCCTCAATCCTCAATACTCAATACTCAATCCTCAATGTTCTATCCTCAATACGCAATCCTCAATCTTCAATCCTCAATCCTCAATCCTCAATCCTCAATCCTCAATCCTCAATCCTCAATCCTCAATCCTCAATCTTAATCTTCAATCCTCAATCCTCAATCCTCAATACTCAATCCTCAATCCTCATCCTTCAATCCTAAATACCCAATTCTCAGTCTTCAATCCTCAATCCTCAATCTTCAATCCTCAATCCTCAATCCTCAATCCTCAATCCTCAGTCCTCAAACCTCAATCCTCAATCCCCAATCCTGAATCCTCAATCTTCAGCCCTCAGTCCTCCACAGTCAGTGGTCCATCCTCAATCCTCAAGAGAATATCATCAATTCACAGTTTTCAATACTCAATACTCAATCTGCAATCTTCAAATCTCTATCCTCAAACATCAATTCTCATCACTCAACCCTCAACACTCAGTCGTCAATCCTCAATCCTCAAACCTCAATCCTCAATCCTCAATCCTCAACCCTGAATCTTAATCTTCAATCCTCAGTACTCAATCCTCAATCCTCAATCCTCAGTCCTCAAACATCAATACTCAACCCTCAGTCCTCGTCCTCAATCCACAACCCTCAATCCTCGATCCTCAATCTTCAATCATCAATATTCAATCTTCAATCCTCAATACTCAATCCTCAATCCTCAATGTTCTATCCTCAATACGCAATCCTCAATCTTCAATCCTCAATCCTCAACCCTCAATCCTCAATCCTCAACCTTGATCTTCAATCCTCAGTACTCAATCTTCAATCCTCAATGCTGAATCCTCAATCCTCAATCCTCAATCTTCAATCCTCTGTCCTTAGTCCTCAAACCTCAATCCTCAACCCTCAGCCCTCATCCTCAATCCTCAATCCTCAATCCTCAATTCTCAATCTTCAATCCTCAATACTCAATTTTCAATCCTCAATGCTCAGTCGTCAAATTTCAATTCTGAATCCTCAATCCGGAACCCTCAATCTTCAGCCCTCAGTCCTCAACAATCAGTTGTCAATCCTCAATCCTCAATAGAATATACTCAATTCACAGTTTTCAATACTCAATACTCAATCTGCAATCTTCAAATCTCTATCCACAAACATCAATTCTCATCACTCAACCCTCAACACTCAGTCCTCAACGCTCAATCCTCAACCCTCAATTCTCAATCTTCAATCCTCAATACTGAACCTTCAATCCTCAATCCTCAATCCTCAGTCCTCAATCCTCAATCCTCAATCTTAATCTTCAATCCTCAGTACTCAATCTTCAATCCTCAATCCTCAATCCTCAATCCTCAATCCTCAATCTTCAATCCTCAATACTCAATCTTCAACCCTCAATCCTCAATCCTCAATCCTCAATCCCCAATCTTAATCTTCAATCCTCAGTACTCAATCATCAAGCCTCAATCCTCAATTCTCAATCCTCAATCCTCTACCTTCAATCCTCAATACTCAATCTTCAATCCTCAATCCTCAATCCTCAATCCTCAATCCTCAATCCTCAATCCTCAATCGTCAATCTTCAATCCTCAATACTCAATCTTCAAGCCTCAATCCTCAATACTCAATACTCAATCCTCAGTCCTCAGTCCTCAAACCTCAATCCTCAACCCTCAACCCTCAGCCCTCATCCTCAATCCTCAATCCTCAATCCTCAATTCTCAATCTTCAATCCTCAATACACAATCTTCAATCCTCAATGCTCAGTCCTCAAATTTCAATTCTGAATCCTCAATCCGGAATCCTCAATCTTCCGCCCTCAGTCCTCAACAATCAGTTGTCAATCCTCAATCCTCAATATAATATACTCAATTCACAGTTTTCAATACTCAATACTCAATCTGCAATCTTCAAATCTCTATCCACAAACATCAATTCTCATCACTCAACCCTCAACACTCAGTCCTCAACGCTCAATCCTCAATCCTCAATTCTCAATCTTCAATCCTCAATACTGAAACTTCAATCCTCAATCCTCAATCCTCAGTCCTCAATCCTCAATCCTCAATCTTAATCTTCAATCCTCAGTACTCAATCTTCAATCCTCAATCCTCAATCCTCAATCCTCAATCCCCAATCTTCAATCCTCAATACTCAATCTTCAATCCTCAATCCTCAATCCTCAATCCTCGATCCTCAATCCCCAATCTTAATCTTCAATCCTCAGTACTCAATCATCAAGCCTCAATCCACAATCCTCAATCCTCAATCCTCAATCTTCAATACCCAATACTCAATCTTCAATCCTCAATCCTCAATCCTCAATCCTCAATCCTCAATCCTCAATCCTCAATCGTCAATCTTCAATCCTCTATACTCAATCTTCAATCCTCAATCCTCAATACTCAATACTCAATCCTCATTCATCAATCCTCAATACCTAATCCTCAATCTTCAATCCTCAATCCTCAATCCTCAATCCTCAATACTCAATACTCAATCCTCATTCTTCAATCCTCAGTACCCAATCCTCAATCTTCAATCCTCAATCCTCAATTCTCAATCCTCAATCCTCAATCCTCAGACCTCAAACATCAATACTCAACCCTCAGTCCTCGTCCTCAATCCACAACCCTCAATCCTCGATCCTCAATCTTCAATCATCAATATTCAATCTTCAATCCTCAATACTCAATCCTCAATCCTCAATGTTCTATCCTCAATACGCAATCCTCAATCTTCAATCCTCAATCCTCAATACTCAATACTCAATCCTCATTCATCAATCCTCAATACCTAATCCTCAATCTTCAATCCTCAGTCCTCAAACCTCAATCCTCAATCCCCAATGCTGAATCCTCAATCTTCAGCCCTCAGTCCTCCACAGTCAGTGGTCCATCCTCAATCCTCAATAGAATATCATGGTTTCACAGTTTTCAATACTCAATACTCAACCTGCAATCTTCAAATCTCTATCCACAAACATCAATTCTCATCACTCAACCCTGAAGACTCAGTCCCCAATCCACAATATTCAAGCCTCAATCCTCAATCCTCAATCCACAATCCTCAACCTTCAATCCTCAATACTCAATCTTCAATCCTCAATCCTCAACCCGCAATCCTCAATTCGCAATCCACAATAGTCGATCTTCAATCCTCAATACTCAATATTCACTCCTCAATCCTCAATCCTCAATCGTCAATCCTCATTCTTCAATCCTCAATACCCAATCCTCAATCTGCAACCCTCAATCCTCAATCCTCAATTCTCAATCCTCAACCCTCAGTCCTCAGTCCTCAAACCTCAATCATCAACCCTCAGCCCTCATCCTCAATCCTCAATCCTCAATCCTCAATTCTCAATCTTCAATCCTCAATACTCAATCTTCAATCCTCAATGCTCAGTCCTCAAATTTCGATTCTGAATCCTCAATCCGGAACCCTCAATCTTCAGCCCTCAGACCTCAACAATCAGTTGTCAATCCTCAATCCTCAATAGAATATACTCAATTCACAGTTTTCAATACTCAATACTCAATCTGCAATCTTCAAATCTGTATCCACAAACATCAATTCTCATCACTCAACCCTCAACACTCAGTCCTCAATGTTCAATCCTCAATCCTCAATTCTCAATCTTCAATCCTCAATACTGAACCTTCAATCGTCAATCCTCAATCCTCAGTCCTCAATCCTCAATCCTCAATCTTAATCTTCAATCCTCAGTACTCAAACTTCAATCCTCAATCCTCAATCCTCAATCCTAGATCGTCAACCTTCAATCCTCAATACTCAATCTTCAATCCCCAATCCTCAATCCTCAATCCTCAATCCTCAATCCTCATTCTTCCATCCTCAATACCCAATCCTCAATCTTCAACCCTCAATCCTCAATCCTCAATTCTCAATCCTCAATCCTCAGACCTCAGTCCTCAAACCTCAATCCTCAACCCTCAGACCTCATCCTCAATCCTCAATCCTCAATCCTCAATTCTCAATCTTCAATCCTCAATACTCAATCTTCAATCCTCAATGCTCAGTCCTCAAATTTCAATTCTGAATCCTCAATCCGGAATCCTCAATCTTCAGCCCTCAGTCCTCAACAATCAGTTGTCAATCCTCAATCCTCAATAGAATATACTCAATTCACAGTTTTCAATACTCAATACTCAATCTGCAATCTTCAAATCTCTATCCACAAACATCAATTCTCATCACTCAACCCTCAACACTCAGTCCTCAACGCTCAATCCTCAACCCTCAATTCTCAATCTTCAATCCTCAATACTGAACCTTCAATCCTCAATCCTCAATCCTCAGTCCTCAATCCTCAATCCTCAATCTTAATCTTCAATCCTCAGTACTCAATCTTCAATCCTCAATCCTCAATCCTCAATCCTCAATCCTCAATCTTCAATCCTCAATACTCAATCTTCAATCCTAAATCCTCAATCCTCAATCCTCAATCCTCAATCCCCAATCTGAATTTTCAATCCTCAGTACTCAATCATCAAGCCTCAATCCTCAATTCTCAATCCTCAATCCTCTACCGTCAATCCTCAATACTCAATCTTCAATCCTCAATCCTCAATCCTCAATCCTCAATCCTCAATCCTCAATCCTCAGTCCTCACTCCTCAACCCTCATTCTTCAATCCTCATTACCGAATCCTCAATCTTCAATCCTCAATCCTCAACCCGCAATCCTCAATTCGCAATCCACAATAGTCGATCTTCAATCCTCAATACTCAATATTCACTCCTCAATCCTCAATCCTCAATCCTCAATCCTCATTCTTCAATCCTCAATACCCAATCCTCAATCTGCAACCCTCAATCCTCAATCCTCAATTCTCAATCCTCAACCCTCAGTCCTCAGTCCTCAAACCTCAATCATCAACCCTCAGCCCTCATCCTCAATCCTCAATCCTCAATCCTCAATTCTCAATCTTCAATCCTCAATACTCAATCTTCAATCCTCAATGCTCAGTCCTCAAATTTCGATTCTGAATCCTCAATCCGGAACCCTCAATCTTCAGCCCTCAGACCTCAACAATCAGTTGTCTATCCTCAATCCTCAATAGAATATACTCAATTCACAGTTTTCAATACTCAATACTCAATCTGCAATCTTCAAATCTGTATCCACAAACATCAATTCTCATCACTCAACCCTCAACACTCAGTCCTCAATGTTCAATCCTCAATCCTCAATTCTCAATCTTCAATCCTCAATACTGAACCTTCAATCGTCAATCCTCAATCCTCAGTCCTCAATCCTCAATCCTCAATCTTAATCTTCAATCCTCAGTACTCAAACTTCAATCCTCAATCCTCAATCCTCAATCCTCAATCCCCAATCTTAATCTTCAATCCTCAGTACTCAATCATCAAGCCTCAATCCTCAATTCTCAATCCTCAATCCTCTACCTTCAATCCTCAATACTCAATCTTCAATCCTCAATCCTCAATCCTCAATCCTCAATCCTCAATCCTCAATCCTCAATCGTCAATCTTCAATCCTCAATACTCAATCTTCAAGCCTCAATCCTCAATACTCAATACTCAATCCTCAGTCCTCAGTCCTCAAACCTCAATCCTCAACCCTCAGCCCTCATCCTCAATCCTCAATCCTCAATCCTCAATTCTCAATCTTCAATCCTCAATACACAATCTTCAATCCTCAATGCTCAGTCCTCAAATTTCAATTCTGAATCCTCAATCCGGAATCCTCAATCTTCCGCCCTCAGTCCTCAACAATCAGTTGTCAATCCTCAATCCTCAATATAATATACTCAATTCACAGTTTTCAATACTCAATACTCAATCTGCAATCTTCAAATCTCTATCCACAAACATCAATTCTCATCACTCAACCCTCAACACTCAGTCCTCAACGCTCAATCCTCAATCCTCAATTCTCAATCTTCAATCCTCAATACTGAAACTTCAATCCTCAATCCTCATCCTCAGTCCTCAATCCTCAATCCTCAATCTTAATCTTCAATCCTCAGTACTCAATCTTCAATCCTCAATCCTCAATCCTCAATCCTCAATCCCCAATCTTCAATCCTCAATACTCAATCTTCAATCCTCAATCCTCAATCCTCAATCCTCGATCCTCAATCCCCAATCTTAATCTTCAATCCTCAGTACTCAATCATCAAGCCTCAATCCACAATCCTCAATCCTCAATCCTCAATCTTCAATACCCAATACTCAATCTTCAATCCTCAATCCTCAATCCTCAATCCTCAATCCTCAATCCTCAATCCTCAATCGTCAATCTTCAATCCTCTATACTCAATCTTCAATCCTCAATCCTCAATACTCAATACTCAATCCTCATTCATCAATCCTCAATACCTAATCCTCAATCTTCAATCCTCAATCCTCAATCCTCAATCCTCAATACTCAATACTCAATCCTCATTCTTCAATCCTCAGTACCCAATCCTCAATCTTCAATCCTCAATCCTCAATTCTCAATCCTCAATCCTCAATCCTCAGACCTCAAACATCAATACTCAACCCTCAGTCCTCGTCCTCAATCCACAACCCTCAATCCTCGATCCTCAATCTTCAATCATCAATATTCAATCTTCAATCCTCAATACTCAATCCTCAATCCTCAATGTTCTATCCTCAATACGCAATCCTCAATCTTCAATCCTCAATCCTCAATACTCAATACTCAATCCTCATTCATCAATCCTCAATACCTAATCCTCAATCTTCAATCCTCAGTCCTCAAACCTCAATCCTCAATCCCCAATGCTGAATCCTCAATCTTCAGCCCTCAGTCCTCCACAGTCAGTGGTCCATCCTCAATCCTCAATAGAATATCATGGTTTCACAGTTTTCAATACTCAATACTCAACCTGCAATCTTCAAATCTCTATCCACAAACATCAATTCTCATCACTCAACCCTGAAGACTCAGTCCCCAATCCACAATATTCAAGCCTCAATCCTCAATCCTCAATCCACAATCCTCAACCTTCAATCCTCAATACTCAATCTTCAATCCTCAATCCTCAACCCGCAATCCTCAATTCGCAATCCACAATAGTCGATCTTCAATCCTCAATACTCAATATTCACTCCTCAATCCTCAATCCTCAATCGTCAATCCTCATTCTTCAATCCTCAATACCCAATCCTCAATCTGCAACCCTCAATCCTCAATCCTCAATTCTCAATCCTCAACCCTCAGTCCTCAGTCCTCAAACCTCAATCATCAACCCTCAGCCCTCATCCTCAATCCTCAATCCTCAATCCTCAATTCTCAATCTTCAATCCTCAATACTCAATCTTCAATCCTCAATGCTCAGTCCTCAAATTTCGATTCTGAATCCTCAATCCGGAACCCTCAATCTTCAGCCCTCAGACCTCAACAATCAGTTGTCAATCCTCAATCCTCAATAGAATATACTCAATTCACAGTTTTCAATACTCAATACTCAATCTGCAATCTTCAAATCTGTATCCACAAACATCAATTCTCATCACTCAACCCTCAACACTCAGTCCTCAATGTTCAATCCTCAATCCTCAATTCTCAATCTTCAATCCTCAATACTGAACCTTCAATCGTCAATCCTCAATCCTCAGTCCTCAATCCTCAATCCTCAATCTTAATCTTCAATCCTCAGTACTCAAACTTCAATCCTCAATCCTCAATCCTCAATCCTAGATCGTCAACCTTCAATCCTCAATACTCAATCTTCAATCCCCAATCCTCAATCCTCAATCCTCAATCCTCAATCCTCATTCTTCAATCCTCAATACCCAATCCTCAATCTTCAACCCTCAATCCTCAATCCTCAATTCTCAATCCTCAATCCTCAGACCTCAGTCCTCAAACCTCAATCCTCAACCCTCAGACCTCATCCTCAATCCTCAATCCTCAATCCTCAATTCTCAATCTTCAATCCTCAATACTCAATCTTCAATCCTCAATGCTCAGTCCTCAAATTTCAATTCTGAATCCTCAATCCGGAATCCTCAATCTTCAGCCCTCAGTCCTCAACAATCAGTTGTCAATCCTCAATCCTCAATAGAATATACTCAATTCACAGTTTTCAATACTCAATACTCAATCTGCAATCTTCAAATCTCTATCCACAAACATCAATTCTCATCACTCAACCCTCAACACTCAGTCCTCAACGCTCAATCCTCAACCCTCAATTCTCAATCTTCAATCCTCAATACTGAACCTTCAATCCTCAATCCTCAATCCTCAGTCCTCAATCCTCAATCCTCAATCTTAATCTTCAGTCCTCAGTACTCAATCTTCAATCCTCAATCCTCAATCCTCAATCCTCAATCCTCAAACTTCAATCCTCAATACTCAATCTTCAATCCTAAATCCTCAATCCTCAATCCTCAATCCTCAATCCCCAATCTTAATTTTCAATCCTCAGTACTCAATCATCAAGCCTCAATCCTCAATTCTCAATCCTCAATCCTCTACCGTCAATCCTCAATACTCAATCTTCAATCCTCAATCCTCAATCCTCAATCCTCAATCCTCAATCCTCAATCCTCAGTCCTCACTCCTCAACCCTCATTCTTCAATCCTCATTACCGAATCCTCAATCTTCAATCCTCAATCCTCAACCCGCAATCCTCAATTCGCAATCCACAATAGTCGATCTTCAATCCTCAATACTCAATATTCACTCCTCAATCCTCAATCCTCAATCCTCAATCCTCATTCTTCAATCCTCAATACCCAATCCTCAATCTGCAACCCTCAATCCTCAATCCTCAATTCTCAATCCTCAACCCTCAGTCCTCAGTCCTCAAACCTCAATCATCAACCCTCAGCCCTCATCCTCAATCCTCAATCCTCAATCCTCAATTCTCAATCTTCAATCCTCAATACTCAATCTTCAATCCTCAATGCTCAGTCCTCAAATTTCGATTCTGAATCCTCAATCCGGAACCCTCAATCTTCAGCCCTCAGACCTCAACAATCAGTTGTCTATCCTCAATCCTCAATAGAATATACTCAATTCACAGTTTTCAATACTCAATACTCAATCTGCAATCTTCAAATCTGTATCCACAAACATCAATTCTCATCACTCAACCCTCAACACTCAGTCCTCAATGTTCAATCCTCAATCCTCAATTCTCAATCTTCAATCCTCAATACTGAACCTTCAATCGTCAATCCTCAATCCTCAGTCCTCAATCCTCAATCCTCAATCTTAATCTTCAATCCTCAGTACTCAAACTTCAATCCTCAATCCTCAATCCTCAATCCTAGATCGTCAACCTTCAATCCTCAATACTCAATCTTCAATCCCCAATCCTCAATCCTCAATCCTCAATCCTCAATCCTCATTCTTCAATCCTCAATACCCAATCCTCAATCTTCAACCCTCAATCCTCAATCCTCAATTCTCAATCCTCAATCCTCAGACCTCAGTCCTCAAACCTCAATCCTCAACCCTCAGACCTCATCCTCAATCCTCAATCCTCAATCCTCAATCCTCAATCTTCAATCCTCAATACTCAATCTTCAATCCTCAATCCTCAATCCTCAATCCTCAATCCTCAATCCCCAATCTTAATCTTCAATCCTCAGTACTCAATCATCAAGCCTCAATCCTCAATTCTCAATCCTCAATCCTCTACCGTCAATCCTCAATACTCAATCTTCAATCCTCAATCCTCAATCCTCAATCCTCAATCCTCAATCCTCAATCCTCAGTCCTCACTCCTCAACCCTCATTCTTCAATCCTCATTACCGAATCCTCAATCTTCAATCCTCAATCCTCAATCCTCAATTCTCAATCCTCAATCCTGAATCCTCAGACTTCAAACATCAATACTCAACCCTCAGTCCTCGTCCTCAATCCACAACCCTCAATCCTCAATCCTCAATATTCAGTCATTAATATTCAACCTTCAATCCTCAATCCTCAATTCTCTATCCTCAACACTCAATCCTCACTGTTCAATCTTCAATACCCAATCATCAGTCTTCAATCCTCAATCCTCAATCCTCAATCCTCAATCCTCACTCCTCAATCCTCTGTCCTCAAACCTCAATCCTGAATCCTCAAACCGGAATCCTCAATCTTCAGCCCTAAGTCCTCAACCATCAGTTGTGAATCCTCAATCCTCAATAGATTATCCTCAATTCACAGTTTTCAATACTCAATACTCAATCTGCAATCTTCAGACCTCTATCCACAAACATCAATTCTCATCACTCAACCCTCAATACTCAGACCCCAATCCCCAACCTTCAATCCTCAATCCTCAATCCTCAATCCTCAACCTTAATCTTCAATCCTCAGTACTCAATCTTCAATCCTCAATCCTAAATCCTCAATACTCAATCCTCATTCTTCAATCCTCAACACCCAATCCTCAATCTTCAATCCTCGATCCTCAATCCTCAATTCTCAATGCTCAACCCTCAATCCTCAGACCTCAAACAGCAATACTCAACACTCAGTCCTCGTCCTCAATCCACAACCCTCAATCCTCGATCCTCAATCTTCAATCATCAATATTCAATCTTCAATCCTCAATCCTCAATCCTCAATCCTCAAACCTCAATCCTCAATCTTAATCTTCAATCCTCAGTACTCACCCTTCAATCCTCAATCCTCAATCCTCAGTCCTCAAACCTCAATCCTGAATCCACAATCCTGAACCCCCAATATTCAGCCCTCAGACTTCAACAATCAGTTGTGAATCCTCAATCGTCAATAGAATATCCTCAATTAATTGGTTTCAATACTCAATACTCAGCCTGCAATCTTCAAATCTCTATCCACAAACATCAATTCTCATCACTCAACCCTCAATATTCAACGCACAACCCTCAACCATCAATCCTCAGTCCTCAAAACTCAATACCTAACCCTCAATCCTCAATCGTCAGGCTTCAATGCTCAATACTCAATCTTCAATCCTCAATCCTCAATCCTCAATCCTCAATCATCATTCTTCAATCCTCAATACCCAATCCTCAATCTTCAATCCTCAATCCTCAATCCTCAATTCTCAATCCTCAATCGTCAGTCCTCAGTCCTCAAACCTCAAACCTCAACCCTCAGCCCTCATCCTCAATCCTTAATCGACAATTCTCAATCCTCAATCTTCTATCCTCAATACTCAATCTTCAATCCTGAATCCTCAGTCCTCAATGTTCAATCCTCAATCCTCAATTATCAATCTTCAATCCTCAATTCTCAATCTTCGGTCCTCAATCTTGAATCCTCAGTCCCCAATTCTCAATCTTCTATCCTCAATCCTCAATCCTCCCATCGTCAATCCTCAATACTCAGTCTGCAATCCTCAATCGTCAATACTTAATCCTCAATCCTCAATCGTCAATCCTCAATACTCAATCTTCAATCCTCAATCCTCAATCCTCAATCCTCAATCCTCAATCCTCAATCCTCAATCGTCAATCTTCAATCCTCAATACTCAATCTTCAATCCTCAATCCTCAATCCTCAATCCTCAATCCTCATTCTTCAATCCTCAATACCCAATCCTCAATCTTCAATCCTCAATCCTCATTCCTCAATCCTCAATCCTCAATCCTCAATCCTCAATCCTCATTCTTCAACCCTCAATACCCAATCCTCAATCTTCAATCCGCAATCCTCAATCCTCAATCCTCAATCCTCAATCCTCAATCCTCAATCCTCAATCCTCAGACATCAAACATCAATACTCAGCCGTCAGTCCTCGTCCTCAACCCACAACCCTCAATCCTCGATCCTCAATCTTCAATCATCAATATTCAATCTTCAATCCTCAATCCTCAATCCTCAATCCTCAATACTCAATACTCAATCCTCAATGTTCTATCCTCAATACGCAATCCTCAATCTTCAATCCTCAATCCTCAATCCTCAATCCTCAATCCTCAATCCTCAATCCTCAATCTTAATCTTCAATCCTCAATCCTCAATCCTCAATACTCAATCCTCAATCCTCATCCTTCAATCCTAAATACCCAATTCTCAGTCTTCAATCCTCAATCCTCAATCCTCAATTCTCAATCCTCAATCCTCAGACCTCAAACAGCAATACTCAACCCTCAGTCCTCGTCCTCAATCCACAACCATCAATCCTCAATCCTCAATATTCAATCATCAATATTCAATCTTCAATCCTCAATCCTCAATCCTCAATACTCAATCCTCAATCCTCAATGTTCTATCCTCAATACGCAATCCTCAATCTTCAATCCTCAATCCTCAATCCTCAATCCTCAATCCTCAATCGTCAATCTTAATCTTCAATCCTCAGTACTCAATCTTCAATCCTCAATCCTCAATCCTCAATCCTCAATCCTCAATCTTCAATTCTCAATACTCAATCTTCAATCCTCAATCCTCAATCCTCAATCCTCAATCCTCAGTCGTCAATCTTCAATCCTCAATACTCAATCTTCAATCCTCAATCCTCAATACTCAATACTCAATCCTCATTCTTCGATCCTCAATACACAATCCTCAATCTTCAATCCTCAATCCTCAATCCTCAGACCTCAAACTTCAATACTCAACACTCAGTCCTCGTCCTCAACCCACAACCCTCAATCCTCGATCCTCAATCTCAATCATCTATATTCAATCTTCAATCCTCAATCCTCAGTCCTCAATACTAAATCCTCAATCCTCAATGTTCTATCCTCAATACGCAATCCTCAATCTTCAATCCTCATTCCTCAATCCTCAATCCTCAATCCTCAATCCTCAATCTTAATCTTCAATCCTCAGTACTCAATCTTCAATCCTCAACCCTCATGCCTCAGTCCTCAAACCTCAATCCTGAATCCACAATCCTGAACCCCCAATATTCAGCCCTCAGACTTCAACAATCAGTTGTGAATCCTCAATCGTCAATAGAATATCCTCAATTAACAGGTTTCAATACTCAATACTCAGCCTGCAATCTTCAAATCTCTATCCACAAACATCAATTCTCATCACTCAACCCTCAACATTCAACGCACAACCCTCAACCATCAATCCTCAGTCCTCAAAACTCAATACCTAATCCTCAATCCTGAATCCTCAATCTTCAGCCCTCAGTCCTCAACAATCAATTGTCAATCCTCAGTCCTCCATAGAATATCCTCAATTCACAGTATTCAATACTCAATACTCAATCTGCAATCTTCAAATCTCTATCCAGAAACATAAATTCTCATTACTCAACCCTCAGCACTCAGTACTCAATGTTCAACCCTCATCCTCAATTTTGAATCTTCAATCCTTAATACTGAATCTTCAATTCGCAATCCTCAATCCTCAGTCCTCAATCCTCGATCCTGAATCCTCAATCTTCAATCCTCAATACTCAATCTTCAATCCTCAATCCGCAATCCTCAATCCTCATTCGTCAATCCACAATACCCAATCCTCAATCTTCAATCTTCAATCCTCAATTCTCAATTCTCAATCCTCAATCCTCAGACCTCAGACATCAATATTCAACACTCAGTCCTCAATCCTCAATCTTCAATCCTCAATCCTCAATCGTCAGGCTTCAATGCTCAATACTCAATCTTCAATCCTCAATCCTCAATCCTCAATCCTCAATCCTCATTCTTGAATCCTCAATACCCAATCCTCAATCTTCAATCCTCAATCCTCAATCCTCTATTCTCAATCCTCAATCCTCAGTCCTCAGTCCTCAAACCGCAATCCTCAACCCTCAGACCTCATCCTCAATCCTTAATCGACAATTCTCAATCCTCAATCTTCTATCCTCAATACTCAATCTTCAATCCTGAATCCTCAGTATTCAATGTTCAATCCTCAATCCTCAATTATCAATCTTCAATCCTCAATTCTCAATCTTCGGTCCTCAATCTTGAATCCTCAGTCCCCAATTCTCAATCCTCTATCATCAATCCTCAATCCTCCCATCGTCAATACTCAATACTCAGTCTGCAATCCTCAATCATCAATCCTCCATCCTCAACACTCAATCCTCAAGCGTCAATCATCAATCCTCAATCCTCAATCCTCAACCTTCGATCCTCAATTCTCAATCTTCAATCCTCAGTCCTCAACTCTCAATCCTCAACACTCGATCCTCAAACCTCAATCCTCAACCGTCAGTCCTCGTCCTCAATCCTCAAACCTCAATCCTCAATCCTCAATCTTCAATCCTCGATACTCAATCTTCAATCCTCAATCCTCAATCCTCAATCCTCAATCCTCAATCCTCAATCCTCAATCCTCAATCCTCAATCCTCAATCGTCAATCTTCAATCCTCAATACTCAATCTTCATTCCTCAATCCTCAATCCTCAATCCTCAATCCTCATTCTTCAATCCTCAATACCCAATCCTCAATATTCAATCCCCAATCCTCAATCCTCAATCCTCAATCCTCAATCCTCAATCCTCAATCTTCAATCCTCAGTCCCAAATCCTCAATCTTCAATACTCACTCCTCAATCCTCAGTCTTCAATCCTCAATGCTCAATCCTCAATCCTCAATCCTCAATCTTCAATCCTCAATACTCAACCTTCAATCCTCAATCCTCAATTCTCAATCCCCAATGCTCAATCCTCAATCGTCAATCCTCAATCCCCAATCCTCAATCTTCAATCCTCAATCCTCAATCCTCATTCCTCAATCCTCAATCTTCAGTCCTCAATACTCAATCTTCAATCCTCAGTCCTCACTCCTCAATCCTCAATCCTCAATCCTCAATCCCCAATCTTCGATCCTCAATACTCAATCTGCAATCCTCAATCCTCAGTCCTCACTCCTCAATCCTCATTCTTCAATCCTCAATACCGAATCCTCAATCTTCAATCCTCAATCCGCAATCCTCAATCCTCAATCCCCAATCTTCAATCCTCAATAGCCAATCTTCAATCCTCAATCCTCAATCCTCAATCCTCAATCCTCAATCCTCAATCCTCAATACTCAATCGTCAATCTTCAATCCTCAATACTCAATCTTCAATCCTCAATCCTCAATACTCAATACTCAATCCTCATTCTTCAATCCTCAATACCCAATCCCCAATCTTCAATCCTCAATCCTCAATCCTCAGAACTCAAACATCAATACTCAACCGTCAGTCCTCGTCCTCAATCCACAACCCCCAATACTCAATCCTCAATCTTCAATTCTCAATCCTCAATCCTCAGCCCTCAATCCTCGGTCCTCAAACCACAATCCTGAATCCTCAATCCTGCATCCTCAACCTTCAGCCCTCAGTCCTCAACAATCAGTTGTGAATCCTCAATCCTCAAGAGAATATCATCAATACACAGTTTTCAATACTCAATACTCAATCTGCAATCTTCAAATCTCTATCCTCAAACATCAATTCTCATCACTCAACCCTCAACACTCATTCGTCAATCCTCAATCCTCAAACCTCAATCCTCAATCCTCAATCCTCAACCCTCAATCTTAATCTTCAATCCTCAGTACTCAATCTTCAATCCTCAATCCTCAATACTCAATCCTCAATCATCATTATTGAATCCTCAATACCCAATCCTCAATCTTCAATCCTCAATCCTCAATCCTCAATCCTCAATCCTCAATCTTCAATCCTCAATCATCAATCCTCAATCCTCAATCCTCAATCTTCAATCCTCGATACTCAATCTTCAATCCTGAATCCTCAATCCTCAATCCTCAATCCTCAATCCTCAATCCTCAATCCTCAATCCTCAATCGTCAATCTTCAATCCTCAATACTCAATCTTCAATCCTCAATCCTCAATCCTCAATCCTCAATCCTCATTCTTCAATCCTCAATACCCAATCCTCAATATTCAATCCTCAATCCTCAATCCTCAATCCTCAATCCTCAATCCTCAATCCTCAATCTTCAATCCTCAGTCCCAAATCCTCAATCTTCAATACTCACTTCTCAATCCTCAGTCTTCAATCCTCAATGCTCAATCCTCAATCCTCAATCCTCAATCTTCAATCCTCAATACTCAACCTTCAATCCTCAATCCTCAATTCTCAATCCCCAATGCTCAATCCTCAATCGTCAATCCTCAATCCCCAATCCTCAATCTTCAATCCTCAATCCTCAATCCTCAATCCTCAATCCTCAGTCTTCAGTCCTCAATACTCAATCTTCAATCCTCAATCCTCACTCCTCAATCCTCAATCCTCAATCCTCAATCCTCAATCTTCGATCCTCAATACTCAATCTGCAATCCTCAATCCTCAGTCCTCACTCCTCAATCCTCATTCTTCAATCCTCAATACCGAATCCTCAATCTTCAATCCTCAATCCGCAATCCTCAATCCTCAATCCCCAATCTTCAATCCTCAATACCCAATCTTCAATCCTCAATCCTCAATCCTCAATTCTCAATCCTCAATCCTCAATCCTCAATACTCAATCGTCAATCTTCAATCCTCAATACTCAATCTTCAATCCTCAATCCTCAATACTCAATACTCAATCCTCATTCTTCAATCCTCAATACCCAATCCCCAATCTTCAATCCTAAATCCTCAATCCTCAGAACTCAAACATCAATACTCAACCGTCAGTCCTCGTCCTCAATCCACAACCCCCAATACTCAATCCTCAATCTTCAATTCTCAATCCTCAATCCCCAGCCCTCAATCCTCGGTCCTCAAACCACAATCCTGAATCCTCAATCCTGAATCCTCAACCTTCAGCCCTCAGTCCTCAACAATCAGTTGTGAATCCTCAATCCTCAAGAGAATATCATCAATTCACAGTTTTCAATACTCAATACTCAATCTGCAATCTTCAAATCTCTATCCTCAAACATCAATTCTCATCACTCAACCCTCAACACTCAGTCGTCAATCCTCAATCCTCAAACCTCAATCCTCAATCCTCAATCCTCAACCCTGAATCTTAATCTTCAATCCTCAGTACTCAATCCTCAATCCTCAATCCTCAGTCCTCAAACATCAATACTCAACCCTCAGTCCTCGTCCTCAATCCACAACCCTCAATCCTCGATCCTCAATCTTCAATCATCAATATTCAATCTTCAATCCTCAATACTCAATCCTCAATCCTCAATGTTCTATCCTCAATACGCAATCCTCAATCTTCAATCCTCAATCCTCAACCCTCAATCCTCAATCCTCAACCTTAATCTTCAATCCTCAGTACTCAATCTTCAATCCTCAATGCTGAATCCTCAATCCTCAATCCTCAATCTTCAATCCTCTGTCCTTAGTCCTCAAACCTCAATCCTCAACCCTCAGCCCTCATCCTCAATCCTCAATCCTCAATCCTCAATTCTCAATCTTCAATCCTCAATACTCAATTTTCAATCCTCAATGCTCAGTCGTCAAATTTCAATTCTGAATCCTCAATCCGGAACCCTCAATCTTCAGCCCTCAGTCCTCAACAATCAGTTGTCAATCCTCAATCCTCAATAGAATATACTCAATTCACAGTTATCAATACTCAATACTCAATCTGCAATCTTCAAATCTCTATCCACAAACATCAATTCTCATCACTCAACCCTCAACACTCAGTCCTCAACGCTCAATCCTCAACCCTCAATTCTCAATCTTCAATCCTCAATACTGAACCTTCAATCCTCAATCCTCAATCCTCAGTCCTCAATCCTCAATCCTCAATCTTAACCTTCAATCCTCAGTACTCAATCTTCAATCCTCAATCCTCAATCCTCAATCCTCAATCCTCAATCTTCAATCCTCAATACTCAATCTTCAATCCTCAATCCTCAATCCTCAATCCTCAATCCCCAATCTTAATCTTCAATCCTCAGTACTCAATCATCAAGCCTCAATCCACAATTCTCAATCCTCAATCCTCTACCTTCAATCCTCAATACTCAATCTTCAATCCTCAATCCTCAATCCTCAATCCTCAATCCTCAATCCTCAATCCTCAATCGTCAATCTCCAATCCTCAATACTCAATCTTCAAGCCTCAATCCTCAATACTCAATACTCAATCCTCAGTCCTCAGTCCTCAAACCTCAATCCTCAACCCTCAGCCCTCATCCTCAATCCTCAATCCTCAATCCTCAATTCTCAATCTTCAATCCTCAATACTCAATCTTCAATCCTCAATGCTCAGTCCTCAAATTTCAATTCTGAATCCTCAATCCGGAATCCTCAATCTTCCGCCCTCAGTCCTCAACAATCAGTTGTCAATCCTCAATCCTCAATATAATATACTCAATTCACAGTTTTCAATACTCAATACTCAATCTGCAATCTTCAAATCTCTATCCACAAACATCAATTCTCATCACTCAACCCTCAACACTCAGTCCTCAACGCTCAATCCTCAATCCTCAATTCTCAATCTTCAATCCTCAATACTGAAACTTCAATCCTCAATCCTCAATCCTCAGTCCTCAATCCTCAATCCTCAATCTTAATCTTCAATCCTCAGTACTCAATCTTCAATCCTCAATCCTCAATCCTCAATCCTCAATCCCCAATCTTCAATCCTCAATACTCAATCTTCAATCCTCAATCCTCAATCCTCAATCCTCGATCCTCAATCCCCAATCTTAATCTTCAATCCTCAGTACTCAATCATCAAGCCTCAATCCACAATGCTCAATCCTCAATCCTCAATCTTCAATACCCAATACTCAATCTTCAATCCTCAATCCTCAATCCTCAATCCTCAATCCTCAATCCTCAATCCTCAATCGTCAATCTTCAATCCTCTATACTCAATCTTCAATCCTCAATCCTCAATACTCAATACTCAATCCTCATTCATCAATCCTCAATACCTAATCCTCAATCTTCAATCCTCAATCCTCAATCCTCAATCCTCAATACTCAATACTCAATCCTCATTCTTCAATCCTCAGTACCCAATCCTCAATCTTCAATCCTCAATCCTCAATTCTCAATCCTCAATCCTCAATCCTCAGACCTCAAACATCAATACTCAACCCTCAGTCCTCGTCCTCAATCCACAACCCTCAATCCTCGATCCTCAATCTTCAATCATCAATATTCAATCTTCAATCCTCAATACTCAATCCTCAATCCTCAATGTTCTATCCTCAATACGCAATCCTCAATCTTCAATCCTCAATCCTCAATACTCAATACTTAATCCTCATTCATCAATCCTCAATACCTAATCCTCAATCTTCAATCCTCAGTCCTCAAACCTCAATCCTCAATCCCCAATGCTGAATCCTCAATCTTCAGCCCTCAGTCCTCCACAGTCAGTGGTCCATCCTCAATCCTCAATAGAATATCATGGTTTCACAGTTTTCAATACTCAATACTCAACCTGCAATCTTCAAATCTCTACCCACAAACATCAATTCTCATCACTCAACCCTGAAGACTCAGTCCCCAATCCACAATATTCAAGCCTCAATCCTCAATCCTCAATCCACAATCCTCAACCTTCAATCCTCAATACTCAATCTTCAATTCTCAATCCTCAACCCTCAGTCCTCAGTCCTCAAACCTCAATCATCAACCCTCAGCCCTCATCCTCAATCCTCAATCCTCAATCCTCAATTCTCAATCTTCAATCCTCAATACTCAATCTTCAATCCTCAATGCTCAGTCCTCAAATTTCGATTCTGAATCCTCAATCCGGAACCCTCAATCTTCAGCCCTCAGACCTCAACAATCAGTTGTCAATCCTCAATCCTCAAGAGAATATCATCAATTCACAGTTTTCAATACTCAATACTCAATCTGCAATCTTCAAATCTCTATCCTCAAACATCAATTCTCATCACTCAACCCTCAACACTCAGTCGTCAATCCTCAATCCTCAAACCTCAATCCTCAATCCTCAATCCTCAACCCTGAATCTTAATCTTCAATCCTCAGTACTCAATCCTCAATCCTCAATCCTCAGTCCTCAAACATCAATACTCAACCCTCAGTCCTCGTCCTCAATCCACAACCCTCAATCCTCGATCCTCAACCTTCAATCATCAATATTCAATATTCAATCCTCAATACTCAATCCTCAATCCTCAATGTTCTATCCTCAATACGCAATCCTCAATCTTCAATCCTCAATCCTCAACCCTCAATCCTCAATCCTCAACCTTAATCTTCAATCCTCAGTACTCAATCTTCAATCCTCAATGCTGAATCCTCAATCCTCAATCCTCAATCTTCAATCCTCTGTCCTTAGTCCTCAAACCTCAATCCTCAACCCTCAGCCCTCATCCTCAATCCTCAATCCTCAATCCTCAATTCTCAATCTTCAATCCTCAATACTCAATTTTCAATCCTCAATGCTCAGTCGTCAAATTTCAATTCTGAATCCTCAATCCGGAACCCTCAATCTTCAGCCCTCAGTCCTCAACAATCAGTTGTCAATCCTCAATCCTCAATAGAATATACTCAATTCACAGTTATCAATACTCAATACTCAATCTGCAATCTTCAAATCTCTATCCACAAACATCAATTCTCATCACTCAACCCTCAACACTCAGTCCTCAACGCTCAATCCTCAACCCTCAATTCTCAATCTTCAATCCTCAATACTGAACCTTCAATCCTCAATCCTCAATCCTCAGTCCTCAATCCTCAATCCTCAATCTTAATCTTCAATCCTCAGTACTCAATCTTCAATCCTCAATCCTCAATCCTCAATCCTCAATCCTCAATCTTCAATCCTCAATACTCAATCTTCAATCCTCAATCCTCAATCCTCAATCCTCAATCCCCAATCTTAATCTTCAATCCTCAGTACTCAATCATCAAGCCTCAATCCTCAATTCTCAATCCTCAATCCTCTACCTTCAATCCTCAATACTCAATCTTCAATCCTCAATCCTCAATCCTCAATCCTCAATCCTCAATCCTCAATCCTCAATCGTCAATCTTCAATCCTCAATACTCAATCTTCAAGCCTCAATCCTCAATACTCAATACTCAATCCTCAGTCCTCAGTCCTCAAACCTCAATCCTCAACCCTCAGCCCTCATCCTCAATCCTCAATCCTCAATCCTCAATTCTCAATCTTCAATCCTCAATACTCAATCTTCAATCCTCAATGCTCAGTCCTCAAATTTCAATTCTGAATCCTCAATCCGGAATCCTCAATCTTCCGCCCTCAGTCCTCAACAATCAGTTGTCAATCCTCAATCCTCAATATAATATACTCAATTCACAGTTTTCAATACTCAATACTCAATCTGCAATCTTCAAATCTCTATCCACAAACATCAATTCTCATCACTCAACCCTCAACACTCAGTCCTCAACGCTCAATCCTCAATCCTCAATTCTCAATCTTCAATCCTCAATACTGAAACTTCAATCCTCAATCCTCAATCCTCAGTCCTCAATCCTCAATCCTCAATCTTAATCTTCAATCCTCAGTACTCAATCTTCAATCCTCAATCCTCAATCCTCAATCCTCAATCCCCAATCTTCAATCCTCAATACTCAATCTTCAATCCTCAATCCTCAATCCTCAATCCTCGATCCTCAATCCCCAATCTTAATCTTCAATCCTCAGTACTCAATCATCAAGCCTCAATCCACAATGCTCAATCCTCAATCCTCAATCTTCAATACCCAATACTCAATCTTCAATCCTCAATCCTCAATCCTCAATCCTCAATCCTCAATCCTCAATCCTCAATCGTCAATCTTCAATCCTCTATACTCAATCTTCAATCCTCAATCCTCAATACTCAATACTCAATCCTCATTCATCAATCCTCAATACCTAATCCTCAATCTTCAATCCTCAATCCTCAATCCTCAATCCTCAATACTCAATACTCAATCCTCATTCTTCAATCCTCAGTACCCAATCCTCAATCTTCAATCCTCAATCCTCAATTCTCAATCCTCAATCCTCAATCCTCAGACCTCAAACATCAATACTCAACCCTCAGTCCTCGTCCTCAATCCACAACCCTCAATCCTCGATCCTCAATCTTCAATCATCAATATTCAATCTTCAATCCTCAATACTCAATCCTCAATCCTCAATGTTCTATCCTCAATACGCAATCCTCAATCTTCAATCCTCAATCCTCAATACTCAATACTTAATCCTCATTCATCAATCCTCAATACCTAATCCTCAATCTTCAATCCTCAGTCCTCAAACCTCAATCCTCAATCCCCAATGCTGAATCCTCAATCTTCAGCCCTCAGTCCTCCACAGTCAGGGGTCCATCCTCAATCCTCAATAGAATATCATGGTTTCACAGTTTTCAATACTCAATACTCAACCTGCAATCTTCAAATCTCTATCCACAAACATCAATTCTCATCACTCAACCCTGAAGACTCAGTCCCCAATCCACAATATTCAAGCCTCAATCCTCAATCCTCAATCCACAATCCTCAACCTTCAATCCTCAATACTCAATCTTCAATTCTCAATCCTCAACCCTCAGTCCTCAGTCCTCAAACCTCAATCATCAACCCTCAGCCCTCATCCTCAATCCTCAATCCTCAATCCTCAATTCTCAATCTTCAATCCTCAATACTCAATCTTCAATCCTCAATGCTCAGTCCTCAAATTTCGATTCTGAATCCTCAATCCGGAACCCTCAATATTCAGCCCTCAGACCTCAACAATCAGTTGTCAATCCTCAATCCTCAATAGAATATACTCAATTCACAGTTTTCAATACTCAATACTCAATCTGCAATCTTCAAATCTGTATCCACAAACATCAATTCTCATCACTCAACCCTCAACACTCAGTCCTCAATGTTCAATCCTCAATCCTCAATTCTCAATCTTCAATCCTCAATACTGAACCTTCAATCGTCAATCCTCAATCCTAAGTCCTCAATCCTCAATGCTCAATCTTAATCTTCAATCCTCAGTACTCAAACTTCAATCCTCAATCCTCAATCCTCAATCCTAGATCGTCAACCTTCAATCCTCAATACTCAATCTTCAATCCCCAATCCTCAATCCTCAATCCTCAATCCTCAATCCTCATTCTTCAATCCTCAATACCCAATCCTCAATCTTCAACCCTCAATCCTCAATCCTTAATTCTCAATCCTCAATCCTCAGACCTCAGTCCTCAAACCTCAATCCTCAACCCTCAGACCTCATCCTCAATCCTCAATCCTCAATCCTCAATTCTCAATCTTCAATCCTCAATACTCAATCTTCAATCCTCAATGCTCAGTCCTCAAATTTCAATTCTGAATCCTCAATCCGGAATCCTCAATCTTCAGCCCTCAGTCCTCAACAATCAGTTGTCAATCCTCAATCCTCAATAGAATATACTCAATTCACAGTTTTCAATACTCAATACTCAATCTGCAATCTTCAAATCTCTATCCACAAACATCAATTCTCATCACTCAACCCTCAACACTCAGTCCTCAACGCTCAATCCTCAACCCTCAATTCTCAATCTTCAATCCTCAATACTGAACCTTCAATCCTCAATCCTCAATCCTCAGTCCTCAATCCTCAATCCTCAATCTTAATCTTCAATCCTCAGTACTCAATCTTCAATCCTCAATCCTCAATCCTCAATCCTCAATCCTCAATCTTCAATCCTCAATACTCAATCTTCAATCCTCAATCCTCAATCCTCAATCCTCAATCCCCAATCTTAATCTTCAATCCTCAGTACTCAATCATCAAGCCTCAATCCTCAATTCTCAATCCTCAATCCTCTACCTTCAATCCTCAATACTCAATCTTCAATCCTCAATCCTCAATCCTCATTCCTCAAACCTCAATCCTCAATCCTCAATCGTCAATCTTCAATCCTCAGTACTCAATCTTCAATCCTCAATCCTCAATCCTCAATCCTCAATCCCCAATCTTCAATCCTCAATACTCAATCTTCAATCCTCAATCCTCAATCCTCAATCCTCAATCCTCAATCCCCAATCTTAATCTTCAATCCTCAGTACTCAATCATCATGCCTCAATCTTCAATTCTCAATCCTCAATCCTCTACCTTCAATCCTCAATACTCAATCTTCAATCCTCAATCCTCAATCCTCAATCCTCAATCCTCAATCTTCAATCCTCAATCGTCAATCTTCAATCCTCAATGCTCAGTCCTCAAATTTCAATTCTGAATCCTCAATCCGGAATCCTCAATCTTCAGCCCTCAGTCCTCAACAATCAGTTGTCAATCCTCAATCCTCAATAGAATATACTCAATTCACAGTTTTCAATACTCAATACTCAATCTGCAATCTTCAAATCTCTATCCACAAACATCAATTCTCATCACTCAATCCTCAACACTCAGTCCTCAACGCTCAATCCTCAACCCTCGATTCTCAATCTTCAATCCTCAATACTGAACTTTCAATCCTCAATCCTCAATCCTCAGTCCTCAATCCTCAATCCTCAATCTTAATCTTCAAGCCTCAGTACTCAATCTTCAATCCTCAATCCTCAATCCTCAATCCTCAATCCTCAATCTTCAATCCTCAATACTCAATCTTCAATCCTCAATCCTCAATCCTCAATCCTCAATCCTCAATCCCCAATCTTAATCTTCAATCCTCAGTACTCAATCATCAAGCCTCAATCCTCAATTCTCAATCCTCAATCCTCTACCGTCAATCCTCAATACTCAATCTTCAATCCTCAATCCTCAATCCTCAATCCTCAATCCTCAATCCTCAATCCTCAGTCCTCACTCCTCAACCCTCATTCTTCAATCCTCATTACCGAATCCTCAATCTTCAATCCTCAATCCTCAACCCGCAATCCTCAATTCGCAATCCACAATAGTCGATCTTCAATCCTCAATACTCAATATTCACTCCTCAATCCTCAATCCTCAATCCTCAATCCTCATTCTTCAATCCTCAATACCCAATCCTCAATCTGCAACCCTCAATCCTCAATCCTCAATTCTCAATCCTCAACCCTCAGTCCTCAGTCCTCAAACCTCAATCATCAACCCTCAGCCCTCATCCTCAATCCTCAATCCTCAATCCTCAATTCTCAATCTTCAATCCTCAATACTCAATCTTCAATCCTCAATGCTCAGTCCTCAAATTTCGATTCTGAATCCTCAATCCGGAACCCTCAATCTTCAGCCCTCAGACCTCAACAATCAGTTGTCTATCCTCAATCCTCAATAGAATATACTCAATTCACAGTTTTCAATACTCAATACTCAATCTGCAATCTTCAAATCTGTATCCACAAACATCAATTCTCATCACTCAACCCTCAACACTCAGTCCTCAATGTTCAATCCTCAATCCTCAATTCTCAATCTTCAATCCTCAATACTGAACCTTCAATCGTCAATCCTCAATCCTCAGTCCTCAATCCTCAATCCTCAATCTTAATCTTCAATCCTCAGTACTCAAACTTCAATCCTCAATCCTCAATCCTCAATCCTAGATCGTCAACCTTCAATCCTCAATACTCAATCTTCAATCCCCAATCCTCAATCCTCAATCCTCAATCCTCAATCCTCATTCTTCAATCCTCAATACCCAATCCTCAATCTTCAACCCTCAATCCTCAATCCTCAATTCTCAATCCTCAATCCTCAGACCTCAGACCTCAGTCCTCAAACCTCAATCCTCAACCCTCAGACCTCATCCTCAATCCTCAATCCTCAATCCTCAATTCTCAATCTTCAATCCTCAATACTCAATCTTCAATCCTCAATGCTCAGTC
Organism: Calliopsis andreniformis; assembly: GCF_051401765.1. NCBI lineage: Eukaryota > Metazoa > Arthropoda > Insecta > Hymenoptera > Andrenidae > Calliopsis > Calliopsis andreniformis. Next base: position 1,273,207 of record NW_027480535.1, on the reverse strand, counting down.
CTCAAATTTCAATTCTGAATCCTCAATCCGGAATCCTCAATCTTCAGCCCTCAGTCCTCAACAATCAGTTGTCAATCCTCAATCCTCAATAGAATATACTCAATTCACTGTTTTCAATACTCAATACTCAATCTGCAATGTTCAAATCTCTATCCACAAACATCAATTCTCATCACTCAACCCTCAACACTCAGTCCTCAACGCTCAATCCTCAACCCTCAATTCTCAATCTTCAATCCTCAATACTGAACCTTCAATCCTCAATCCTCAATCCTCAGTCCTCAATCCTCAATCCTCAATCTTAATCTTCAATCCTCAGTACTCAATCTTCAATCCTCAATCCTCAATCCTCAATCCTCAATCCTCAATCTTCAATCCTCAATACTCAATCTTCAATCCTCAATCCTGAATCCTCAATCCTCAATCCCCAATCTTAATCTTCAATCCTCAGTACTCAATCATCAAGCCTCAATCCTCAATTCTCAATCCTCAATCCTCTACCTTCAATCCTCAATACTCAATCTTCAATCCTCAATCCTCAATCCTCATTCCTCAAACCTCAATCCTCAATCCTCAATCGTCAATCTTCAATCCTCAGTACTCAATCTTCAATCCTCAATCCTCAATCCTCAATCCTCAATCCCCAATCTTCAATCCTCAATACTCAATCTTCAATCCTCAATCCTCAATCCTCAATCCTCAATCCTCAATCCCCAATCTTAATCTTCAATCCTCAGTACTCAATCATCATGCCTCAATCTTCAATTCTCAATCCTCAATCCTCTACCTTCAATCCTCAATACTCAATCTTCAATCCTCAATCCTCAATCCTCAATCCTCAATCCTCAATCCTCAATCCTCAATCGTCAATCTTCAATCCTCAATGCTCAGTCCTCAAATTTCAATTCTGAATCCTCAATCCGGAATCCTCAATCTTCAGCCCTCAGTCCTCAACAATCAGTTGTCAATCCCCAATCCTCAATAGAATATACTCAATTCACAGTTTTCAATACTCAATACTCAATCTGCAATCTTCAAATCTCTATCCACAAACATCAATTCTCATCACTCAATCCTCAACACTCAGTCCTCAACGCTCAATCCTCAACCCTCGATTCTCAATCTTCAATCCTCAATACTGAACTTTCAATCCTCAATCCTCAATCCTCAGTCCTCAATCCTCAATCCTCAATCTTAATCTTCAATCCTCAGTACTCAATCTTCAATCCTCAATCCTCAATACTCAATCCTCAATCCTCAATCTTCAATCCTCAATACTCAATCTTCAATCCTCAATCCTCAATCCTCAATCCTCAATCCTCAATCCTCAATCCCCAATCTTAATCTTCAATCCTCAGTACTCAATCATCAAGCCTCAATCCTCAATTCTCAATCCTCAATCCTCTACCGTCAATCCTCAATACTCAATCTTCAATCCTCAATCCTCAATCCTCAATCCTCAATCCTCAATCCTCAATCCTCAGTCCTCACTCCTCAACCCTCATTCTTCAATCCTCATTACCGAATCCTCAATCTTCAATCCTCAATCCTCAATCCTCAATTCTCAATCCTCAATCCTGAATCCTCAGACTTCAAACATCAATACTCAACCCTCAGTCCTCGTCCTCAATCCACAACCCTCAATCCTCAATCCTCAATATTCAGTCATTAATATTCAACCTTCAATCCTCAATCCTCAATCCTCTATCCTCAACACTCAATCCTCACTGTTCAATCTTCAATACCCAATCATCAGTCTTCAATCCTCAATCCTCAATCCTCAATCCTCACTCCTCAATCCTCTGTCCTCAAACCTCAATCCTGAATCCTCAAACCGGAATCCTCAATCTTCAGCCCTAAGTCCTCAACCATCAGTTGTGAATCCTCAATCCTCAATAGATTATCCTCAATTCACAGTTTTCAATACTCAATACTCAATCTGCAATCTTCAGACCTCTATCCACAAACATCAATTCTCATCACTCAACCCTCAATACTCAGACCCCAATCCCCAATCTTCAATCCTCAATCCTCAATCCTCAATCCTCAACCTTAATCTTCAATCCTCAGTACTCAATCTTCAATCCTCAATCCTAAATCCTCAATACTCAATCCTCATTCTTCAATCCTCAACACCCAATCCTCAATCTTCAATCCTCGATCCTCAATCCTCAATTCTCAATGCTCAATCCTCAATCCTCAGACCTCAAACAGCAATACTCAACACTCAGTCTTCGTCCTCAATCCACAACCCTCAATCCTCGATCCTCAATCTTCAATCATCAATATTCAATCTTCAATCCTCAATCCTCATTCCTCAATACTCAATCCTCAATCCTCAATGTTCTATCCTCAATACGCAATCCTCAATCTTCAATCCTCAATCCTCAATCCTCAATCCTCAATCCTCAATCCTCAATCCTCAATCCTCAATCTTAATCTTCAATCCTCAGTACTCACCCTTCAATCCTCAATCCTCAATCCTCAGTCCTCAAACCTCAATCCTGAATCCACAATCCTGAACCCCCAATATTCAGCCCTCAGACTTCAACAATCAGTTGTGAATCCTCAATCGTCAATAGAATATCCTCAATTAACAGGTTTCAATACTCAATACTCAGCCTGCAATCTTCAAATCTCTATCCACAAACATCAATTCTCATCACTCAACCCTCAATATTCAACGCACAACCCTCAACCATCAATCCTCAGTCCTCAAAACTCAATACCTAATCCTCAATCCTCAATCGTCAGGCTTCAATGCTCAATACTCAATCTTCAATCCTCAATCCTCAATCCTCAATCCTCAATCATCATTCTTCAATCCTCAATACCCAATCCTCAATCTTCAATCCTCAATCCTCAATCCTCAATTCTCAATCCTCAATCGTCAGTCCTCAGTCCTCAAACCTCAAACCCCAACCTTCAGCCCTCATCCTCAATCCTTAATCGACAATTCTCAATCCTCAATCTTCTATCCTCAATACTCAATCTTCAATCCTGAATCCTCAGTCCTCAATGTTCAATCCTCAATCCTCAATTATCAATCTTCAATCCTCAATTCTCAATCTTCGGTCCTCAATCTTGAATCCTCAGTCCCCAATTCTCAATCTTCTATCCTCAATCCTCAATCCTCCCATCGTCAATCCTCAATACTCAGTCTGCAATCCTCAATCGTCAATACTTAATCCTCAATCCTCAATCGTCAATCCTCAATACTCAATCTTCAATCCTCAATCCTCAATCCTCAATCCTCAATCCTCAATCCTCAATCCTCAATCGTCAATCTTCAATCCTCAATACTCAATCTTCAATCCTCAATCCTCAATCCTCAATCCTCAATCCTCATTCTTCAATCCTCAATACCCAATCCTCAATCTTCAATCCTCAATCCTCATTCCTCAATCCTCAATCCTCAATCCTCAATCCTCATTCTTCAACCCTCAATACCCAATCCTCAATCTTCAATCCGCAATCCTCAATCCTCAATCCTCAATCCTCAATCCTCAATCCTCAATCCTCAGACATCAAACATCAATACTCAGCCGTCAGTCCTCGTCCTCAACCCACAACCCTCAATCCTCGATCCTCAATCTTCAATCATCAATATTCAATCTTCAATCCTCAATCCTCAATCCTCAATCCTCAATACTCAATACTCAATCCTCAATGTTCTATCCTCAATACGCAATCCTCAATCTTCAATCCTCAATCCTCAATCCTCAATCCTCAATCCTCAATCCTCAATCCTCAATCTTAATCTTCAATCCTCAATCCTCAATCCTCAATACTCAATCCTCAATCCTCATCCTTCAATCCTAAATACCCAATTCTCAGTCTTCAATCCTCAATCCTCAATCCTCAATTCTCAATCCTCAATCCTCAGACCTCAAACAGCAATACTCAACCCTCAGTCCTCGTCCTCAATCCACAACCATCAATCCTCAATCCTCAATATTCAATCATCAATATTCAATCTTCAATCCTCAATCCTCAATCCTCAATACTCAATCCTCAATCCTCAATGTTCTATCCTCAATACGCAATCCTCAATCTTCAATCCTCAATCCTCAATCCTCAATCCTCAATCCTCAATCGTCAATCTTAATCTTCAATCCTCAGTACTCAATCTTCAATCCTCAATCCTCAATCCTCAATCCTCAATCCTCAATCTTCAATTCTCAATACTCAATCTTCAATCCTCAATCCTCAATCCTCAATCCTCAATCCTCAGTCGTCAATCTTCAATCCTCAATACTCAATCTTCAATCCTCAATCCTCAATACTCAATACTCAATCCTCATTCTTCAATCCTCAATACACAATCCTCAATCTTCAATCCTCAATCATCAATCCTCAGACCTCAAACATCAATACTCAACACTCAGTCCTCGTCCTCAACCCACAACCCTCAATCCTCGATCCTCAATCTCAATCATCTATATTCAATCTTCAATCCTCAATCCTCAGTCCTCAATACTAAATCCTCAATCCTCAATGTTCTATCCTCAATACGCAATCCTCAATCTTCAATCCTCATTCCTCAATCCTCAATCCTCAATCCTCAATCCTCAATCTTAATCTTCAATCCTCAGTACTCAATCTTCAATCCTCAACCCTCATTCCTCAGTCCTCAAACCTCAATCCTGAATCCACAATCCTGAACCCCCAATATTCAGCCCTCAGACTTCAACAATCAGTTGTGAATCCTCAATCGTCAATAGAATATCCTCAATTAACAGGTTTCAATACTCAATACTCAGCCTGCAATCTTCAAATCTCTATCCACAAACATCAATTCTCATCACTCAACCCTCAACATTCAACGCACAACCCTCAACCATCAATCCTCAGTCCTCAAAACTCAATACCTAATCCTCAATCCTGAATCCTCAATCTTCAGCCCTCAGTCCTCAACAATCAATTGTCAATCCTCAGTCCTCCATAGAATATCCTCAATTCACAGTTTTCAATACTCAATACTCAATCTGCAATCTTCAAATCTCTATCCAGAAACATAAATTCTCATTACTCAACCCTCAGCACTCAGTACTCAATGTTCAACCCTCATCCTCAATTTTGAATCTTCAATCCTTAATACTGAATCTTCAATTCGCAATCCTCAATCCTCAGTCCTCAATCCTCGATCCTGAATCCTCAATCTTCAATCCTCAATACTCAATCTTCAATCCTCAATCCGCAATCCTCAATCCTCATTCGTCAATCCACAATACCCAATCCTCAATCTTCAATCTTCAATCCTCAATTCTCAATTCTCAATCCTCAATCCTCAGACCTCAGACATCAATATTCAACACTCAGTCCTCAATCCTCAATCTTCAATCCTCAATCCTCAATCGTCAGGCTTCAATGCTCAATACTCAATCTTCAATCCTCAATCCTCAATCCTCAATCCTCAATCCTCATTCTTGAATCCTCAATACCCAATCCTCAATCTTCAATCCTCAATCCTCAATCCTCTATTCTCAATCCTCAATCCTCAGTCCTCAGTCCTCAAACCGCAATCCTCAACCCTCAGACCTCATCCTCAATCCTTAATCGACAATTCTCAATCCTCAATCTTCTATCCTCAATACTCAATCTTCAATCCTGAATCCTCAGTATTCAATGTTCAACCCTCAATCCTCAATTATCAATCTTCAATCCTCAATTCTCAATCTTCGGTCCTCAATCTTGAATCCTCAGTCCCCAATTCTCAATCCTCTATCATCAATCCTCAATCCTCCCATCGTCAATACTCAATACTCAGTCTGCAATCCTCAATCATCAATCCTCCATCCTCAACACTCAATCCTCAAGCGTCAATCATCAATCCTCAATCCTCAATCCTCAACCTTCGATCCTCAATTCTCAATCTTCAATCCTCAGTCCTCAACTCTCAATCCTCAACACTCGATCCTCAAACCTCAATCCTCAACCGTCAGTCCTCGTCCTCAATCCTCAAACCTCAATCCTCAATCCTCAATCTTCAATCCTCGATACTCAATCTTCAATCCTCAATCCTCAATCCTCAATCCTCAATCCTCAATCCTCAATCCTCAATCCTCAATCCTCAATCCTCAATCGTCAATCTTCAATCCTCAATACTCAATCTTCAATCCTCAATCCTCAATCCTCAATCCTCAATCCTCATTCTTCAATCCTCAATACCCAATCCTCAATATTCAATCCCCAATCCTCAATCCTCAATCCTCAATCCTCAATCCTCAATCCTCAATCTTCAATCCTCAGTCCCAAATCCTCAATCTTCAATACTCACTCCTCAATCCTCAGTCTTCAATCCTCAATGCTCAATCCTCAATCCTCAATCCTCAATCTTCAATCCTCAATACTCAACCTTCAATCCTCAATCCTCAATTCTCAATCCCCAATGCTCAATCCTCAATCGTCAATCCTCAATCCCCAATCCTCAATCTTCAATCCTCAATCCTCAATCCTCATTCCTCAATCCTCAATCTTCAGTCCTCAATACTCAATCTTCAATCCTCAGTCCTCACTCCTCAATCCTCAATCCTCAATCCTCAATCCCCAATCTTCGATCCTCAATACTCAATCTGCAATCCTCAATCCTCAGTCCTCACTCCTCAATCCTCATTCTTCAATCCTCAATACCGAATCCTCAATCTTCAATCCTCAATCCGCAATCCTCAATCCTCAATCCCCAATCTTCAATCCTCAATAGCCAATCTTCAATCCTCAATCCTCAATCCTCAATCCTCAATCCTCAATCCTCAATCCTCAATACTCAATCGTCAATCTTCAATCCTCAATACTCAATCTTCAATCCTCAATCCTCAATACTCAATACTCAATCCTCATTCTTCAATCCTCAATACCCAATCCCCAATCTTCAATCCTCAATCCTCAATCCTCAGAGCTCAAACATCAATACTCAACCGTCAGTCCTCGTCCTCAATCCACAACCCCCAATACTCAATCCTCAATCTTCAATTCTCAATCCTCAATCCTCAGCCCTCAATCCTCGGTCCTCAAACCACAATCCTGAATCCTCAATCCTGAATCCTCAACCTTCAGCCCTCAGTCCTCAACAATCAGTTGTGAATCCTCAATCCTCAAGAGAATATCATCAATACACAGTTTTCAATACTCAATACTCAATCTGCAATCTTCAAATCTCTATCCTCAAACATCAATTCTCATCACTCAACCCTCAACACTCATTCGTCAATCCTCAATCCTCAAACCTCAATCCTCAATCCTCAATCCTCAACCCTCAATCTTAATCTTCAATCCTCAGTACTCAATCTTCAATCCTCAATCCTCAATACTCAATCCTCAATCATCATTATTGAATCCTCAATACCCAATCCTCAATCTTCAATCCTCAATCCTCAATCCTCAATCCTCAATCCTCAATCTTCAATCCTCAATCATCAATCCTCAATCCTCAATCCTCAATCTTCAATCCTCGATACTCAATCTTCAATCCTGAATCCTCAATCCTCAATCCTCAATCCTCAATCCTCAATCCTCAATCCTCAATCCTCAATCCTCAATCGTCAATCTTCAATCCTCAATACTCAATCTTCAATCCTCAATCCTCAATCCTCAATCCTCAATCCTCATTCTTCAATCCTCAATACCCAATCCTCAATATTCAATCCTCATTCCTCAATCCTCAATCCTCAATCCTCAATCCTCAATCCTCAATCTTCAATCCTCAGTCCCAAATCCTCAATCTTGAATACTCACTCCTCAATCCTCAGTCTTCAATCCTCAATGCTCAATCCTCAATCCTCAATCCTCAATCTTCAATCCTCAATACTCAACCTTCAATCCTCAATCCTCAATTCTCAATCCCCAATGCTCAATCCTCAATCGTCAATCCTCAATCCCCAACCCTCAATCTTCAATCCTCAATCCTCAATCCTCAATCCTCAATCCTCAGTCTTCAGTCCTCAATACTCAATCTTCAATCCTCAATCCTCACTCCTCAATCCTCAATCCTCAATCCTCAATCCTCAATCTTCGATCCTCAATACTCAATCTGCAATCCTCAATCCTCAGTCCTCACTCCTCAATCCTCATTCTTCAATCCTCAATACCGAATCCTCAATCTTCAATCCTCAATCCTCAATCCTCAATCCTCAATCCCCAATCTTCAATCCTCAATACCCAATCTGCAATCCTCAATCCTCAATCCTCAATACTCAATCCTCAATCCTCAATCCTCAATACTCAATCGTCAATCTTCAATCCTCAATACTCAATCTTCAATCCTCAATCCTCAATACTCAATACTCAATCCTCATTCTTCAATCCTCAATACCCAATCCCCAATCTTCAATCCTCAATCCTCAATCCTCAGAACTCAAACACCAATACTCAACCGTCAGTCCTCGTCCTCAATCCACAACCCCCAATACTCAATCCTCAATCTTCAATTCTCAATCCTCAATCCTCAGCCCTCAATCCTCGGTCCTCAAACCACAATCCTGAATCCTCAATCCTGAATCCTCAACCTTCAGCCCTCAGTCCTCAACAATCAGTTGTCAATCCTCAATCCTCAAGAGAGTATCATCAATTCACAGTTTTCAATACTCAATACTCAATCTGCAATCTTCAAATCTCTATCCTCAAACATCAATTCTCATCACTCAACCCTCAACACTCAGTCGTCAATCCTCAATCCTCAATCCTCAATCCTCAATCCTCATTCTTCAATCCTCAATACCCAATCCTCAATCTTCAATCCTCAATCCTCAATCCGCAATTCTCAATCCTCATTCCTCAACCCTCAGACCTCAAACAGCAATACTCGACCCTCCGTCCTCGTCCTCAATCCACAACCATCAATCCTCAATCCTCAATATTCAATCATCAATATTCAATCTTCAGTCCTCAATCCTCAATCCTCAATCCTCAATCCTCAATCCTCAATGTTCAATCCGCAATACCCAATCCTCAATCATCTATCCGCAATCCTCAATCCTCAATCCTCAATCTTCAATCCTCAATCCTCAACCTTCAACCCTCAATACTCAATCTTCAATCCTCAATCCTCAATCCTCAATCCTCAATCCTCATTGTTCAATCCTCAACACCCAATCCTCAATCTTCAATCCTCAATCCTCAATCCTCAATTCTCAATCCTCAATCCTCAATCCTCAGACCTCAAACATCAATACTCAACCCTCAGTCCTCGTCCTCAATCCACAACCCTCAATCCTCGATCCTCAATCTTCAATCATCAATATTCAATCTTCAATCCTCAATCCTCAATCCTCAATACACAATCCTCAATCCTCAATGTTCTATCCTCAATACGCAATCCTCAATCTTCAATCCTCAACCCTCAATCCTCAATCCTCAATCCTCAACCTTAATCTTCAATCCTCAGTACTCAATCTTCAATCCTCATTCCTCAATCTTCAATCCTCAATCCTCAATCTTCAATCCTCAATACCCAATCCTCAATCTTCAATCCTCAATCCTCAATCCTCAGTCCTCAATCCTCAATCCTCAATCCTCAATCTTCAATCCTCAGTCACAAATCCTCAATCTTCAATACTCACGCCTCAATCCTCAATCTTCAATCCTCAATCCTCAATCCTCAGTCCTCAATACTCAATCCTCAATCCTCAATCTTCAATCCTCAGTCACAAATCCTCAATCTTCAATACTCACTCCTCAATCCTCAATCTTCAATCCTCAATACTCAGTCTTCAATCCTCAATCCTCAATCCTCAATCCTCAATCCTCATTCTTCAATCCTCAACACCCAATCCTCAATCTTCAATCCTCAATCCTCAATCCTCAATCCTCAATCCTCAATCCTCAATCCTCAACCCTCAATCCTCAATCCTCAATGTTCAATCCGCAATACCCAATCCTCAATCTTCTATCCGCAATCCTCAATCCTCAATCCTCAATCCTCAATCCTCAATCCTCAATCCTCAATCTTCAATCCTCAATACTCAATCTTCAATCCTCAATCCTCAATCCTCAACCCTCATTCTTCAATCCTCAACACCCAATCCTCAATCTTCAATCCTCAAACCTCAATCCTCAGTCCTCAAACCTCAATCCTGAATCCACAATCCTGAACCCCCAATATTCAGCCCTCAGACCTCAACAATCAGTTGTGTGTCCTCAATCGTCAATAGAATATCCTCAATTCACAGGTTTCAATACTCAATACTCAGCCTGCAATCTTCAACTCTCTATCCACAAACATCAGTTCTCATCACTCAACCCTCAATATTCAACGCACAACCCTCAACCATCAATGCACAGTCCTCAAAACTCAATCCCTAATCCTCAATCCTGAATCCTCAATCTTCAGACCTTAGTCCTCAACAATCAATTGTCAATCCTCAGTCCACCATAGAATATCCTCAATTCACAGTTTTCAATACTCAATCCCTATTCTTCAATCTTCAAAACTCAATCCACAAACATCAATTCTCATCACTCAACCCTCAACACGCAGTCCTCAATCTTCAATCCTCAATCATCAATCCTCAATATTCAATCCTCAATACTCAATCTTCAATCCTCAATCCTCAATTCTCAATCCTCAATCATCTATCGTCAGGCTTCAATGCTCAATACTCAATCTTCAATCCTCAATACTCAATCCTCAATCCTCAATCATCATTCTTCAATCCTCAATACCCAATCCTCAATCTTCAATCCTCAATCCTCAATCCTCAATTCTCAATCCTCAATCCTCAGTCCTCAGTCCTCAAACCTCAATCCTCAACCCTCAGCCCTCATCCTCAATCCTTAACCGACAATCCTCAATCGTCAATCTTCTACCCTCAATACTCAATCTTCAATCTTGAATCCTCAGTCCTCAATGATCAATCCTCAATCCTCAATTATCAATCTTCAATCCTCAATTCTCAATCTTCGGTCCTCAATCTTGAATCCTCAGTCCCCAATCCTCAATCCTCCCATCGTCAATCCTCAATACTCAGTCTGCAATCCTCAATCGTCAATACTCAATCCTCAATCCTCAATCGTCAATCCTCAATACTCAATCTTCAATCCTCAGTCCTCAATCCTCAATCGTCAATCCTCAATCCTCAATCCTCAATCGTCAATCTTCAATCGTCAATACTCAATCTTCAATCCTCAATCCTCATTCCTCAATCCTCAATCCTCAATCCTCAATCCTCATACTTCAATCCTCAATACCCAATCCTCAATCTTCAAACCGCAATCCTCAATCCTCAATCCTCAATCCTTAATCCTCAATCCTCAATCCTCAATCCTCAATCCTCAGACATCAAACATCAATACTCAGCCGTCAGTCCTCGTCCTCAACCCACAACCCTCAATCCTCGATCCTCAACCTTCAATCATCAATATTCAATGTTCAATCCTCAATCCTCAATCCTCAATACTCAATACTCAATCCTCAATGTTCTATCCTCAATACGCAATCCTCAATCTTCAATCCTCAATCCTCAATACTCAATCCTCAGTCCTCAATCCTCAATCCTCAATCTTAATCTTCAATCCTCAATCCTCAATCCTCAATACTCAATCCTCAATCCTCATCCTTCAATCCTAAATACCCAATTCTCAGTCTTCAATCCTCAATCCTCAATCCTCAATTCTCAATCCTCAATCCTCAGACCTCAAACAGCAATACTCAACCCTCAGTCCTCGTCCTCAATCCACAACCATCAATCCTCAATCCTCAATATTCAATCATCAATATTCAATCTTCAACCCTCAATCCTCAGTCCTCAATACTAAATCCTCAATCCTCAATGTTCTATCCTCAATACGAAATCCTCAATCTTCAATCCTCAATCCTCAATCCTCAATCCTCAATCCTCAACCTTAATCTTCAATCCTCAGTACTCAATCTTCAATCCTCATTCCTCAATCCTCAATCCTCAATCCTCAATCATCAATCCTCAATACCCAATCCTCAATCTTTAATCCTCAATCCTCAATCCTCGGTCCTCATTCCTCAATCCTCAATTCTCAATCTTCAATCCTCAGTCACAAATCCTCAATCTTCAATACTCACTCCTCAATCCTCAATCTTCAATCCTCAATCCTCAATCCTCAGTCCTCAATCCTCAATCCTCAATCCACAATCTGCAATCCTCAGTCACAAATCCTCAATCTTCAATACTCACTCCTCAATCCTCAATCTTTAATCCTCAATACTCAGTCTTCAATCCTCAATCCTCAATCCTCAATCCTCAATCCTCATTCTTCAATCCTCAATACCCAATCCTCAATCTTCAATCCTCAATCCTCAATCCTCAATTCTCAATCCTCAATCCTCAATCCTCAATCCTCAATCCTGAATCCTCAATCCTCAATCCTCAATCCTCAACCCTCAATCTTAATCTTCAATCCTCAGTACTCAATCTTCAATCCTCAATCCTCAATACTCAATCCTCAATCATCATTATTGAATCCTCAATACCCAATCCTCAATCTTCAATCCTCAATCCTCAATCCTCAATCCTCAATCCTCAATCTTCAATCCTCAATCATCAATCCTCAATCCTCAATCCTCAATCTTCAATCCTCGATACTCAATCTTCAATCCTGAATCCTCAATCCTCAATCCTCAATCCTCAATCCTCAATCCTCAATCCTCAATCCTCAATCCTCAATCGTCAATCTTCAATCCTCAATACTCAATCTTCAATCCTCAATCCTCAATCCTCAATCCTCAATCCTCATTCTTCAATCCTCAATACCCAATCCTCAATATTCAATCCTCATTCCTCAATCCTCAATCCTCAATCCTCAATCCTCAATCCTCAATCTTCAATCCTCAGTCCCAAATCCTCAATCTTGAATACTCACTCCTCAATCCTCAGTCTTCAATCCTCAATGCTCAATCCTCAATCCTCAATCCTCAATCCTCAATCCTCAGACATCAAACATCAATACTCAGCCGTCAGTCCTCGTCCTCAACCCACAACCCTCAATCCTCGATCCTCAACCTTCAATCATCAATATTCAATGTTCAATCCTCAATCCTCAATCCTCAATACTCAATACTCAATCCTCAATGTTCTATCCTCAATACGCAATCCTCAATCTTCAATCCTCAATCCTCAATACTCAATCCTCAGTCCTCAATCCTCAATCCTCAATCTTAATCTTCAATCCTCAATCCTCAATCCTCAATACTCAATCCTCAATCCTCATCCTTCAATCCTAAATACCCAATTCTCAGTCTTCAATCCTCAATCCTCAATCCTCAATTCTCAATCCTCAATCCTCAGACCTCAAACAGCAATACTCAACCCTCAGTCCTCGTCCTCAATCCACAACCATCAATCCTCAATCCTCAATATTCAATCATCAATATTCAATCTTCAACCCTCAATCCTCAGTCCTCAATACTAAATCCTCAATCCTCAATGTTCTATCCTCAATACGAAATCCTCAATCTTCAATCCTCAATCCTCAATCCTCAATCCTCAATCCTCAACCTTAATCTTCAATCCTCAGTACTCAATCTTCAATCCTCATTCCTCAATCCTCAATCCTCAATCCTCAATCATCAATCCTCAATACCCAATCCTCAATCTTCAATCCTCAATCCTCAATCCTCGGTCCTCATTCCTCAATCCTCAATTCTCAATCTTCAATCCTCAGTTACAAATCCTCAATCTTCAATACTCACTCCTCAATCCTCAATCTTCAATCCTCAATCCTCAATCCTCAGTCCTCAATCCTCAATCCTCAATCCACAATCTGCAATCCTCAGTCACAAATCCTCAATCTTCAATACTCACTCCTCAATCCTCAATCTTTAATCCTCAATACTCAGTCTTCAATCCTCAATCCTCAATCCTCAATCCTCAATCCTCATTCTTCAATCCTCAATACCCAATCCTCAATCTTCAATCCTCAATCCTCAATCCTCAATTCTCAATCCTCAATCCTCAATCCTCAATCCTCAATCCTGAATCCTCAATCCTCAATCCTCAATCCTCAACCCTCAATCTTAATCTTCAATCCTCAGTACTCAATCTTCAATCCTCAATCCTCAATACTCAATCCTCAATCATCATTATTGAATCCTCAATACCCAATCCTCAATCTTCAATCCTCAATCCTCAATCCTCAATCCTCAATCCTCAATCTTCAATCCTCAATCATCAATCCTCAATCCTCAATCCTCAATCTTCAATCCTCGATACTCAATCTTCAATCCTGAATCCTCAATCCTCAATCCTCAATCCTCAATCCTCAATCCTCAATCCTCAATCCTCAATCCTCAATCGTCAATCTTCAATCCTCAATACTCAATCTTCAATCCTCAATCCTCAATCCTCAATCCTCAATCCTCATTCTTCAATCCTCAATACCCAATCCTCAATATTCAATCCTCATTCCTCAATCCTCAATCCTCAATCCTCAATCCTCAATCCTCAATCTTCAATCCTCAGTCCCAAATCCTCAATCTTGAATACTCACTCCTCAATCCTCAGTCTTCAATCCTCAATGCTCAATCCTCAATCCTCAATCCTCAATCTTCAATCCTCAATACTCAACCTTCAATCCTCAATCCTCAATTCTCAATCCCCAATGCTCAATCCTCAATCGTCAATCCTCAATCCCCAACCCTCAATCTTCAATCCTCAATCCTCAATCCTCAATCCTCAATCCTCAGTCTTCAGTCCTCAATACTCAATCTTCAATCCTCAATCCTCACTCCTCAATCCTCAATCCTCAATCCTCAATCCTCAATCTTCGATCCTCAATACTCAATCTGCAATCCTCAATCCTCAGTCCTCACTCCTCAATCCTCATTCTTCAATCCTCAATACCGAATCCTCAATCTTCAATCCTCAATCCTCAATCCTCAATCCTCAATCCCCAATCTTCAATCCTCAATACCCAATCTCCAATCCTCAATCCTCAATCCTCAATACTCAATCCTCAATCCTCAATCCTCAATACTCAATCGTCAATCTTCAATCCTCAATACTCAATCTTCAATCCTCAATCCTCAATACTCAATACTCAATCCTCATTCTTCAATCCTCAATACCCAATCCCCAATCTTCAATCCTCAATCCTCAATCCTCAGAACTCAAACACCAATACTCAACCGTCAGTCCTCGTCCTCAATCCACAACCCCCAATACTCAATCCTCAATCTTCAATTCTCAATCCTCAATCCTCAGCCCTCAATCCTCGGTCCTCAAACCACAATCCTGAATCCTCAATCCTGAATCCTCAACCTTCAGCCCTCAGTCCTCAACAATCAGTTGTCAATCCTCAATCCTCAAGAGAGTATCATCAATTCACAGTTTTCAATACTCAATACTCAATCTGCAATCTTCAAATCTCTATCCTCAAACATCAATTCTCATCACTCAACCCTCAACACTCAGTCGTCAATCCTCAATCCTCAATCCTCAATCCTCAATCCTCATTCTTCAATCCTCAATACCCAATCCTCAATCTTCAATCCTCAATCCTCAATCCGCAATTCTCAATCCTCATTCCTCAACCCTCAGACCTCAAACAGCAATACTCGACCCTCCGTCCTCGTCCTCAATCCACAACCATCAATCCTCAATCCTCAATATTCAATCATCAATATTCAATCTTCAGTCCTCAATCCTCAATCCTCAATCCTCAATCCTCAATCCTCAATGTTCAATCCGCAATACCCAATCCTCAATCATCTATCCGCAATCCTCAATCCTCAATCCTCAATCTTCAATCCTCAATCCTCAACCTTCAACCCTCAATACTCAATCTTCAATCCTCAATCCTCAATCCTCAATCCTCAATCCTCATTGTTCAATCCTCAACACCCAATCCTCAATCTTCAATCCTCAATCCTCAATCCTCAATTCTCAATCCTCAATCCTCAATCCTCAGACCTCAAACATCAATACTCAACCCTCAGTCCTCGTCCTCAATCCACAACCCTCAATCCTCGATCCTCAATCTTCAATCATCAATATTCAATCTTCAATCCTCAATCCTCAATCCTCAATACACAATCCTCAATCCTCAATGTTCTATCCTCAATACGCAATCCTCAATCTTCAATCCTCAACCCTCAATCCTCAATCCTCAATCCTCAACCTTAATCTTCAATCCTCAGTACTCAATCTTCAATCCTCATTCCTCAATCTTCAATCCTCAATCCTCAATCTTCAATCCTCAATACCCAATCCTCAATCTTCAATCCTCAATCCTCAATCCTCAGTCCTCAATCCTCAATCCTCAATCCTCAATCTTCAATCCTCAGTCACAAATCCTCAATCTTCAATACTCACGCCTCAATCCTCAATCTTCAATCCTCAATCCTCAATCCTCAGTCCTCAATACTCAATCCTCAATCCTCAATCTTCAATCCTCAGTCACAAATCCTCAATCTTCAATACTCACTCCTCAATCCTCAATCTTCAATCCTCAATACTCAGTCTTCAATCCTCAATCCTCAATCCTCAATCCTCAACCCTCAATCCTCAATCCTCAATGTTCAATCCGCAATACCCAATCCTCAATCTTCTATCCGCAATCCTCAATCCTCAATCCTCAATCCTCAATCCTCAATCCTCAATCCTCAATCTTCAATCCTCAATACTCAATCTTCAATCCTCAATCCTCAATCCTCAACCCTCATTCTTCAATCCTCAACACCCAATCCTCAATCTTCAATCCTCAAACCTCAATCCTCAGTCCTCAAACCTCAATCCTGAATCCACAATCCTGAACCCCCAATATTCAGCCCTCAGACCTCAACAATCAGTTGTGTGTCCTCAATCGTCAATAGAATATCCTCAATTCACAGGTTTCAATACTCAATACTCAGCCTGCAATCTTCAACTCTCTATCCACAAACATCAGTTCTCATCACTCAACCCTCAATATTCAACGCACAACCCTCAACCATCAATGCACAGTCCTCAAAACTCAATCCCTAATCCTCAATCCTGAATCCTCAATCTTCAGACCTTAGTCCTCAACAATCAATTGTCAATCCTCAGTCCACCATAGAATATCCTCAATTCACAGTTTTCAATACTCAATCCCTATTCTTCAATCTTCAAAACTCAATCCACAAACATCAATTCTCATCACTCAACCCTCAACACGCAGTCCTCAATCTTCAATCCTCAATCATCAATCCTCAATATTCAATCCTCAATACTCAATCTTCAATCCTCAATCCTCAATTCTCAATCCTCAATCCTCTATCGTCAGGCTTCAATGCTCAATACTCAATCTTCAATCCTCAATACTCAATCCTCAATCCTCAATCATCATTCTTCAATCCTCAATACCCAATCCTCAATCTTCAATCCTCAATCCTCAATCCTCAATTCTCAATCCTCAATCCTCAGTCCTCAGTCCTCAAACCTCAATCCTCAACCCTCAGCCCTCATCCTCAATCCTTAACCGACAATCCTCAATCGTCAATCTTCTACCCTCAATACTCAATCTTCAATCTTGAATCCTCAGTCCTCAATGATCAATCCTCAATCCTCAATTATCAATCTTCAATCCTCAATTCTCAATCTTCGGTCCTCAATCTTGAATCCTCAGTCCCCAATCCTCAATCCTCCCATCGTCAATCCTCAATACTCAGTCTGCAATCCTCAATCGTCAATACTCAATCCTCAATCCTCAATCGTCAATCCTCAATACTCAATCTTCAATCCTCAGTCCTCAATCCTCAATCGTCAATCCTCAATCCTCAATCCTCAATCGTCAATCTTCAATCGTCAATACTCAATCTTCAATCCTCAATCCTCATTCCTCAATCCTCAATCCTCAATCCTCAATCCTCATACTTCAATCCTCAATACCCAATCCTCAATCTTCAAACCGCAATCCTCAATCCTCAATCCTCAATCCTTAATCCTCAATCCTCAATCCTCAATCCTCAATCCTCAGACATCAAACATCAATACTCAGCCGTCAGTCCTCGTCCTCAACCCACAACCCTCAATCCTCGATCCTCAACCTTCAATCATCAATATTCAATGTTCAATCCTCAATCCTCAATCCTCAATACTCAATACTCAATCCTCAATGTTCTATCCTCAATACGCAATCCTCAATCTTCAATCCTCAATCCTCAATACTCAATCCTCAGTCCTCAATCCTCAATCCTCAATCTTAATCTTCAATCCTCAATCCTCAATCCTCAATACTCAATCCTCAATCCTCATCCTTCAATCCTAAATACCCATTTCTCAGTCTTCAATCCTCAATCCTCAATCCTCAATTCTCAATCCTCAATCCTCAGACCTCAAACAGCAATACTCAACCCTCAGTCCTCGTCCTCAATCCACAACCATCAATCCTCAATCCTCAATATTCAATCATCAATATTCAATCTTCAACCCTCAATCCTCAGTCCTCAATACTAAATCCTCAATCCTCAATGTTCTATCCTCAATACGAAATCCTCAATCTTCAATCCTCAATCCTCAATCCTCAATCCTCAATCCTCAACCTTAATCTTCAATCCTCAGTACTCAATCTTCAATCCTCATTCCTCAATCCTCAATCCTCAATCCTCAATCATCAATCCTCAATACCCAATCCTCAATCTTCAATCCTCAATCCTCAATCCTCGGTCCTCATTCCTCAATCCTCAATTCTCAATCTTCAATCCTCAGTCACAAATCCTCAATCTTCAATACTCACTCCTCAATCCTCAATCTTCAATCCTCAATCCTCAATCCTCAGTCCTCAATCCTCAATCCTCAATCCACAATCTGCAATCCTCAGTCACAAATCCTCAATCTTCAATACTCACTCCTCAATCCTCAATCTTTAATCCTCAATACTCAGTCTTCAATCCTCAATCCTCAATCCTCAATCCTCAATCCTCATTCTTCAATCCTCAATACCCAATCCTCAATCTTCAATCCTCAATCCTCAATCCTCAATTCTCAATCCTCAATCCTCAATCCTCAATCCTCAATCCTCAATCCTCAATGTTCAATCCGCAATACCCAATCCTCAATCTTCTATCCGCAATCCTCAATCCTCAATCCTCAATCCTCAATCCTCAATCCTCAATCCTCAATCCTCAATCTTCAGTCTTCAATACTCAATCTTCAATCCTCAATCCTCAATCCTCAATCCTCAACACTCATTCTTCAATCCTCAACACCCAATCCTCAATCTTCAATCCTCAATCCTCAATCCTCAGTCCTCAAACCTCAATCCTGAATCCACAATCCTGAACCCCCAATATTCAGCCCTTAGACCTCAACAATCAGTTGTGTGTCCTCAATCGTCAATAGAATATCCTCAATTCACAGGTTTCAATACTCAATACTCAGACTGCAATCTTCAAATCTCTATCCACAGACATCAATTCTCATCACTCAACCCTCAATATTCAACGCACAACCCTCAACCATCAATCCTCAGTCCTCAAAACTCAATCCCTAATCCTCAATCCTGAATCCTCAATCTTCAGCCCTTAGTCCTCAACAATCAATTGTGAATCCTCAGTCCACCATAGAATATCCTCAATTCACAGTTTTCAATACTCAATCCCTACTCTTCAATCTTCAAAACTCAATCCACAAACATCAATTCTCATCACTCAACCCTCAACACTCAGTCCTCAATCTTCAATCCTCCATCCTCAATCCTCAATCCTCAATCCTCAATCCTCAATCGTCAGGCTTCAATGCTCAATACTCAATCTTCAATCCTGAATCCTCAATCCTCAATCCTCAAACATCATTCTTCAATCCTCAATACCCAATCCTCAATCTTGAATCCTCAATCCTCAATCCTCAATTCTCAATCCTCAATCCTCAGCCCTCAGTCCTCAAACCTCAATCCTTAACCCTCAGCCCTCATCCTCAATCCTTATTCGACAATCCTCAATCCTCAATCTTCTATCCTTAATACTCAATCTTCAATCCTGAATCCTCAGTCCTCAATGTTCAATCCTCAATCCTCAATTATCAATCTTCAATCCTCAATTCTCAATCTTCGATCCTCAATCTTGAATCCTCAGTCCCCAATTCTCAATCTTCTATCATCAATCCTCAATCTTCCCATCGTCAATCCTCAATACTCAGTCTGCAATCCTCAATCCTCAATCCTCCATCCTCAACACTCAATCCTCAAGCGTCAATCCTCAATCCTCAATCCTCAATCCTCAATCTTCAATCCTCAATTCTCAATCTTCAATCCTCAGTCCTCAACTCTCAATCCTCAACACTCGATCCTCAATCCTCAATCCTCAATCTTCAATCCTCAGTCACAAATCCTCAATCTTCAATACTCACGCCTCAATCCTCAATCTTCAATCCTCAATCCTCAATCCTCAGTCCTCAATACTCAATCCTCAATCCTCAATCTTCAATCCTCAGTCACAAATCATCAATCTTCAATACTCACTTCTCAATCCTCAATCCTCAATCCTCAATCCTCAATCCTCATTCTTCAATCCTCAATACCCAATCCTCAATCTTCAATCCTCAATCCTCAATCCTCAATCCTCAATCCTCAATCCTCAATCCTCAACCCTCAATCCTCAATCCTCAATGTTCAATCCGCAATACCCAATCCTCAATCTTCTATCCGCAATCCTCAATCCTCAATCCTCAATCCTCAATCCTCAATCCTCAATCCTCAATCTTCAATCCTCAATACTCAATCTTCAATCCTCAATCCTCAATCCTCAATCCTCAACCCTCATTCTTCAATCATCAACACCCAATCCTCAATCTTCAATCCTCAAACCTCAATCCTCAATTCTCAATACTCATTCCTCAATCCTCAGACCTCAAACATCAATACTCAACCCTCAGTCCTCGTCCTCAATCCACAACCCTCAATCCTCGATCCTCAATCTTCAATCATCAATATTCAATCTTCAATCCTCAATCCTCAATCCTCAATACTCAATCCTCAATCCTCATTGTTCTATCCTCAATACGCAATCCTCAACCATCAATCCTCAATCCTCAATCTTCAATCCTCACCCTCAAGCCTCAATCCTCAGTCCTCAAACCTCAATCCTGAAGCCACAATCCTGAACCCCCAATATTCAGCCCTCAGACCTCAACAATCAGTTGTGAATCCTCAATCGTCAATAGAATATCCTCAATTCACAGGTTTCAATACTCAATACTGAGCCTGCAATCTTCAAATCTCTATCCACAAACATCAATTCTCATCACTCAACCCTCAATATTCAACGCACAACCCTCAACCATCAATCCTCAGTCCTCAAAACTCAACCCCTAATCCTCAATCCTGAATCCTCAATCTTCAGCCCTCAGTCCTCAACAATCAATTGTCAATCCTCAGTCCTCCATAGAATATCCTCAATTCACAGTTTTCAATACTCAATCCCTATTCTTCAATCTTCAAATCTCAATCCACAAACATCAATTCTCATCACTCAACCCTCAACACTCAGTCCTCAATCTTCAATCCTCAATCATCAATCCTCAATCTTCAATCCTCAATACTCAATCTTCAATCCTCAATCCTCAATTCTCAATCCTCAATGCTCAATCCTCAATCGTCAATCCTCAATCCCCAATCCTCAATCTTCAATTCTCAATCCTCAATCCTCAATCCTCAGTCCTCAATCCTCGATCCTCAATACTCAATCTTCAATCCTCAATCCTCAATCCTCAATCCTCAATTCTCAATCCTCAATCCTCAATCCTCAATCTTCAATCCTCAATACTCAATTTGCAATCCGCAATCCTCAATCCTCAGTCCTCAATCCTCGATCCTCAATACTCAATCTTCAATCCTCAATCCTCAATCCTCAGTCCTCAATCCTCAATCCTCAATCTTAATCTTCAATATTCAGTACTCAATCTTCAATCCTCAATCCTCAATCCTCAATCCTCAATCCTCAATCTTCAATCCTCAATACTCTATCTTCAATCCTCAATCCTCAATCCTCAATCCTCAATCCTCAGTCCTCAAAACTCAATCCCTAATCCTCAATCCTGAATCCTCAATCTTCAGCACTCAGTCCTCAACAATCAATTGTCAATCCTCAGTCCTCCATAGAATATCCTCAATTCACAGTTTTCAATACTCAATCCCTATTCTTCAATCTTCAAATCTCAATCCACAAACATCAATTCTCATCACTCAATCCTCAACACTCAGTCCTCAATCTTCAATCCTCAATCATCAATCCTTAATCTTCAATCCTCAATACTCAGTCTTCAATCCTCAATCCTCAATTCTCAATCCTCAATGCTCAATCCTCAATCGTCAATCCTCAATCCCCAATCCTCAATCTTCAATTCTCAATCCTCAATCCTCAATCCTCAGTCCTCAATCCTCGATCCTCAATACTCAATCTTCAATCCTCAATCCTCAATCCTCAATCTTCAATCCTCAATCCTCAATCCTCAGTCCTCAATCCTCAATCCTCAATCCTCAATCTTCAATCCTCAATCCTCAATCCTCAATCCTCAATCCTCAATCTTCAATCCTCAATACTCTATCTTCAATCCTGAATCCTCAATCCTCAATCCTCAATCCTCAGTCCTCAAAACTCAATCCCTAATCCTCAATCCTGAATCCTCAATCTTCAGCACTCAGTCCTCAACAATCAATTGTCAATCCTCAGTCCTCCATAGAATATCCTCAATTCACAGTTTTCAATACTCAATCCCTATTCTTCAATCTTCAAATCTCAATCCACAAACATCAATTCTCATCACTCAACCCTCAACACTCAGTCCTCAATCTTCAATCCTCAATCCTCAATCCTCATTCTTCAATCCTCAATACCCAATCCTCAATCTTCAATCCTCAATCCTCAATCCTCAATCCTCAATCCTCAATCCTCAATCCTCAACCCTCAATCCTCAATCCTCAATGTTCAATCCGCAATACCCAATCCTCAATCTTCTATCCGCAATCCTCAGTCCTCAATCCTCAGTACTCAATCCTCAATCCTCAATCCTCAATCTTCAATCCTCAATACTCAATTTGCAATCCGCAATCCTCAATCCTCAGTCCTCAATCTTCAATCCTCAATCCTCAATCCTCAATCCTCAATCCTCAATCCTCAATCCTCAACCCTCGATCCTCAATACTCAATCTTCAATCCTCAATCCTCAATCCTCAATCTTAATCTTCAATCCTCAGTACTCAATCTTCAATCCTCAATCCTCAATCCTCAATCCTCAATCCTCAATCTTCAATCCTCAATACTCAATCTTCAATCCTCAATCCTCAATCCTCAATCCTCAATTATCAATCTTCAATCCTCAATTCTCAATCTTCGATCCTCAATCTTGAATCCTCAGTCCCCAATTCTCAATCTTCTATCATCAATCCTCAATCTTCCCATCGTCAATCCTCAATACTCAGACTGCAATCCTCAATCCTCAATCCTCCATCCTCAACACTCAATCCTCAAGCGTCAATCCTCAATCCTCAATCCTCAATCCTCAATCTTCAATTCTCAATTCTCAATCTTCAATCCTCAGTCCTCAACTCTCAATCCTCAACACTCGATCCTCAATCCTCAATCCTCAATCTTCAATCCTCAGTCACAAATCCTCAATCTTCAATACTCACGCCTCAATCCTCAATCTTCAATCCTCAATCCTCAATCCTCAGTCCTCAATACTCAATCCTGAATCCTCAATCTTCAATCCTCAGTCACAAATCCTCAATCTTCAATAATCACTTCTCAATCCTCAATCTTCAATCCTCAAAACTCAGTCTTCAATCCTCAATCCTCAATCCTCAATCCTCAATCCTCATTCTTCAATCCTCAATACCAAATCCTCAATCTTCAATCCTCAATCCTCAATCCTCAATCCTCAATCCTCAATCCTCAATCCTCAACCCTCAATCCTCAATCCTCAATGTTCAATCCGCAATACCCAATCCTCAATCTTCTATCCGCAATCCTCAATCCTCAATCCTCAATCCTCAATCCTCAATCCTCAATCCTCAATCTTCAATCCTCAATACTCAATCTTCAATCCTCAATCCTCAATCCTCAATCCTCAACCCTCATTCTTCAATCATCAACACCCAATCCTCAATCTTCAATCCTCAAACCTCAATCCTCAATTCTCAATACTCATTCCTCAATCCTCAGACCTCAAACATCAATACTCAACCCTCAGTCCTCGTCCTCAATCCACAACCCTCAATCCTCGATCCTCAATCTTCAATCATCAATATTCAATCTTCAATCCTCAATCCTCAATCCTCAATACTCAATCCTCAATCCTCATTGTTCTATCCTCAATACGCAATCCTCAACCATCAATCCTCAATCCTCAATCTTCAATCCTCACCCTCAAGCCTCAATCCTCAGTCCTCAAACCTGAATCCTGAAGCCACAATCCTGAACCCCCAATATTCAGCCCTCAGACCTCAACAATCAGTTGTGAATCCTCAATCGTCAATAGAATATCCTCAATTCACAGGTTTCAATACTCAATACTCAGCCTGCAATCTTCAAATCTCTATCCACAAACATCAATTCTCATCACTCAACCCTCAATATTCAACGCACAACCCTCAACCATCAATCCTCAGTCCTCAAAACTCAACCCCTAATCCTCAATCCTGAATCCTCAATCTTCAGCCCTCAGTCCTCAACAATCAATTGTCAATCCTCAGTCCTCCATAGAATATCCTCAATTCACAGTTTTCAATACTCAATCCCTATTCTTCAATCTTCAAATCTCAATCCACAAACATCAATTCTCATCACTCAACCCTCAACACTCAGTCCTCAATCTTCAATCCTCAATCATCAATCCTCAATCTTCAATCCTCAATACTCAATCTTCAATCCTCAATCCTCAATTCTCAATCCTCAATGCTCAATCCTCAATCGTCAATCCTCAATCCCCAATCCTCAATCTTCAATTCTCAATCCTCAATCCTCAATCCTCAGTCCTCAATCCTCGATCCTCAATACTCAATCTTCAATCCTCAATCCTCAATCCTCAATCCTCAATTCTCAATCCTCAATCCTCAATCCTCAATCTTCAATCCTCAATACTCAATTTGCAATCCGCAATCCTCAATCCTCAGTCCTCAATCCTCGATCCTCAATACTCAATCTTCAATCCTCAATCCTCAATCCTCAGTCCTCAATCCTCAATCCTCAATCCTCAATCCTCAATCCTCAATCTTCAATCCTCAATACTCTATCTTCAATCCTCAATCCTCAATCCTCAATCCTCAATCCTCAGTCCTCAAAACTCAATCCCTAATCCTCAATCCTGAATCCTCAATCTTCAGCACTCAGTCCTCAACAATCAATTGTCAATCCTCAGTCCTCCATAGAATATCCTCAATTCACAGTTTTCAATACTCAATCCCTATTCTTCAATCTTCAAATCTCAATCCACAAACATCAATTCTCATCACTCAACCCTCAACACTCAGTCCTCAATCTTCAATCCTCAATCCTCAATCCTCATTCTTCAATCCTCAATACCCAATCCTCAATCTTCAATCCTCAATCCTCAATCCTCAATCCTCAATCCTCAATCCTCAATCCTCAACCCTCAATCCTCAATCCTCAATGTTCAATCCGCAATACCCAATCCTCAATCTTCTATCCGCAATCCTCAGTCCTCAATCCTCAGTACTCAATCCTCAATCCTCAATCCTCAATCTTCAATCCTCAATACTCAATTTGCAATCCGCAATCCTCAATCCTCAGTCCTCAATCTTCAATCCTCAATCCTCAATCCTCAATCCTCAATCCTCAATCCTCAATCCTCAACCCTCGATCCTCAATACTCAATCTTCAATCCTCAATCCTCAATCCTCAGTCCTCAATCCTCAATCCTCAATCTTAATCTTCAATCCTCAGTACTCAATCTTCAATCCTCAATCCTCAATCCTCAGTCCTCAATCCTCAATCCTCAATCTTAATCTTCAATCCTCAGTACTCAATCTTCAATCCTCAATCCTCAATCCTCAATCCTCAATCCTCAATCTTCAATCCTCAATACTCAATCTTCAATCCTCAATCCTCAATCCTCAATCCTCAATTATCAATCTTCAATCCTCAATTCTCAATCTTCGATCCTCAATCTTGAATCCTCAGTCCCCAATTCTCAATCTTCTATCATCAATCCTCAATCTTCCCATCGTCAATCCTCAATACTCAGACTGCAATCCTCAATCCTCAATCCTCCATCCTCAACACTCAATCCTCAAGCGTCAATCCTCAATCCTCAATCCTCAATCCTCAATCTTCAATCCTCAATTCTCAATCTTCAATCCTCAGTCCTCAACTCTCAATCCTCAACACTCGATCCTCAATCCTCAATCCTCAATCTTCAATCCTCAGTCACAAATCCTCAATCTTCAATACTCACGCCTCAATCCTCAATCTTCAATCCTCAATCCTCAATCCTCAGTCCTCAATACTCAATCCTCAATCCTCAATCTTCAATCCTCAGTCACAAATCCTCAATCTTCAATAATCACTTCTCAATCCTCAATCTTCAATCCTCAAAACTCAGTCTTCAATCCTCAATCCTCAATCCTCAATCCTCAATCCTCATTCTTCAATCCTCAATACCAAATCCTCAATCTTCAATCCTCAATCCTCAATCCTCAATCCTCAATCCTCAATCCTCAATCCTCAACCCTCAATCCTCAATCCTCAATGTTCAATCCGCAATACCCAATCCTCAATCTTCTATCCGCAATCCTCAATCCTCAATCCTCAATCCTCAATCCTCAATCCTCAATCCTCAATCTTCAATCCTCAATACTCAATCTTCAATCCTCAATCCTCAATCCTCAATCCTCAACCCTCATTCTTCAATCATCAACACCCAATCCTCAATCTTCAATCCTCAAACCTCAATCCTCAATTCTCAATACTCATTCCTCAATCCTCAGACCTCAAACATCAATACTCAACCCTCAGTCCTCGTCCTCAATCCACAACCCTCAATCCTCGATCCTCAATCTTCAATCATCAATATTCAATCTTCAATCCTCAATCCTCAATCCTCAATACTCAATCCTCAATCCTCATTGTTCTATCCTCAATACGCAATCCTCAACCATCAATCCTCAATCCTCAATCTTCAATCCTCACCCTCAAGCCTCAATCCTCAGTCCTCAAACCTCAATCCTGAAGCCACAATCCTGAACCCCCAATATTCAGCCCTCAGACCTCAACAATCAGTTGTGAATCCTCAATCGTCAATAGAATATCCTCAATTCACAGGTTTCAATACTCAATACTCAGCCTGCAATCTTCAAATCTCTATCCACAAACATCAATTCTCATCACTCAACCCTCAATATTCAACGCACAACCCTCAACCATCAATCCTCAGTCCTCAAAACTCAACCCCTAATCCTCAATCCTGAATCCTCAATCTTCAGCCCTCAGTCCTCAACAATCAATTGTCAATCCTCAGTCCTCCATAGAATATCCTCAATTCACAGTTTTCAATACTCAATCCCTATTCTTCAATCTTCAAATCTCAATCCACAAACATCAATTCTCATCACTCAACCCTCAACACTCAGTCCTCAATCTTCAATCCTCAATCATCAATCCTCAATCTTCAATCCTCAATACTCAATCTTCAATCCTCAATCCTCAATTCTCAATCCTCAATGCTCAATCCTCAATCGTCAATCCTCAATCCCCAATCCTCAATCTTCAATTCTCAATCCTCAATCCTCAATCCTCAGTCCTCAATCCTCGATCCTCAATACTCAATCTTCAATCCTCAATCCTCAATCCTCAATCCTCAATTCTCAATCCACAATCCTCAATCCTCAATCTTCAATCCTCAATACTCAATTTGCAATCCGCAATCCTCAATCCTCAGTCCTCAATCCTCGATCCTCAATACTCAATCTTCAATCCTCAATCCTCAATCCTCAGTCCTCAATCCTCAATCCTCAATCCTCAATCCTCAATCCTCAATCTTCAATCCTCAATACTCTATCTTCAATCCTCAATCCTCAATCCTCAATCCTCAATCCTCAGTCCTCAAAACTCAATCCCTAATCCTCAATCCTGAATCCTCAATCTTCAGCACTCAGTCCTCAACAATCAATTGTCAATCCTCAGTCCTCCATAGAATATCCTCAATTCACAGTTTTCAATACTCAATCCCTATTCTTCAATCTTCAAATCTCAATCCACAAACATCAATTCTCATCACTCAACCCTCAACACTCAGTCCTCAATCTTCAATCCTCAATCCTCAATCCTCATTCTTCAATCCTCAATACCCAATCCTCAATCTTCAATCCTCAATCCTCAATCCTCAATCCTCAATCCTCAATCCTCAATCCTCAACCCTCAATCCTCAATCCTCAATGTTCAATCCGCAATACCCAATCCTCAATCTTCTATCCGCAATCCTCAGTCCTCAATCCTCAGTACTCAATCCTCAATCCTCAATCCTCAATCTTCAATCCTCAATACTCAATTTGCAATCCGCAATCCTCAATCCTCAGTCCTCAATCTTCAATCCTCAATCCTCAATCCTCAATCCTCAATCCTCAATCCTCAATCCTCAACCCTCGATCCTCAATACTCAATCTTCAATCCTCAATCCTCAATCCTCAGTCCTCAATCCTCAATCCTCAATCTTAATCTTCAATCCTCAGTACTCAATCTTCAATCCTCAATCCTCAATCCTCAATCCTCAATCCCCAATCTTCAATCCTCAATACTCAATCTTCAATCCTCAATCCTCAATCCTCAATCCTCAATTATCAATCTTCAATCCTCAATTCTCAATCTTCGATCCTCAATCTTGAATCCTCAGTCCCCAATTCTCAATCTTCTATCATCAATCCTCAATCTTCCCATCGTCAATCCTCAATACTCAGACTGCAATCCTCAATCCTCAATCCTCCATCCTCAACACTCAATCCTCAAGCGTCAATCCTCAATCCTCAATCCTCAATCCTCAATCTTCAATCCTCAATTCTCAATCTTCAATCCTCAGTCCTCAACTCTCAATCCTCAACACTCGATCCTCAATCCTCAATCCTCAATCTTCAATCCTCAGTCACAAATCCTCAATCTTCAATACTCACGCCTCAATCCTCAATCTTCAATCCTCAATCCTCAATCCTCAGTCCTCAATACTCAATCCTCAATCCTCAATCTTCAATCCTCAGTCACAAATCCTCAATCTTCAATAATCACTTCTCAATCCTCAATCTTCAATCCTCAAAACTCAGTCTTCAATCCTCAATCCTCAATCCTCAATCCTCAATCCTCATTCTTCAATCCTCAATACCAAATCCTCAATCTTCAATCCTCAATCCTCAATCCTCAATCCTCAATCCTCAATCCTCAATCCTCAACCCTCAATCCTCAATCCTCAATGTTCAATCCGCAATACCCAATCCTCAATCTTCTATCCGCAATCCTCAATCCTCAATCCTCAATCCTCAATCCTCAATCCTCAATCCTCAATCTTCAATCCTCAATACTCAATCTTCAATCCTCAATCCTCAATCCTCAATCCTCAACCCTCATTCTTCAATCATCAACACCCAATCCTCAATCTTCAATCCTCAAACCTCAATCCTCAATTCTCAATACTCATTCCTCAATCCTCAGACCTCAAACATCAATACTCAACCCTCAGTCCTCGTCCTCAATCCACAACCCTCAATCCTTGATCCTCAATCTTCAATCATCAATATTCAATCTTCAATCCTCAATCCTCAATCCTCAATACTCAATCCTCAATCCTCATTGTTCTATCCTCAATACGCAATCCTCAACCATCAATCCTCAATCCTCAATCTTCAATCCTCACCCTCAAGCCTCAATCCTCAGTCCTCAAACCTCAATCCTGAAGCCACAATCCTGAACCCCCAATATTCAGCCCTCAGACCTCAACAATCAGTTGTGAATCCTCAATCGTCAATAGAATATCCTCAATTCACAGGTTTCAATACTCAATACTCAGCCTGCAATCTTCAAATCTCTATCCACAAACATCAATTCTCATTACTCAACCCTCAATATTCAAAGCACAACCCTCAACCATCAATCCTCAGTCCTCAAAACTCAACCCCTAATCCTCAATCCTGAATCCTCAATCTTCAGCCCTCAGTCCTCAACAATCAATTGTCAATCCTCAGTCCTCCATAGAATATCCTCAATTCACAGTTTTCAATACTCAATCCCTATTCTTCAATCTTCAAATCTCAATCCACAAACATCAATTCTCATCACTCAACCCTCAACACTCAGTCCTCAATCTTCAATCCTCAATCATCAATCCTCAATCTTCAATCCTCAATACTCAATCTTCAATCCTCAATCCTCAATTCTCAATCCTCAATGCTCAATCCTCAATCGTCAATCCTCAATCCCCAATCCTCAATCTTCAATTCTCAATCCTCAATCCTCAATCCTCAGTCCTCAATCCTCGATCCTCAATACTCAATCTTCAATCCTCAATCCTCAATCCTCAATCCTCAATTCTCAATCCTCAATCCTCAATCCTCAATCTTCAATCCTCAATACTCAATTTGCAATCCGCAATCCTCAATCCTCAGTCCTCAATCCTCGATCCTCAATACTCAATCTTCAATCCTCAATCCTCAATCCTCAGTCCTCAATCCTCAATCCTCAATCTTAATCTTCAATCCTCAGTACTCAATCTTCAATCCTCAATCCTCAATCCTCAATCCTCAATCCTCAATCTTCAATCCTCAATACTCTATCTTCAATCCTCAATCCTCAATCCTCAATCCTCAATCCTCAGTCCTCAAAACTCAATCCCTAATCCTCAATCCTGAATCCTCAATCTTCAGCACTCAGTCCTCAACAATCAATTGTCAATCCTCAGTCCTCCATAGAATATCCTCAATTCACAGTTTTCAATACTCAATCCCTATTCTTCAATCTTCAAATCTCAATCCACAAACATCAATTCTCATCACTCAACCCTCAACACTCAGTCCTCAATCTTCAATCCTCAATCATCAATCCTTAATCTTCAATCCTCAATACTCAGTCTTCAATCCTCAATCCTCAATTCTCAATCCTCAATGCTCAATCCTCAATCGTCAATCCTCAATCCCCAATCCTCAATCTTCAATTCTCAATCCTCAATCCTCAATCCTCAGTCCTCAATCCTCGATCCTCAATACTCAATCTTCAATCCTCAATCCTCAATCCTCAATCCTCAATTCTCAATCCTCAATCCTCAATCCTCAATCTTCAATCCTCAATACTCAATTTGCAATCCGCAATCCTCAATCCTCAGTCCTCAATCCTCGATCCTCAATACTCAATCTTCAATCATCAATATTGAATCTTGAATCCTCAACCCTCAATCCTGGATACTCAATCCTCAATCCTCAATGTTCAATCCTCAATTCCCAATCCTCAATCGTCAATCCTCAATCCTCAATCCTCAATCCTCAATTCTCAATCCTCAATCTTCAGTCCTCAGTCCTCAAACCTCAAACCTCAACCCTCAGACCTCAATCCTCAACCGTCAGTCCCTGTCCTCAATCCTCAACACTCAATCCTCAATCCTCAATCCTCAGTCGTCAATCCTCAATCCTCAATACTCAATCCTCAACCCTCAGCCCTCATCCTCAATCCTCAATCCTCAATCCTCAATCCTCAATCTTCAATCCTCAATACTCAATCTTCAATGCTCAATCCTCAATCCTCAGTCCTCAAACCTCAATTCTGAATCCTCAATCCTGAATCCTCAATCATCAGCCCTCAGTCCTCAACAATCAGGTGACAATCCTCAATCCTCAATAGAATATCTTCAATTCACAGTTTTCAATACACAATACTCAATCTGCAATCTTCAAATCTCTATCCACAAACATCAATTCTCATCACTGAACTCTCAACACTCAGTCCTCAATGTTCAATCCTCAATCCTCAATTCTCAATCTTCAATCCTCAATACTCACTCTTTAATCCTCAATCCTCAATCCTCAATCTTCAATCCTCAGTCCTCAATACTCAATCCTCAATCCTCAATCCTCAATCCTCAATCGTCAATCCTCAACCTTCAATACTCAATCCTCAATCCTCAATCCTCAATCCTCAATCCTCAATCGTCAATGCTCAGTCTTCAATCCTCAACACTCAATCTTTAATCATCAATCCTCAATCCTCAATCTTCAATCCTCAATCCTCA
The DNA here is from genome assembly GCF_051401765.1 of Calliopsis andreniformis. NCBI lineage: Eukaryota > Metazoa > Arthropoda > Insecta > Hymenoptera > Andrenidae > Calliopsis > Calliopsis andreniformis. The sequence goes on along the minus strand of NW_027480535.1, from coordinate 1,241,072 downwards.
ATCCTGAATCCTCAATCCTCAATCCTCAATCCTCAATCCTCAATCCTCAATATTCAATCCTCAATACTCAATCTTCAATCCTCGATCCTCAATCCTAAATCCTCAGTCCTCATTCTTCAATCCTCAATAACCAATCCTCAATCTGCAATCCTCAATCCTCAATCCTCAATTCTCAATCCTCAATCCTGAATCTTCTGACCTCAAACATCAATAATCAACCCTCAGTCGTCGTCCTCAATCCACAACCCTCAGTCCTCAATCCTCAATCCTCAATCCTCAATCCTCAATTCTCAACCCTCAATCCTCAGTCCTCAGTCCTCAAACCTCAATCCTCAACCCTCAGCCCTCATCGTCAAATCTCAATCCTCAATTCTCAATCCTCAATCCTCAGTCCTCAATCCTCAATCTTCAATCCTCAATACTCAATCTTCAATCCTCAATCCTCGATCCTCAATCCTCAATCCTCAATCCTCAATCCTCAATACTCAATCTTCAATCCTCAATCGTCAGTCCTCAAACCTCAGTTCTGGATCCTCAATCCTCAATCCTCAATGTTCAATCCTCAATTCCCAACCCTCAATCGTCAATCCTCAATCCTCAATCCTCAATCCTCAATTCTCAATCCTCAGTCCTCAATCCTCAATCCTGAATACTCAATCCTCAATCCTCAATCCTCAATCCTCAATCCTCAATCTTCAATCCTCAATACTCAATCTTCAATCCTCGATCCTCAATCCTAGATCCTCAGTCCTCATTCTTCAATCCTCAATACCCAATCCTCACTCTTCAATCCTCAATCCTCAATCCTCAATTCTCAATCCTCAATCCTCAATCTTCAGACCTCAAACATCAATAATAAACCCTCAGTCCTCGTCCTCAATCCACAACACTCAATCTTCAATCCTCAATCTTCAATCATCAATATTCAATCTTCAATCCTCAACCCTCAATCCTGGATCCTCAATCCTCAATCCTCAATGTTCAATCCTCAATTCCCAATCCTCAATCGTCAATCCTCAATCCTCAATCCTCAATCCTCAATTCTCAATCCTCAATCCTCAGTCCTCAGTCCTCAAACATCAAACCTCAACCCTCAAACCTCAATCCTCAACCGTCAGTCCCTGTCCTCAATCCTCAACACTCAATCCTCAATCCTCAATCCTCAATCGTCAATCCTCAATCCTCAATTCTCAATCTTCAATCCTCAATCCTCAATCCTCAATCCTCAATCCTCTATCCTCATTCTTCAATCCTCAATACCCAATCCTCAATCTTCAACACTCAATCCTCAATCCTCAATTCTCAATCCTCAATCCTCAGTCCTCAGTCCTCAAACCTCAATACTCAACCCTCAGCCCTCATCCTCAATCCTCAGTCCTCAATCCTCAATTCTCGACCCTCAATCCTCAACAATCATTCTTCAGTCCTCAATCCTCAGTCTTCAAACCTCAATTCTGAATCCTCAATCCTGAATCCTCAATCTTCAGGCCTCAGTCCTCAACAATCAGTTGACAATCCTCAATCCTCAATAGAATATCCTCAATTCACAGTTTTCAATACTCAATACTCAATCTGCAATCTTCAAATCTCTATCCACAAACATCAATTCTCATCACTGAACCCTCAACACTCAGTCCTCAATGTTCAATACTCAATCTTCAACCCACAATCCTCAATCGTCAATCTTAAATCCTCAATACTCAATCTTCAATCCTCTATCCTCAATCCTCAATCCTCAATCCTCATTCTTCAATCCTCAATACCCAATCCTCAATCTTCAATCCTCAATCCTCAATCCTCAATTCTCAGTCCGCAATCCTCAGTCCTCAGTCCTTAAACCTCAATCCTCAACCCTCAGCCCTCATCCTCAATCCTCAATCCTCAATCCTCAATCCTCAATCTTCAATCCTCAATACTCAATCTTCAATCCTCAATCCTCAATCCTCAGTCCTCAAACCTCAATTCTGAATCCTCAACCCTGAATCCTCAATCTTCAGCCCTCAGTCCTCAACAATCAGGTTACAATCCTCAATCCTCAATGGAATATCCTCAATTCACAGTTTTCAATACACAATACTCATTCTGCAATCTTCAAATCTCTATCCACACACATCAATTCTCACCACTCAACCCTCAACACTCAGTCCTCAATGTTCAATCCTCAATCCTCAATTCTCAATCTTCAATCCTCAATACTCAATCTTTAATCCTCAATCCTCAATCCTCAATCTTCAATCCTCAGTCCTCAATACTCAATCCTCAATCCTCATCCTCAACCCTCAATCATCAATCCTCAACCTTCAATACTCAATCCTCAATCCCCAATCCTAAATCCTCAATCCTCAATCATCAATCCTCAATCTTCAATCCTCAACACTCAATCTTTAATCAGCAATCCTCAATCCTCAATCTTCAATCCTCAATCCTCAATCCCGAATCCTCAATCCTCAATCCTCAATCCTCAATCCTCAACCCTCAATCCTCAATTCTCAATCCTCAATCCTCAGTCCTCAGTCCTCAAACCTCAATCCTCAATTCTTAATCCTCAATCCTCAATCTTCAGACCTCAAACATCAATACTCAACCCTCAGTCCTCGTCCTCAATCCACAACACTCAATCTTCAATCCTCAATCTTCAATCCTCAGTCCTCAGTCCTCAAACCTCAAACCTCAACCCTCAAACCTCAATCCTCAACCGTCAGTCCCTGTCCTCAATCCTCAACACTCAATCCTCAATCCTCAATCCTCAATCGTCAATCCTCAATGTTCAATCCTCAATACCCAATCCTCAATCTTCAATCCTCAATCCTCAATCCTCAATCCTCAATTCTCAATCCTCAATCCTCAGTCCTCAGTCCTCAAACCTCAATCCTCAACCCTCAGCCCTCATCCTCAGCCCACAATCCTCAATCCTGAATCCTCAATCCTCAATCCTCAATCCTCAATACTCAATCTTCAATCCTCAATCCTCAGTCCTCAAACCTCAATTCTGAATTCTCAATCCTGAATCCTAAATCTTCAGCCCTCAGTCCTCAACAATCAGTTGCCAATCATCAATCCTCAATAGAATATCCTCAATTCACAGTGTTCAATACTCAATACTCAATCTGCAATCTTCGAATCTGCAAATCTCTATCCACAAACGTCAATTCTCATCACTCAACCCTCGACACTCAGACCTCAATATTCAATCCTCAATCCTCAATTCTCTATCTTCAATCCTCAATACTGAATCTTCAATCCTCAATCCTCAATCCTCAATCCTCAATCTTGAAACCTCAGTCCTCATCCTCAATTCTCAATTCTCAATCCTCAATCCTCAATCCTCAACCCTCTATCTTCAATCCTAAATAAGCAATCTCCAAATACTATATCCTCAATCCCCAATCCTCAATCCTCAATACCCAATCCTAAATCTTCAATCCTCAATCCTCAATTATCAATTCTCTATCCTCAATCCTCAATTCTCTGTCCTCAAACCTCAATCCTCAACCCTCAGTCCTCGTCCTCAAACCTCAACCCTCAATCCTCAATCCTCAATCTTCAATCCTCAATACTCAATCTTCAATCCACAATCCTCAATCTTCAATCCTCAATACTCAATCTTTAATCCTCAATCCTCAATCCTCAATACTCAATCCTCAATCCTCAGTCCTCAATCCTCAATCTTCAATACTCAATACTCAATCTTCAATCCTCAATCCTCAATCCTCAATCCTCAATCCTCAATTCTGAATCCGCAATCCTCAATCCTCAGACCTCAAACATCAATAGCCAACCCTCAGTCCTCGTGCTCAATCTACAGCCCTCAATCCTCAGTCCTCAATCTTCAATCGTCAATATTCAATCTTCTGTCCTCAATCCTCAGTCCTCAATCCTCAATCCTCAATCCTCAACGTTCACTCCGCAGTACCCAATCCTCAATTTTCAATCCTCAATCCTCAATCCTCAATCCTCTATGCTCAATCCTCAATCCTCAATCCTCAATCCTCAATCCTCAATCCTCAGTCCTCAAACCTCAATCCTGAATCCGCAATCCTGAATCCTCAATCTTCAGACCTAAGTCCTCAACAATCAGTTGTCAATTCACAATCCTCAATAGTATATCATCAATTCACAGTTTTCAATACCCAATACTCAATCTGCAATCTTTAAACCTCTATCCACAAACATCAATTCTCACAACTCAACCCTCAACACTCAGTCCCCAAGCCTCAATCTTCAATCCTCAATCCTCAATCCTCAATCCGCAATCCTCAGTCCTCAATCTTCAATCCTCAATACTCAATCATCAATCCTCAATACTCAATCCTCAATCCTCAATCCTCAACCCTCAATCGTCAGTCTTCATACCTCTATACTCAATCTTCAATCCTCAATCCTCAATCCTCAAGCCTCATCCTACAATCCTCAATACCCAATCCTCAATCTTCAATAGTCAATCCTCAATCATCAATTCTCAATCGTCAATCCTCAGTCCTCTGTCCTCAAACCTCAATTCTGAATCCTCAACCCTGAATCCTCAATCTTCAGCCCTCAGTCCTCAACAATCAGGTTACAATCCTCAATCCTCAATAGAATATCCTCAATTCACAGTTTTCAATACACAATACTCATTCTGCAATCTTCAAATCTCTATCCACAAACATCAATTATCATCACTCAACCCTCAACACTCAGTCCTCAATGTTCAATCCTCAATCCGCAATTCTCAATCTTCAATCCTCAATACTCAATCTTTAATCCTCAAACCTCAATCCTCAATCTTCAATCCTCAGTCGTCAATACTCAATCCTCAATCCTCATCCTCAACCCTCAATCATCAATCCTCAACCTTCCATACTCAATCCTCAATCCTCAAACCTAAATCCTCAATCCTCAATCATCAATCCTCAATCTTCAATCCTCAACACTCAATCTTTAATCATCAATCCTCAATCCTCAATCCTCAATCTTCAATCCTCAATCCTCAATCCTGAATCCTCAATCCTCAATCCTCAATCCTCAATCCTCAATCCTCAATCTTCAATCCTCAATACTCAATCTTCAATCCTCGATCCTCAATCCTAGATCCTCAGTCCTCACTCTTCAATCCTCAATACCCAATCCTCACTCTTCAATCCTCAATCCTCAATCCTCAATTCTCAATCCTCAATCCTCAATCTTCAGACCTCAAACATCAATACTCAACCCTCAGTCCTCGTCCTCAATCCTCAATACTCAATCTTCAATCCTCAATCCTCAGTCCTCAAACCTCAATTCTGAATTCTCAATCCTGAATCCTAAATCTTCAGCCCTCAGTCCTCAACAATCAGTTGCCAATCATCAATCCTCAATAGAATATCCTCAATTCACAGTGTTCAATACTCAATACTCAATCTGCAATCTTCGAATCTGCAAATCTCTATCCACAAACGTCAATTCTCATCACTCAACCCTCGACACTCAGACCTCAATGTTCAATCCTCAATCCTCAATTCTCTATCTTCAATCCTCAATACTGAATCTTCAATCCTCAATCCTCAATCCTCAATCCTCAATCTTGAAACCTCAGTCCTCATCCTCAATTCTCAATTCTCAATCCTCAATCCTCAATCCTCAACCCTCTATCTTCAATCCTAAATAAGCAATCTCCAAATACTATATCCTCAATCCCCAATCCTCAATCCTCAATACCCAATCCTAAATCTTCAATCCTCAATCCTCAATTATCAATTCTCTATCCTCAATCCTCAATTCTCTGTCCTCAAACCTCAATACTCAACCCTCAAACCTCATCCTCAATCCTCAATCCACAATCCTCAATCCTCAATCTTCAATCCTCGATACTCAATCTTCAATCCTCAATCCTCAGTCCTCAAACCTCAATTCTGAATCCTCAATCCTGAATCCTCAATCTTCAGCCCTCAGTCCTCAACAATCAGTTGTCAACCCTGAATCCTCAATAGAATATCCTCAATTCACAGTTTTCAATACTCAATACTCAATCTGCATTCTTCAAACCTCTATCCACAAACATCAATTCTCATCACTCAACCCTCAACACTCAGTCCTCAACGTTCAATCCTCAATCCTCAATCCACAATCCTCAATCGTCAATCTTCAATCCTCAATTCCCAGTCCTCAATCTTCAATCCTCAATGCTCAATCCTCAATCCTCAACCCTCAGTCCTCAATCCTCAATCCTCAGACCTCAAACCTCAATCCTCAACCGTCAGTCCTCGTCCTCAATCCTCAACACTCAATCCTCAATCCTCAATCTTCAATCATCAATAGTCAATATTCAATCCTCAATCTTCAATCCTCAATCCTCAATGCTCAATCCTCAATATTCAACATACAACCCTCAACCAGCAATTCTCAATACTCAACCATCAATCCTCAATTCCTAATACTCAATAGTGTATCCTGAATTATCATGGTTCAATGCTCAATCCACAATATTCAATAATCAAATCTCAATCCTCAAACATCAATTCTCAACACTCAATCCTCAATCCTGTGTCCTCAGTCCTCAAACCTGAATCCTCAACCCTCAGCCCTCATCGTCAACTCTCAATCCTCAATCCTCAATCCTCAATCTTCAATGCTCAATACTCAATCTTCAATTCACAATCCTCAATCTTCAATCCTCAATCCTCAATCCTCAATACCCAATCCGCAATCTTCAACACTCTATCCTCAATTCTCAATTCTCAATCCTCAATCCTCAGTCCTCAGTCCTCAAACCTCAATACTCAACCCTCAGCCCTCATCCTCAGCCCACAATCCTCAATCCTGAATCCTCAATCCTCAATCTTCAATCCTCAACCTTCAATAATCAATCCTCAATCCTCAATCCTCAATCCTCAATCCTCAATACTCAATCCTCAATCCTCAGTCCTCAATCCTCAATATTCAATCCTCAATCCTCAATCTACAATCATCAATATTCAATCTTCAATCCTCAATCCTCAATCCTCGATACTCAATCCTCAATCCTCAATGTTCAATCCTCAATCCTCAATCCTCAGTCCTCAAACCTCAATTCTGAATCCTCAACCCTGAATCCTCAATCTTCAGCCCTCAGTCCTCAACAATCAGGTTACAATCCTCAATCCTCAATAGAATATCCTCAATTCACAGTTTTCAATACACAATACTCATTCTGCAATCTTCAAATCTCTATCCACAAACATCAATTATCATCACTCAACCCTCAACACTCAGTCCTCAGTGTTCAATCATCAATCCTCAATCCTCAATTCTCAATCTTCAATCCACAATACTCAATCTTTAATCCTCAATCCTCAATCCTCAATCTTCAATCCTCAGTCGTCAATACTCAATCCTCAATCCTCATCCTCAATCCTCAATCATCAATCCTCAACCTTCAATACTCAATCCTCATTCCCCAAACCTAAATCCTCAATCCTCAATCATCAATCCTCAATCTTCAGTCCTCAACACTCAATCTTTAATCATCAATCCTCAATCCTCAATCCTCAATCTTCAATCCTCAATCCTCAATCCTCAATCCTGAATCCTCAATCCTCAATCCTCAATCCTCAATCCTCAATCCTCAATCTTCAATCCTCAATACTCAATCTTCAATCCTCGATCCTCAATCCTAGATACTCAGTCCTCATTCTTCAATCCTCAATACCCAATCCTCACTCTTCAATCCCCAATCCTCAATCCTCAATTCTCAATCCTCAATCCTCAATCTTCAGACCTCAAACATCAATACTCAACCCTCAGTCCTCGTCCTCAATCCACAACACTCAATCTTCAATCCTCAATCTTCAATCATCAATATTGAATCTTCAATCCTCAACCCTCAATCCTGGATCCTCAATCCTCAATCCTCAATGTTCAATCCTCAATTCCCAATCCTCAATCGTCAATCCTCAATCCTCAATCCTCAATCCTCAATTCTCAATCCTCAATCCTCAGTCCTCAGTCCTCAAACCTCAAACCTCAACCCTCAAACCTCAATCCTCAACCGTCAGTCCCTGTCCTCAATCCTCAACACTCAATCCTCAATCCTCAATCCTCAACCCTCAATCTTCAATCCTCAATACTCAATCTTCAATCCTCGATCCCGAATCCTAGATCCTCAGTCCTCACTCTTCAATCCTCAATACCCAATCCTCACTCTTCAATCCTCAATCCTCAATCCTCAATTCTTAATCCTCAATCCTCAATCTTCAGACCTCAAACATCAATACTCAACCCTCAGTCCTCGTCCTCAATCCACAACACTCAATCTTCAATCCTCAATCTTCAATCCTCAGTCCTCAGTCCTCAAACATCAAACCTCAACCCTCAAACCTCAATCCTCAACCGTCAGTCCCTGTCCTCAATCCTCAACACTCAATCCTTAATCCTCAAACCTCAATCGTCAATCCTCAATCCTCAATCGTCAATCTTCAATCCTCAATCCTCAATCCTCAATCCTCTATCCTCATTCTTCAATCCTCAATACCCAATCCTCAATCTTCAACACTCAATCCTCAATCCTCAATTCTCAATCCTCAAACCTCAGTCCTCAGTCCTCAAACCTCAATACTCAACCCTCAGCCCTCATCCTCAATCCTCAATCCTCAATCCTCAATCCTCAATCTTCAATCCTCGATACTCAATCTTCAATCCTCAATCCTCAGTCCTCAAACCTCAATTCTGAATCCTCAATCCTGAATCCTCAATCTTCAGCCCTCAGTCCTCAACGATCAGTTGTCAACCCTGAATCCTCAATAGAACATCCTGAATTCACAGTTTTCAATACTCAATACTCAATCCGCAATCTTCAAACCTCTATCCACAAACATCAATTCTCATCACTGAACCCTCAACACTCAGTCCTCAATGTTCAATACTCAATCTTCAACCCACAATCCTCAATCGTCAATCTTCAATCATCAATACTCAATCTTCAATCCTCTATCCTCAATCCTCAATCCTCAATCCTCATTCTTCAATCCTCAATACCCAATCCTCAATCTTCAATCCTCAATCCTCAATCCTCAATTCTCAATCCTCTATCCTCAGTCCTCAGTCCTTAAACCTCAATCCTCAACCCTCAGCCCTCATCCTCAATCCTCAATCCTCAATCCTCAATCCTCAATCTTCAATCCTCAATACTCAATCTTCAACACTCAATCCTCAATCCTCAATTCTCAATCCTCAATCCTCAGTCCTCAGACCTCAAACCTCAATACTCAACCCTCAGACCTCATCCTCAATCCTCAATCCTCAATCCTCAATCCTCAATCTTCAATCCTCGATACTCAATCTTCAATCCTCAATCCTCAGTCCTCAAACCTCAATTCTGAATCCTCAATCCTGAATCCTCAATCTTCAGCCCTCAGTCCCCAACAATCAGTTGTCAACCCTGAATCCTCAATAGAATATCCTCAATTCACAGTTTTCAATACTCAATACTCAATCTGCATTCTTCAAACCTCTATCCACAAACATCAATTCTCATCACTCAACCCTCAACACTCAGTCCTCAACGTTCAATCCTCAATCCTCAATCCACAATCCTCAATCGTCAATCTTCAATCCTCAATTCCCAGTCCTCAATCTTCAATCCTCAATGCTCAATCCTCAATCCTCAACCCTCAGTCCTCAATCCTCAATCCTCAGACCTCAAACCTCAATCCTCAACCGTCAGTCCTCGTCCTCAATCCTCAACACTCAATCCTCAATCATCAATCTTCAATCATTAATAGTCAATATTCAATCCTCAATCTTCAATCCTCAATCCTCAATGCTCAATCCTCAATATTCAACATACAACCCTCAACCAGCAATCCTCAATACTCAACCATCAATCCTCAATTCCTAATACTCAATAGTGTATCCTGAATTATCATGGTTCAATGCTCAATCCACAATATTCAATAATCAAATCTCAATCCTCAAACATCAATTCTCAACACTCAATCCTCAATCCTGTGTCCTCAGTCCTCAAACCTCAATCCTCAACCCTCAGCCCTCATCGTCAACTCTCAATCCTCAATCCTCAATCCTCAATCTTCAATGCTCAATACTCAATCTTCAATTCACAATCCTCAATCTTCAATCCTCAATCCTCAATCCTCAATACCCAATCCGCAATCTTCAACACTCTATCCTCAATTCTCAATTCTCAATCCTCAATCCTCAGTCCTCAGTCCTCAAACCTCAATACTCAACCCTCAGCCCTCATCCTCAGCCCACAATCCTCAATCCTGAATCCTCAATCCTCAATCTTCAATCCTCAACCTTCAATAATCAATCCTCAATCCTCAATCCTCAATCCTCAATCCTCAATACTCAATCCTCAATCCTCAGTCCTCAATCCTCAATATTCAATCCTCAATCCTCAATCTACAATCATCAATATTCAATCTTCAATCCTCAATCCTCAATCCTCGATACTCAATCCTCAATCCTCAATGTTCAATCCTCAATACCCAATCCTCAATCTTCAATCCTCAATCCTCAATCCTCAATCCTCAATTCTCAATCCTCAATCCTCAGTCCTCAGTCCTCAAACCTCAATCCTCAACCATCAGCCCTCATCGTCAATTCTCAATCCTCAATTCTCAATCCTCAATCTTCAATCCTCAATACTCAATCTTCAATCCACAATCCTCAATCTTCAATCCTCAATACTCAATCTTCAATCCTCAATCCTCAAACCTCAATACTCAATCCTCAATCCTCAGTCCTCAATCCTCAATCTTCAATCCTCAATCCTCAACCCTCAATCTTCAATACACAATACTCAATCTTCAATACTCAATCCTCAATCCCCAATCCTCAACCCTCAATCCTCAATCCTCAATACTCAATCTTCAATACTCAATCCTCAGTCCTCAAACCTCAATTCTGAATCCTCAATCCTGAATCCTCAATCTTCAGGCCTCAGTCCTCAACAATCAGTTGACAATCCTCAATCCTCAATAGAATATCCTCAATTCACAGTTTTCAATACTCAATACTCAATCTAAAATCTTCAAACCTCTATCCACAAACATCAATTCTCATCACTGAACCCTCAACACTCAGTCCTCAATGTTCAATAATCAATCTTCAACCCACAATCCTCAATCGTCAATCTTCAATCCTCAATACTCAATCTTCAATCCTCTATCCTCAATCCTCAATCCTCAATCCTCATTCTTCAATCCTCAATACCCAATCCTCAATCTTCAATCCTCAATCCTCAATCCTCAATTCTCAATCCTCAATCCTCAGTCCTCAGTCCTTAAACCTCAATCCTCAACCCTCAGCCCTCATCCTCAATCCTCAATCCTCAATCCTCAATCGTCAATCTTCAATCCTCAATACTCAATCTTCAATCCTCAATCCTCAATCCTCAGTCCTCAAACCTCAATTCTGAATCCTCAACCCTGAATCCTCAATCTTCAGCCCTCAGTCCTCAACAATCAGGTTACAATCCTCAATCCTCAATAGAATATCCTCAATTCACAGTTTTCAATACACAATACTCATTCTGCAATCTTCAAATCTCTATCCACAAACATCAATTATCATCACTCAACCCTCAACACTCAGTCCTCAGTGTTCAATCCTCAATCCTCAATTCTCAATCTTCAATCCACAATACTCAATCTTTAATCCTCAATCCTCAATCCTCAATCTTCAATCCTCAGTCGTCAATACTCAATCCTCAATCCTCATCCTCAATCCTCAATCATCAATCCTCAACCTTCAATACTCAATCCTCATTCCCCAAACCTAAATCCTCAATCCTCAATCATCAATCCTCAATCTTCAGTCCTCAACACTCAATCTTTAATCATCAATCCTCAATCCTCAATCCTCAATCTTCAATCCTCAATCCTCAATCCTCAATCCTGAATCCTCAATCCTCAATCCTCAATCCTCAATCCTCAATCCTCAATCTTCAATCCTCAATACTCAATCTTCAATCCTCGATCCTCAATCCTAGATACTCAGTCCTCATTCTTCAATCCTCAATACCCAATCCTCACTCTTCAATCCCCAATCCTCAATCCTCAATTCTCAATCCTCAATCCTCAATCTTCAGACCTCAAACATCAATACTCAACCCTCAGTCCTCGTCCTCAATCCACAACACTCAATCTTCAATCCTCAATCTTCAATCATCAATATTGAATCTTCAATCCTCAACCCTCAATCCTGGATCCTCAATCCTCAATCCTCAATGTTCAATCCTCAATTCCCAATCCTCAATCGTCAATCCTCAATCCTCAATCCTCAATCCTCAATTCTCAATCCTCAATCCTCAGTCCTCAGTCCTCAAACCTGAAACCTCAACCCTCAAACCTCAATCCTCAACCGTCAGTCCCTGTCCTCAATCCTCAACACTCAATCCTCAATCCCCAATCCTCAATCGTCAATCCTCAATCCTCAATCCTCAATCTTCAATCCTCAATCATCAATCCTCAATACTCAATACCCAATCCTCAATCCTGAATCCTCAATCCTCAATACCCAACCATCAACACTCAATTCTCAATACTCAATAGAATATCCTGAATTCTCAGGATTCAATACTCAAACCTCAAACCTCAAACCTCAGCCCTCATCCTCAATCCTCAATCCTCAATACTCAATCCTCAATCCTCAATCCTCAATGTTCAATCCGCAATACCCAATCCTCAATCTTCAATCCTCAAACCTCAATCCTCAATTCTCAATCCTCAATCCTCAGTCCTCAGTCCTCAAACCTCAATCCTCAAGCCTCAGCCCTTATCGTCAATCCTCAATCCTCAATCCTCAATCCTCAATCTTCAATCCTGAATACACAATCTTCAATCCTCAGTCCTCAATTCTCAATCCTCAATACTCAATCCTCAATCGTCAATCCTCAACACTCAATCCTCAAGCGTCAATACTCAATCCTCAATCCTCAACCCTCAGTCCTCGTCCTCAATCCGCAACCCTCAATCCTCAATCCACAATCTTCAATCATCAATATTCAATCTTCAGTCCTCAATCCTCAATCCTCAATCCTCAATCCTCAATGTTCAATCCGCAATACCCAATCCTCAATCTTCAATCCTCAATCCTCAATCCTCAATTCTCAATCCTCAATCCTCAGTCCTCAGTCCTCAAACCTCAATCCTCAAGCCTCAGCCCTTAACGTCAATCCTCAATCCTCAATCCTCAATCCTCAATCGTCAATCCTCAATCCCCAATCCTCAATCTTCAATCCTCAATCCTCAATCCTCAATCCTCAATCCTCAACCTTCAATCCTCAATACTCAATCTTCAATCCTCAATCATCAATCCTAAATCCTCAATCCTCAATCCTCAACCTTCAATCCTCAATACTCAATCTTCAATCCACAATCCTCAATCCTCAGTCCTCATTCCTCAATCCTCAATACCCAATCCTCAATCTTCAATCCTCAATCCGCAATCCTCAATTCCCAATCTTCAATCTTCAATCCTCAGACCTCAAACATCAATACTCAACCCTCAGTCCTCGTCCTCAATCCACAACCCTCAACCCTCAATCCTCAACCTTCAATCATCAATCTTCAATCTTCAATCCTCAATCCTCAATCCTCTTTCCTCAATCCTCAATCCTCAATGTTCAATCCTCAATACCCAATCCTCAATCTTCAATCCTCAAACCTCAATTCTCAATCCTCAATCCTCAATCCTCAATCCTCAATCCTCAACCCTCAATGTTCAATCCTCAATACCCAATCCTCAATCTTCAATCCTCAATCCTCAATTCTCAATCCTCAATCCTCAATCCTCAATCCTCAGTCCTCATCCTTCAATCCTCAATACCCAATCCTCAATCTTCAATCCTCAATCCTCAATCCGCAATCCTCAATCATCAATCTTCAATCCTCAATCCCCAATCCTCAATCCTCATTCTTCAATCCTCAATAGGCAATCCTCTATCTTCAATCCTCAATCCTCAATCCTCAATCTTCAATACTCAGTCCTCAATCTTCAATCCTGAATACACAATCTTCAATCCTCAATCCTCAATTCTCAATCCTCAATCACCAATCCTCAATCCTCATTCTCCAATCCTTAATACCCAATCCTCAATCTTCAATCCTCAATCCTCAATCCTCCATTCTCAATTCTCAATCCTCAATCCTCAGACCTCAGACATCAATACACAACCCTCAGCCCTCGTCCTCAATCCACAGCCCTCAATCCTCAACCCTCAATCTTCAATCATCAATATTCAGTCTTCCGTCCTCAATCCTCAATCCTCAATCCTCAATCCTCAATCCTCAATGTTCAATCCGCAATACCCAATCCTCAATCTTCAATCCTCAATCCTCAATCCTCAATCCTCAATCCTCAATCCTCAATCCTCAATCCCCAATCCTCAGTCCTCAAACCTCAATCCTGGATCCTCAATCCTGAATCCTCAATCTTCAGTCCTCAATACCCAATGTTCAGTCCTCAATCCTCAATTCTCAATCCTCAATACTCAATCCTCAATCGTCAATCCTCAATCCCCAATCCTCAATCTTCACTCCTCAATCCTCAATCCTCAATCCTCAATCCTCAATCTTCAATCCTCAATACTCAATCTTCAATCCTCAATCATCAATCCTAAATCCTCAATCCTCAATCCTCAATCCTCAATCTTCAATCCTCAATGCTCAATCTTCAATCCTCAATCCTCAATCCTCAATCCTCAGTCCTCATTCTTCAATCCTCAATACCCAATCCTCAATCTTCAATCCTCAACCCTCAATCCTCAATTCTCAATCCTCTATGCTCAATCCTCAGACCTCAAACATCAATACTCAACCCTCAGTCCTCGTCCTCAATCCACAACCCTCAATCCTCAATCCTCAACATTCAATCATCAGTATTCCATCTTCAATCCTCAATCCTCAATCCTCAATCCTCAATTCTCAATCCTCAATGTTAAATCCTCAATAACCAATCCTCAATCTTCAATCCTCAATCCTCAATTCTCAATCCTCAATCCTCAATCCTCAATCCTCAGTCCTCAAACCAGAATCCTGCATCCTCAATCCTGAAACCTCAATCTTCAGCCCTCAGTCCTCAACAATCAGTTGTCAATCCTCAATCCTCAATAGAATATCGTCAGTTCAGAGCTTTCCATACGCAATACTCAATCTGCAATCTTCATATCTCTATCCACAAACACCAATTCTCACCACTCAACCCTGAACACTCAGTCCCCAATCCTCAATCTTCAATCCTCAATCCTCAATCCTCAATCCTCAATCCTCAATCCTCAATCCTCAATCTTCAATCCTCAATCCTCAATCCTCAATCGTCAATCCTCAATCCTCAGTCCTCAATCCTCAATCCTCAATCTTCAATCCTTAATACTCAATCATCAACCCCCAATCCTCAATCCTCAGTCCTCAATCCTCAAACCTCAATCCTCAACCCTCAGCCCTCATCCTCAATCCTCAATCCTCAATCCTCAATCCTCAATCTTCAATCCTGAATACACAATCTTCAATCCTCAATCCTCAATTCTCAATTCTCAATCCTCAATACTCAATCCTCAATCGTCAATCCTCAATCCCCAATCCTCAATCTTCAATCCTCAATCCTGAATCCTCAATCCTCAATCCTCAGTCTTCAATCCTTAATAGTCAATCTTCAATCCTGAATCCTCAATCCTCAATACTCAAACCTCACTCCTCAACCCTCAATCCTCAATTCTCATTCTTCTATCCTCAATACTCAATCTTCAATCCTCAATCCTCAATCCTCAATCCTCAATCCTCATTCTTCAATCCTTAATACCCAATCCTCAATCTTCAATCCTCAATCCTCAATCCTCAATTCTCAATCCTCAATCCTCAATCCCCAGACCTCAAACATCAATACTCAACCCTCAGTCCTCGTCCTCAATCCGCAACCCTCAATCCTCAATCCACAATCTTCAATCATCAATATTCAATCTTCAGTCCTCAATCCTCAATCCTCAATCCTCAATCCTCAATGTTCAATCCGCAGTACCCAATCCTCAATCTTCAATCCTCAATCCTCAATCCTCAATTGTCAATCCTCAATCCTCAGTCCTCAGTCCTCAAACCTCAATCCTCAAGCCTCAGCCGTTATCGTCAATCCTCAATCCTCAATCCTCAATCCTCAATTTTCAATATTGAATACACAATCTTCAATCCTCAGACCTCAATTCTCAATCCTCAATACTCAATCCTCAATCGTCAATCCTTAACCCTCAATCCTCAAGCGTCAATACTCAATCCTCAATCCTCAACCCTCAGTCCTCGTCCTCAATCCGCAACCCTCAATCCTCAATCCACAATCTTCAATCATCAATATTCAATCTTCAGTCCTCAATCCTCAATCCTCAATCCTCAATCCTCAATGTTCAATCCGCAATACCCAATCCTCAATCTTCAATCCTCAATCCTCAATCCTCAATTCTCAATCCTCAATCCTCAGTCCTCAGTCCTCAAACCTCAATCCTCAAGCCTCAGCCCTTATCGTCAATCCTCAATCCTCAATCCTCAATCGTCAATCCTCAATCCCCAATCCTCAATCTTCAATCCTCAATCCTCAATCCTCAATCTTCAATCCTCAATCCTCAATCCTCAATTCTCAATCTTCAATACTCAATCATCAATCCTCAACCCACAATCCTCAGTCCTCAATCCTCAAACCTCAATCCTCAACCCTCAGCCCTCATCCTCAATCCTCAATCCTCAATCCTCAATCCTCAATCTTCAATCCTGAATACACAATCTTCAATCCTCAATCATCAATTCTCAATCCTCAATACTCAATCCTCAATCTTCAATCCTCAATCCTCATTCTTCAATCCTCAATACCCAATCCTCAATCTTCAATCCTCAATCCTCAATCCTCAATTCTCAATCCTCAATCCTCAGTCCTCAGTCCTTAAACCTCAATCCTCAAGCCTCAGCCCTCATCGTCAATCCTTAATCCTCAATCCTCAATCCTCAATCTTCAATCCTGAATACACAATCTTCAACCCTCAATCCTCAATTCTCAATTCTCATTCCTCAATACTCAATCCTCAATCGTCAATCCTCAATCCCCTATCCTCAATCTTCAATCCTCAATCCTGAATCCTCAATCCTCAATCCTCAGTCTTCAATGCTTAATAGTCAATCTTCAATCCTCAATCCTCAATCCTCAATACTCAAACCTCAATCCTCAACCCTCAATCCTCAATTCTCATTCTTCAATCCTCAATACTCAATCTTCAATCCTCAATCCTCAATCCTCAATCCTCAATCCTCATTCTTCAATCCTCAATACCCAATCCTCAATCTTCAATCCTCAATCCTCAATCCTCAATTCTCAATCCTCAATCCTCAATCCCCAGACCTCAAACATCAATACTCAACCCTCAGTCCTCGTCCTCAATCCGCAACCCTCAATCCTCAATACACAATCTTCAATCATCAATATTCAAACTTCAGTCCTCAATCCTCAATCCTCAATCCTCAATCCTCAATGTTCAATCCGCAATACCCAATCCTCAATCTTCAATCCTCAATCCTCAATCCTCAATTCTCAATCCTCAATCCTCAGTCCTCAGTCCTCAAACCTCAATCCTCAAGCCTCAGCCCTTATCGTCAATCCTCAATCGTCAATCCTCAATCCCCAATCCTCAATCTTCAATCCTCAATCCTCAATCCTCAATCTTCAATCCTCAATCCTCAATCCTCAATTCTCAATCTTCAATACTCAATCATCAATCCTCAACCCACAATCCTCAGTCCTCAATCCTCAAACCTCAATCCTCAACCCTCAGCCCTCATCCTCAATCCTCAATCCTCAATCCTCAATCCTCAATCTTCAATCCTGAATACACAATCTTCAATCCTCAATCATCAATTCTCAATCCTCAATACTCAATCCTCAATCTTCAATCCTCAATCCTCATTCTTCAATCCTCAATACCCAATCCTCAATCTTCAATCCTCAATCCTCAATCCTCAATTCTCAATCCTCAATCCTCAGTCCTCAGTCCTTAAACCTCAATCCTCAAGCCTCAGCCCTCATCGTCAATCCTTAATCCTCAATCCTCAATCCTCAATCTTCAATCCTGAATACACAATCTTCAACCCTCAATCCTCAATTCTCAATTCTCATTCCTCAATACTCAATCCTCAATCGTCAATCCTCAATCCCCTATCCTCAATCTTCAATCCTCAATCCTGAATCCTCAATCCTCAATCCTCAGTCTTCAATGCTTAATAGTCAATCTTCAATCCTCAATCCTCAATCCTCAATACTCAAACCTCAATCCTCAACCCTCAATCCTCAATTCTCATTCTTCAATCCTCAATACTCAATCTTCAATCCTCAATCCTCAATCCTCAATCCTCAATCCTCATTCTTCAATCCTCAATACCCAATCCTCAATCTTCAATCCTCAATCCTCAATCCTCAATTCTCAATCCTCAATCCTCAATCCCCAGACCTCAAACATCAATACTCAACCCTCAGTCCTCGTCCTCAATCCGCAACCCTCAATCCTCAATACACAATCTTCAATCATCAATATTCAAACTTCAGTCCTCAATCCTCAATCCTCAATCCTCAATCCTCAATGTTCAATCCGCAATACCCAATCCTCAATCTTCAATCCTCAATCCTCAATCCTCAATTCTCAATCCTCAATCCTCAGTCCTCAGTCCTCAAACCTCAATCCTCAAGCCTCAGCCCTTATCGTCAATCCTCAATCCTCAATCCTCAATCCTCAATCTTCAATCCTGAATACACAATCTTCAATCCTCAGGCCTCAATTCTCAATCCCCAATACTCAATCCTCAATCGTCAATCCTCAACCCTCAATCCTCAAGCGTCAATACTCAATCCTCAATCCTCTACCCTCAGTCCTCGTCCTCAATCCGCAACCCTCAATCCTCAATCCACAATCTTCAATCATCAATATTCAATATTCAGTCCTCAATCCTCAATCCTCAATCCTCAATCCTCAATGTTCAATCCGCAATACCCAATCCTCAGTCTTCAATCCTCAATCCTCAATCCTCAATTCTCAATCCTCAATCCTCAGTCCTCAGTCCTCAAACCTCAATCCTCAAGCCTCAGCCCTTATCGTCAATCCTCAATCCTCAATCCTCAATCCTCAATCGTCAATCCTCAATCCCCAATCCTCAATCTTCAATCCTCAATCCTCAATCCTCAATCCTCAATCCTCAATCTTCAATCCTCAATACTCAATCTTCAATCCTCAATCATCAATCCTAAATCCTCAATCCTCAATCCTCAATCCTCAACCTTCAATCCTCAATACTCAATCTTCAATCCTCAATCCTCAATCCTCAATCCTCAGTCCTCATTCCTCAATCCTCAATACCCAATCCTCAATCTTCAATCCTCAATCCTCAATCCTCAATTCTCAATCTTCAATCTTCAATCCTCAGACCTCAAACATCAATACTCAACCCTCAGTCCTCGTCCTCAATCCACAACCCTCAACCCTCAATCCTCAACCTTCAATCATCAATATTCAATCTTCAATCCTCAATCCTCAATCCTCTTTCCTCAATCCTCAATCCTCATTCTTCAATCCTCAATAGCCAATCCTCTATCTTCAATCCTCAATCCTCAATCCTCAATCTTCAATCCTCAATCCTCAATACTCAATCCTCAATCATCAATCCTCAATCCTCAATCCTCAATCATCAATCCGCAATCTTCAATACTCATTCCTCAATCCTCAATCCTCAATCCTCAATCCTCAATCATCAATCCTCAATCTTCAATCCTCAATACTCAATCTTTAATCCTCAATCCTCAATCCTCAATCTTCAATCCTGAATCCTCAATCCTCAATCCTCAATCCTCAATCCTCAATCCTCAATCCTCAACCCTCAATCCTCAATCCTCAATCTTCAATCCTCAATACTCAATCTTCAATCCTCAATCCTCAATCCTCAATCCTCAGTCCTCACTCTTCAATCCTCAATACCCAATCCTCAATCTTCAATCCTCAATCCTCAATCCTCAATTCTCAATCCTGTATCCTCAATCCTCAGACCTCAAACATCAATACTCAACCCTCAGTCCTCGTCCTCAATCCACAATCCTCGATGCTCTATCCTCAACCCTCAATTTTCAATCCTCAATACTCAATCTTCAATCTTCAATCCTCAGTCCTCAAACCACAATTCTGAATCCTCAATCCTGTATCCTCAATCTTCAGCCCTCAGTCCTCAACAATCAGTTTTCAATCCTCAATCCCCAATAGAATATCCTCAATTCACAGTATTCAATACTCAATACTCAATACTCAATCTGCAATCCTCAATCCTCAGTCCTCAATTCTCAATCCTCAATCCTCAATCCTCAATCCTCAATCATCACTCCTCAATACTCAATCTTCAACCTTCAATCCTCAGTCCTCAAACCACAATTCTGAATCCTCAATCCTGTATCCTCAATCTTCAGCCCTCAGTCCTCAACAATCAGTTTTCAATCCTCAATCCCCAATAGAATATCCTCAATTCACAGTATTCAATACTCAATACTCAATACTCAATCTGCAATCCTCAATCTTCAATCCTCAATCCTCAATCCTCAATCCTCAGTCCTCATTCTTCAATCCTCAATACCCAATCCTCAATCTTCAATCCTCAATCCTCAATCCTCAATTCTCAATCTTCAATCTTCAATCCTCAGACCTCAAACATCAATACTCAACCCTCAGTCCTCGTCCTCAATCCACAACACTCAATCCTCAATCCTCAACCTTCAATCATCAATATTCAATCTACAATCCTCAATCCTCAATCCTCAATCCTCAATCCTCAATCCTCAATATTCAATCCTCAATACCCAATCCTCAATCTTCAATCCTCAATCCTCAATTCTCAATCCTCAATCGTCAATCCTCAATCCTCAGTCCTCAAACCAGAATCCTGAATCCTCAATCCTGAAACCTCAATCTACAGCCCTCAGTCCTCAACAATCCATTGTCAATCCTCAATCCTCAATAGAATATCGTCAGCTCAGAGCTTCCCATACGCAATACTCAATCTGCAATCTTCATATCTCTATCCACAAACATCAATCCTCACAACTCAACCCTGAACACTCAGTCCCCAATCCTCAATCTTCAATCCTCAATCCTCAATTCTCAATCCTCAATCCTCAATCCTCAATCCTCATCCTTCAATCCTCAATACCCAATCCTCAATCTTCAATCCTCAAACCTCAATCCTCAATCCTCAATCCTCAATCCTCAGTCCTCAATCCTCAATACTCAATCTTCAATCCTCAATCCTCAATCCTCAATTCTCAATCTTCAATCCTCAATCCTCAATCCTCAATCCTCACTCCTCATTCTTCAATCCTCAATACCCAATCCTCAATCTTCAATCCTCAATCCTCAATCCTCAATTCTCAATCCTCAATACTCAGTCCTCAGTCCTTAAACCTCAATCCTCAAGCCTCAGCCCTCATCGTCAATCCTCAATCCTCAATACTCAATCCTCAATCCTCAATGTTCAATCCGCAATACCCAATCCTCAATCTTCAATCCTCAATCCTCAGTCCTCAACTCTCAATCCTCAATCCTCAGTCCTCAGTCCTCAAACCTCAATCCTCAAGCCTCAGCCCTTATCGTCAATCCTCAATCCTCAATCCTCAATCCTCAATCCTCAATCCTGAATACACAATCTTCAATCCTCAGTCCTCAATTCTCAATCCTCAATACTCAATCCTCAATCGTCAATCCTCAACACTCAATCCTCAAGCGTCAATACTCAATCCTCAATCCTCAATCCTCAATCCTCAATCCTCAGTCCACAATCCTCAATCCTCAATCATCAATCCTCAATACTCAATCATCAATCCCCGATCCTCAATCCTCAGTCCTCAATCCTCAAACCTCAATCCTCAACCCTCAGCCCTCATCCTCAATTCTCAATCCCCAATCCTCAATCCTCAACCTTGAATCCTCAATAATCAATCTTCAATCCTCAATCCTCAGTCCTCAAACCTCAATTCTGAATCCTCAGTCCTGAATCCTCAATCTTCAGCCCTCAGTCCTCAACAATCATTTGTCAATCCTCAATCCTCAATAGAATATCCTCAATTCACAGTTTTCAATACTCAATGCTCAATCTGCAATCTTCAAACCTCTATCCACAAACACCAATTCTCATCACTCAACCCTCAACTCTCAGTCCCCAGTCCTCAATCTTCAATCCTCAATCCTCAATCCTCATTCCTCAATCTTCAACATTCAATCCTCAATACTCAATCTTGAATCCTCAATCCTCAATCCTCAATCCTCAATCTTCAATCCTCAATCCTCAATCCTCAATCCTCAATCCTCATTCTTCAATCCTCAATACCCAATCCTCAATCTTCAATCCTCAATCCTCAATCCTCAATTCTCAATCCTCAATACTCAGTCCTCAGTCCTTAAACCTCAATCCTCAAGCCTCAGCCCTCATCGTCAATCCTCAATCCTCAATCCTCAATCCTCAATCCTCAATGTTCAATCCGCAATACCCAATCCTCAATCTTCAATCCTCAATCCTCAGTCCTCAACTCTCAATCCTCAATCCTCAGTCCTCTGTCCTCAAACCTCAATCCTCAAGCCTCAGCCCTTATCGTCAATCCTCAATCCTCAATCCTCAATCCTCAATCTTCAATCCTGAATACACAATCTTCAATCCTCAATCCTCAGTTCTCAATCCTCAATACTCAATCCTCAATCGTCAATCCTCAATCCCCAATCCTCAATCTTCAATCCTCAATCCTCAATCCTCAATCTTCAATCCTCAATACTCAATCTTCAATCCTCAATCATCAATCCTAAATCCTCAATCCTCAATCCTCAATCCTCAACCTTCAATCCTCAATACTTTATCTTCAGTCCTCAATCCTCAATCCTCATTCCTCAATCTTCAGTCCTCATTCTTCAATCCTCAATACCCAATCCGCAATCTTCAATCCTCAATCCTCAATCCTCAATTCTCAATCCTCTATCCTCAATCGTCAGACCTCAAACATCAATACTCAACCCTCAGTCCTCGTCCTCAATCCGCAACCCTCAATCCTCAATCCACAATCTTCAATCATCAATATTCAATCTTCAGTCCTCAATCTTCAATCCTCAATCCTCAATCCTCACTTCTCAATCCTCTATCCTCAATCCTCAGACCTCAAACATCAATACTCAACCCTGAGTCCTCGTCCTCAATCCGCAACCCTCAATCCTCAATCCACAATCTTCAATCATCAATATTCAATCTTCAGTCCTCAATCCTCAATCCTCAATCCTCAATCCTCAATGTTCAATCCGCAATACCCAATCCTCAATCTTCAATCCTCAATGCTCAATCCTCAATTCTCAATCCTCAATCCTCAGTCCTCAGTCCTTAAACCTCAATCCTCAAGCCTCAGCCCTCATCGTCAATCCTCAATCCTCAATCCTCAATCCTCAATCCTCAATGTTCAATCCGCAATACCCAATCCCCAATCTTCAATCCTCAATCCTCAATCCTCAATTCTCAATCCTCAATCCTCAGTCCTCTGTCCTCAAACCTCAATCCTCAAGCCTCAGCCCTTATCGTCAATCCTCAATCCTCAATCCTCAATCCTCAATCTTCAAACCTGAATACACAAACTTCAACCCTCAATCCTCAATTCTCAATCCTCAATACTCAATCTTCAATCGTCAATCCTCAATCCCCAATCCTCAATCTTCAATCCTCAATCCTCAATCCTCAATCTTCAATCCTCATCACTCAATCATCAATCCTCAATCCACAATCCTCACTCCTCAATCCTCAAACCTCAATCCTCAACCCTCAGCCCTCATCCTCAATCCTCAATCCTCAATCCTCAATCCTCAATCCTCATTCTTCAATCCTCAATACCCAATCCTCAATCTTCAATCCTCAATCCTCAATCCTCAATCCTCAATCCTCAATCCTCAGTCCTCAATCCTCAATCCTCAATCTTCAATCCTTAATACTCAATCATCAACCCCCAATCCTCAATCCGCAGTCCTCAATCCTCAAACCTCAATCCTCAACCCTCAGCCCTCATCCTCAATCCTCAATCCTCAATCCTCAATCCTCAATCTTCAATCCTGAATACACAATCTTCAATCCTCAATCCTCAATTCTCAATCCTCAATCACCAATCCTCAATCCTCATTCTTCAATCCTTAATACCCAATCCTCAATCTTCAATCCTCAATCCTCAATCCTCCATTCTCAATCCTCAATCCTCAATCCTCAGACCTCAGACATCAATACACAACCCTCAGTCCTCGTCCTCAATCCACAGCCCTCAATCCTCAACCCTCAATCTTCAATCATCAATATTCAGTCTTCCGTCCTCAATCCTCAATCCTCAATCCTCAATCCTCAATCCTCAATGTTCAATCCGCAATACCCAATCCTCAATCTTCAATCCTCAATCCTCAATCCTCAATCCTCAACCCTCAATCCTCAATTCTCAATCCTCAATCCTCAGTCCTCAAACCTCAATCCTGGATCCTCAATCCTGAATCCTCAATCTTCAGTCCTCAATACCCAATGTTCAGTCCTCAATCCTCAATTCTCAATCCTCAATACTCAATCCTGAATCGTCAATCCTCAATCCCCAATCCTCAATCTTCAATCCTCAATCCTCAATCCTCAATCCTCAATCCTCAATCTTCAATCCTCAATACTCAATCTTCAATCCTCAATCATCAATCATCAATCCTAAATCCTCAATCCTCAATCCTCAATCCTCAATCTTCAATCCTCAATACTCAATCTTCAATCCTCAATCCTCAATCCTCAATCCTCAGTCCTCATTCTTCAATCCTCAATACCCAATCCTCAATCTTCAATCCTCAACACTCAATCCTCAATTCTCAATCCTCTATGCTCAATCCTCAGACATCAAACATCAATACTCAACCCTCAGTCCTCGTCCTCAATCCACAACCCTCAATCCTCAATCCTCAACATTCAATCACCAGTATTCCATCTTCAATCCTCAATCCTCAATCCTCAATCCTCAATTCTCAATCCTCAATGTTAAATCCTCAATAACCAATCCTCAATCTTCAATCCTCAATCCTCAATTCTCAATCCTCAATCCTCAATCCTCAATCCTCAGTCCTCAAACCAGAATCCTGCATCCTCATTCCTGAAACCTCAATCTTCAGCCCTCAGTCCTCAACAATCAGTTGTCAATCCTCAATCCTCAATAGAATATCGTCAGTTCAGAGTTTTCCATACGCAATACTCAATCTGCAATCTTCATATCTCTATCCACAAACACCAATTCTCACCACTCAACCCTGAACACTGAGTCCCCAATCCTCAATCTTCAATCCTCAATCCTCAATCCTCAATCCTCAATCCTCAATCCTCAATCCTCAATCTTCAATCCTCAATCCTCAATCCTCAATCGTCAATCCTCAATCCTCAGTCCTCAATCCTCAATCCTCAATCTTCAATCCTCAATACTCAGTCCTCAGTCCTTAAACCTCAATCCTCAAGCCTCAGCCCTCATCGTCAATCCTCAATCCTCAATACTCAATCCTCAATCCTCAATGTTCAATCCGCAATACCCAATCCTCAACCTTCAATCCTCAATCCTCAGTCCTCAACTCTCAATCCTCAATCCTCAGTCCTCAGTCCTCAAACCTCAATCCTCAAGCCTCAGCCCTTATCGGCAATCCTCAATCCTCAATCCTCAATCCTCAATCTTCAATCCTGAATACACAATCTTCAATCCTCAGTCCTCAATTCTCAATCCTCAATACTCAATCCTCAATCGTCAATCCTCAACACTCAATCCTCAAGCGTCAATACTCAATCCTCAATCCTCAATCCCCAATCCTCAATCCTCAGTCCTCAATCCTCAATCCTCAATCTTCAATCCTCAATACTCAATCATCAATCCCCGATCCTCAATCCTCAGTCCTCAATCCTCAAACCTCAATCCTCAACCCTCAGCCCTCATCCTCAATTCTCAATCCCCAATCCTCAATCCTCAACCTTGAATCCTCAATAATCAATCTTCAATCCTCAATCCTCAGTCCTCAAACCTCAATTCTGAATCCTCAGTCCTGAATCCTCAATATTCAGCCCTCAGTCCTCAACAATCAGTTGTCAATCCTCAATCCTCAATAGAATATCCTCAATTCACAGTTTTCAATACTCAATGCTCAATCTGCAATCTTCAAACCTCTATCCACAAACACCAATTCTCATCACTCAACCCTCAACACTCAGTCCTCAATGTTCAATCCTCAATCCTCAATCCACAATCCTCAATGATCAATCTTCAATCCTCAATCCTCAATCCTCTATCCTCATTCTTCAATCCTCAATAGCCAATCCTCTATCTTCAATCCTCAATCCTCAATCCTCAATCTTCAATACTCAGTCCTCAATCCTCAATCCTCAATCCTCAGTCCTCAATCATGAATCCTCAATCTTCAATCCTCAATGCTCAACCTTTAATCCTCAATCCTCAATCCTCAATCTTCAATCCTCAGTCCTCAATCCTCAATCCTAAATCCTGAATCCTCAATCCTCAATCCTCAATCCTCAATCTTCAATCCTCAATACTCAATCTTCAATCCTCAATCCTCAATCCTGAATCTTCAGTCCTCATTCTTCAATCCTCAATACCCAATCCTCAATCTTCAATCCTCAATCCTCAATCCTCAATTCTCAATCCTCTATCCTCAATCCTCAGACCTCAAACATCAATACTCAACCCTCAGTCCTCGTCCTCAATCCTCAATCCTCATTCCTCAATCCTCAATGTTCAATCCGCAATACCCAATCCTCAATCTTCAATCCTCAATGCTCAATCCTCAATTCTCAATCCTCAATCCTCAGTCCTCAGTCCTTAAACCTCAATCCTCAAGCCTCAGCCCTCATCGTCAATCCTCAATCCTCAATCCTCAATCCTCAATCCTCAATGTTCAATCCGCAATACCCAATCCCCAATCTTCAATCCTCAATCCTCAATCCTCAATTCTCAATCCTCAATCCTCAGTCCTCTGTCCTCAATCCTCAATCCTCAAGCCTCAGCCCTTATCGTCAATCCTCAATCCTCAATCCTCAATCCTCAATCTTCAATCCTGAATACACAATATTCAGTCCTCAATCCTCAATTCTCAATCCTCAATACTCAATCCTCAATCGTCAATCCTCAATCCTCAATCCTCAATTCTCAATCCTCTATCCTCAATCCTCAGACCTCAAACATCAATACTCAACCCTCAGTCCTCGTCCTCAATCCGCAACCCTCAATCCTCAATCCACAATCTTCAATCATCAATTTTCAATCTTCAGTCCTCAATCCTCAATCCTCATTCCTCAATCCTCAATGTTCAATCCGCAATACCCAATCCTCAATCTTCAATCCTCAATGCTCAATCCTCAATTCTCAATCCTCAATCCTCAGTCCTCAGTCCTTAAACCTCAATCCTCAAGCCTCAGCCCTCATCGTCAATCCTCAATCCTCAATCCTCAATCCTCAATCCTCAATGTTCAATCCGCAATACCCAATCCCCAATCTTCAATCCTCAATCCTCAATCCTCAATTCTCAATCCTCAATCCTCAGTCCTCTGTCCTCAATCCCCAATCCTCAAGCCTCAGCCCTTATCGTCAATCCTCAATCCTCAATCCTCAATCCTCAATCTTCAATCCTGAATACACAATATTCAGTCCTCAATCCTCAACTCTCAATCCTCAATACTCAATCCTCAATCGTCAATCCTCAACCCTCAATCCTCAAGCGTCAATACTCAATCCTCAATCCTCAACCGTCAATCCTCAGTCCTCAAACCTCAATCCCGAATCCTCAATCCTGAATCCTCAGCCTTCAGCCCTCAGTCCTCAACAATCAATTGTCAATCCTCAATCCTCAATAGAATATCCTCAATTCACAGCTTTCAATACTCAATCCCCATTCTTCAATCTTCAAATCTCAATCCACAAACATCAATTCCCATCACTCAACCCTCAACACTAAGTCCTCAATCTTCAATCCTCAATCCTCAATCCTCAACCTTCAGTCCTCAATAACCAACGTTCAGTCCTCAATCCTCAACTCTCAATCCTCAATACTCAATCCTCAATCGTCAATCCTCAATCCCCAATCCTCAATCTTCAATCCTCAATCCTCAATCCTCAATCCTCAATCTTCAATCCTCAATACTCAATCTTCAATCCTCACTCATCAATCCTAAATCCTCAATCCTCAATCCTCAATCCTCAACCTTCAATCCGCAATACTCAATGTTCAATACTCAATCCTCAATCCTCAATCCTCAGTCCTCATTCTTCAATCCTCAATACCCAATCCTCAATCTTCAATCCTCTATCCTCAACCCTCAATTCTCAATCTTCAATCTTCAATCCTCAGACCTCAAACATCAATACTCAACCCTCAGTCCTCGTCCTCAATCCACAACACTCAATCCTCAATCCTCAAACTTCAATCATCAATATTCAATCTTCAATCCTCAATCCTCAATCCTCAATCCTCAATCCTCAATCCTCAATGTTCAAACCTCAATACCCAATCCTCAATCTTCAATCCTCAATCCTCAATTCTCAATCCTCAATCCTCAATCCTCAATCCTCAGTCCTCAAACCAGAATCCTGAATCGTCAATCCTGAAACCTCAATCTACAGCCCTCAGTCCTCAACAATCCGTTGTCAATCCTCAATCCTCAATAGAATATCGTCAGCTCAGAGCTTCCCATACGCAATACTCAATCTGCAATCTTCATATCTCTATCCACAAACATCAATCCTCACCACTCAACCCTGAACACTCAGTCCCCAATCCTCAATCTTCAATCCTCAATCCTCAATCCTCAATCCTCAATCCTCAATCCTCAATCCTCATTCTTCAATCCTCAATACCCAATCCTCAATCTTCAATCCTCAATCCTCAATCCTCAATCCTCAATCCTCAATCCTCAGTCCTCAATCCTCAATCCTCAATCTTCAATCCTCAATACTCAATCATCAATCCCCGATCCTCAATCCTCAGTCCTCAATCCTCAAACCTCAATCCTCAACCTTCAGCCCTCATTCTCAGTTCTCAATCCCCGATCCTCAATCCTCAACCTTGAATCCTCAATAATCAATCTTCAATCCTCAATCCTCAGTCCTCAAACCTCAATTCTGAATCCTCAGTCCTGAATCCTCAATCTTCAGCCCTCAGTCCTCAACAATCAGTTGTCAATCCTCAATCCTCAATAGAATATCCTCAATTCAGAGTTTTCAATACTCAGTGCTCAATCTGCAATCTTCAAACCTCTATCCACAAACACCAATTCTCATCACTCGACCCTCAACTCTCAGTCCCCAGTCCTCAATCTTCAATCCTCAATCCTCAATCCTCATTCCTCAATCCTCAACATTCAATCCTCAATACTCAATCTTCAATCCTCAATCCTCAATCCTCAATCCTCAATCTTCAATCCTCAATCCTCAATCCTCAATCCTCAATCCTCATTCTTCAATCCTCAATACCCAATCCTCAATCTTCAATCCTCAATCCTCAATCCTCAATTCTCAATCCTCAATACTCTGTCCTCAGTCCTTAAACCTCAATCCTCAAGCCTCAGCCCTTATCGTCAATCCTCAATCCTCAATCCGCAATCCTCAATCTTCAATCCTGAATACACAACCTTCAATCCTCAATCCTCAATTCTCAATCCTCAATACTCAATCCTCAATCTTCAATCCTCAATCCTCAATCCTCAATTCTCAATCCTCAATCCTCAGTCCTCAGTCCTTAAACCTCAATCCTCAAGCCTCAGCCCTCATCGTCAATCCTCAATCCTCAATCCTTAATCCTCAATCCTCAATGTTCAATCCGCAATACCCAATCCTCAATCTTCGATCCTCAATCCTCAATCCTCAATTCTCAATCCTCAATCCTCAGTCCTCTGTCCTCAAACCTCAATCCTCAAGCCTCAGCCCTTATCGTCAATCCTCAATCCTCAATCCTCAATCCTCAATCTTCAATCCTCAATCCTCAATCCTCAATCTTCAATCCTCAATACTCAATCATCAATCCTCAATCCACAATCCTCAGTCCTCAATCATCAAACCTCAATCCTCAACCCTCAGCCCTCATCCTCAATCCTCAATCCTCAATCCTCAATCCTCATTCTTCAATCCTCAATACCCAATCCTCAATCTTCAATCCTCAATCCTCAATCCCCAGACCTCAAACATCAATACTCAACCCTCAGTCCTCGTCCTCAATCCGCAACCCTCAATCCTCAATCCACAATCTTCAATCATCAATATTCAATCTTCAGTCCTCAATCCTCAATCCTCAATCCTCAATCCTCAATGTTCAATCCGCAATACCCAATCCTCAATCTTCAATCCTCAATCCTCAATCCTCAATTCTCAATCCTCAATCCTCAGTCCTCAGTCCTCAAACCTCAATCCTCAAGCCTCAGCCCTTATCGTCAATCCTCAATCCTCAATCCTCAATCCTCAATCTTCAATCCTGAATACACAATCTTCAATCCTCAGTCCTCAATTCTCAATCCTCAATACTCAATCCTCAATCGTCAATCCTCAACACTCAATCCTCAAGCGTCAATACTCAATCCTCAATCCTCAATCCTCAATCCACAATCCTCAGTCCTCAATCCTCAATCCTCAATCTTCAATCCTCAATACTCAATCATCAATCCCCGATCCTCAATCCTCAGTCCTCAATCCTCAAACCTCAATCCTCAACCCTCAGCCCTCATCCTCAATTCTCAATCCCCAATCCTCAATCCTCAACCTTGAATCCTCAATAATCAATCTTCAATCCTCAATCCTCAGTCCTCAAACCTCAATTCTGAATCCTCAGTCCTGAATCCTCAATCTTCAGCCCTCAGTCCTCAACAATCAGTTGTCAATCCTCAATCCTCAATAGAATATCCTCAATTCACAGTTTTCAATACTCAATGCTCAATCTGCAATCTTCAAACCTCTATCCACAAACACCAATTCTCATCACTCAACCCTCAACACTCAGTCCTCAATGTTCAATCCTCAATCCTCAATCCACAATCCTCAATCATCAATCTTCAATCTTCAGTCCTCAATCCTCAATCCTCATTCCTCAATCCTCAATGTTCAATCCGCAATACCCAATCCTCAATCTTCAATCCTCAATGCTCAATCCTCAATTCTCAATCCTCAATCCTCAGTCCTCAGTCCTTAAACCTCAATCCTCAAGCCTCAGCCCTCATCGTCAATCCTCAATCCTCAATCCTCAATCCTCAATCCTCAATGTTCAATCCGCAATACCCAATCCCCAATCTTCAATCCTCAATCATGAATCCTCAATCTTCAATCCTCAATGCTCAACCTTTAATCCTCAATCCTCAATCCTCAATCTTCAATCCTCAGTCCTCAATCCTCAATCCTAAATCCTGAATCCTCAATCCTCAATCCTCAATCCTCAATCTTCAATCCTCAATACTCAATCTTCAATCCTCAATCCTCAATCCTCAATTCTCAATCCTCAATCCTCAGTCCTCTGTCCTCAATCCTCAATCCTCAAGCCTCAGCCCTTATCGTCAATCCTCAATCCTCAATCCTCAATCCTCAATCTTCAATCCTGAATACACAATATTCAGTCCTCAATCCTCAATTCTCAATCTTCAATCTTCAATCCTCAGACCTCAAACATCAATACTCAACCCTCAGTCCTCGTCCTCAATCCACAACACTCAATCCTCAATCCACAATCTTCAATCATCAATATTCAATCTTCAGTCCTCAATCCTCAATCCTCATTCCTCAATCCTCAACGTTCAATCCGCAATACCCAATCCTCAATCTTCAATCCTCAATGCTCAATCCTCAATTCTCAATCCTCAATCCTCAGTCCTCAGTCCTTAAACCTCAATCCTCAAGCCTCAGCCCTCGTCGTCAATCCTCAATCCTCAATCCTCAATGTTCAATCCGCAATACCCAATCCCCAATCTTCACTCCTCAATCCTCAATCCTCAATTCTCAATCCTCAATCCTCAGTCCTCTGTCCTCAATCCTCAATCCTCAAGCCTCAGCCCTTATCGTCAATCCTCAATCCTCAATCCTCAATCCTCAATCTTCAATCCTGAATACACAATATTCAGTCCTCAATCCTCAATTCTCAATCTTCAATCTTCAATCCTCAGACCTCAAACATCAATACTCAACCCTCAGTCCTCGTCCTCAATCCACAACACTCAATCCTCAATCCTCAAACTTCAATCATCAATATTCAATCTTCAATCCTCAATCCTCAATCCTCAATCCTCAATCCTCAATCCTCAATGTTCAAACCTCAATACCCAATCCTCAATCTTCAATCCTCAATCCTCAATTCTCAATCCTCAATCCTCAATCCTCAATTCTCAATCCTCAATCTTCAATCCTCAATCCTCAATCCTCAATTCTCAATCCTCAATACTCTGTCCTCAGTCCTTAAACCTCAATCCTCAAGCCTCAGCACTCATCGTCAATCCTCAATCCTCAATCCTCAATCCTCAATCCTCAATGTTCAATCCGCAATACCCAATCCTCAATCTTCAATCCTCAATCCTCAGTCCTCAACTCTCAATCCTCAATCCTCAGTCCTCTGTCCTCAAACCTCAATCCTCAAGCCTCAGCCCTTATCGTCAATCCTCAATCCTCAATCCTCAATCCTCAATCTTCAATCCTGAATACACAACCTTCAATCCTGAATCCTCAATTCTCAATCCTCAATACTCAATCCTCAATCGTCAATCCTCAACCCCAATCCTCAATCTTCAATCCTCAATCCTCAATCCTCAATCTTCAATCCTCAATACTCAATCATCATTCCTCAATCTACAATCCTCAGTCCTCAATCCTCAAACCTCAATCCTCAACCCTCAGACCTCATCCTCAATCCTCAATCCTCAATCCTCAATCCTCAACCTTCAATCCTCAATAATCAATCTTCAATCCTCAATCCTCAGTCCTCAAACCTCAATTCTGAACCCTCAATCCTAAATCCTCAATCTTCAGCCCTCAGTCCTCAACAATCAGTTGTTAATCCTCAATCCTCAATAGAATATCCTCAACTAACAGTTTTCAATACTCAATGCTCAATCTGCAATCTTCAAACCTCTATCCACAAACACCAATTCTCATCACTCAACCCTCAACACTCAGTCCTCAATGTTCAATCCTCAATCCTCAATCCACAATCCTCAGTCATCAATCTTCAATCGTCAATCCTCAATCCCCAATCCTCAATCCTCAATCCTCAGTCCTCAATCCTCAATCCTCATTCTTCAATCCTCAATACCCAATCCTCAATCTTCAATCCTCAATCCTCAATCCTCAATCCTCAATCCTCAATCCTCAGTCCTCAATCCTCAATCCTCAATCTTCAATCCTCAATACTCAATCATCAATCCCCAATCCTCAATCCTCAGTCCTCAATCCTCAAACCTCAATCCTCAACCCTCAGCCCTCATCCTCAATACTCAATCCCCAATCCTCAATCCTCAACCTTGAATCCTCAATAATCAATCTTCAATCCTCAATCCTCAGTCCTCAAACCTCAATTCTGAATCCTCAATCCTGAATCCTCAATCTTCAGCCCTCAGTCCTCAACAATCAGTTGTCAATCCTCAATCCTCAATGGAATATCCTCAATTCACAGTTTTCTATACTCAATGCTCATTCTGCAATCTTCAAACCTCTATCCACAAACACCAATTCTCATCACTCAACCCTCAACTCTCAGTCCCCAGTCCTCAATCTTCAATCCTCAATCCTCAATCCTCAATCCTCAATCCTCAACATTCAATCCTCAATACTCAATCTTCAATTCTCAATCCTCAATCCTCAATCCTCAATCTTCAATCCTCAATCCTCAATCCTCAATCCTCAATCCTCATTCTTCAATCCTCAACACCCAATCCTCAATCTTCAATCCTCAATCCTCAATCCTCAATTCTCAATCCTCAATCCTCAGTCCTCAGTCCTTAAACCTCAATCCTCAAGCCTCAGCCCTCATCGTCAATCCTCAATCCTCAATCCTTAATCCTCAATCCTCAATGTTCAATCCGC
Organism: Calliopsis andreniformis; assembly: GCF_051401765.1. NCBI lineage: Eukaryota > Metazoa > Arthropoda > Insecta > Hymenoptera > Andrenidae > Calliopsis > Calliopsis andreniformis. Next base: position 1,206,992 of record NW_027480535.1, on the reverse strand, counting down.
AATACCCAATCCTCAATCTTCGATCCTCAATCCTCAATCCTCAATTCTCAATCCTCAATCCTCAGTCCTCTGTCCTCAAACCTCAATCCGCAAGCCTCAGCCCTTATCGTCAATCCTCAATCCTCAATCCTCAATCCTCAATCTTCAATCCTCAATCCTCAATCCTCAATCTTCAATCCTCAATACTCAATCATCAATCCTCAATCCACAATCCTCAGTCCTCAATCCTCAAACCTCAATCCTCAACCCTCAGCCCTCATCCTCAATCCTCAATCCTCAATCCTCAATCCTCATTCTTCAATCCTCAATACCCAATCCTCAATCTTCAATCCTCAATCCTCAATCCTCAATTCTCAATCCTCAATCCTCAATCCCCAGACCTCAAACATCAATACTCAACCCTCAGTCCTCGTCCTCAATCCGCAACCCTCAATCCTCAATCCACAATCTTCAATCATCAATATTCAACCTTCAGTCCTCAATCCTCAATCCTCAATCCTCAATCCTCAATGTTCAATCCGCAATACCCAATCCTCAATCTTCAATCCTCAATCCTCAATCCTCAATCCTCAATTCTCAATCCTCAATCCTCAGTCCTCAGTCCTCAAACCTCAATCCTCAAGCCTCAGCCCTTATCGTCAATCCTCAATCCTCAATCCTCAATCCTCAATCTTCAATCCTGAATACACAATCTTCAATCCTCAGTCCTCATTTCTCAATCCTCAATACTCAATCCTCAATCGTCAATCCTCAACACTCAATCCTCAAGCGTCAATACTCAATCCTCAATCCTCAATCCTCAATCCTCAATCCTCAGTCCTCAATCCTCAATCCTCAATCTTCAATCCTCAATACTCAATCATCAATCCCCGATCCTCAATCCTCAGTCCTCAATCCTCAAACCTCAATCCTCAACCCTCAGCCCTCATCCTCAATTCTCAATCCCCAATCCTCAATCCTCAACATTGAATCCTCAATAATCAATCTTCAATCCTCAATCCTCAGTCCTCAAACCTCAATTCTGAATCCTCAGCCCTGAATCCTCTATCTTCAGCCCTCAGTCCTCAACAATCAGTTGTCAATCCTCAATCCTCAATAGAATATCCTCAATTCACAGTTTTCAATACTCAATGCTCAATCTGCAATCTTCAAACCTCTATCCACAAACACCAATTCTCATCACTCAACCCTCAACTCTCAGTCCCCAGTCCTCAATCTTCAATCCTCAATCCTCAATCCTCATTCCTCAATCTTCAACATTCAATCCTCAATACTCAATTTTCAATCCTCAATCCTCAATCCTCAATCCTCAATCTTCAATCCTCAATCCTCAATCCTCAATCCTCAATCCTCAATCCTCATTCTTCAATCCTCAATACCCAATCCTCAATCTTCAATCCTCAATCCTCAATCCTCAATTCTCAATCCTCAATACTCAGTCCTCAGTCCTTAAACCTCAATCCTCAACCCTCAGCCCTCATCCTCAATCCTCAATCCTCAATCCCCAATCCTCAACCTTCAATCCTCAATAATCAATCTTCAATCCTCAATCCTCAGTCCTCAAACCTCAATTCTGAATCCTCAATCCTAAATCCTCAATCTTCAGCCCTCAGTCCTCAACAATCAGTTGTCAATCCTCAATCCTCAATAGAACATCCTCAACTAACAGTTTTCAATACTCAATGCTCAATCTGCAATCTTCAAACCTCTATCCACAAACACCAATTCTCATCACTCAACCCTCAACACTCAGTCCTCAATGTTCAATCCTCAATCCTCAATCCACAATCCTCAGTCATCAATCTTCAATCGTCAATCCTCAATCCTCAATCCTCAATCCTCAATCCTCAATCCTCAATCCTCAATCCTCATTCTTCAATCCTCAATACCCAATCCTCAATCTTCAATCCTCAATCCTCAATCCTCAATCCTCAATCCTCAATACTCAGTCCTCAATCCTCAATCCTCAATCTTCAATCCTCAATACTCAATCATCAATCCCCAATCCTCAATCCTCAGTCCTCAATCCTCAAACCTCAATCCTCAACCCTCAGCCCTCATCCTCAATTCTCAATCCCCAATCCTCAATCCTCAACCTTGAATCCTCAATAATCAATCTTCAATCCTCAATCCTCAGTCCTCAAACCTCAATTCTGAATCCTCAATCCTGAATCCTCAATCTTCAGCCCTCAGTCCTCAACAATCAGTTGTCAATCCTCAATCCTCAATGGAATATCCTCAATTCACAGTTTTCTATACTCAATGCTCATTCTGCAATCTTCAAACCTCTATCCACAAACACCAATTCTCATCACTCAACCCTCAACTCTCAGTCCCCAGTCCTCAATCTTCAATCCTCAATCCTCAATCCTCAATCCTCAATCCTCAACATTCAATCCTCAATACTCAATCTTCAATTCTCAATCCTCAATCCTCAATCCTCAATCTTCAATCCTCAATCCTCAATCCTCAATCCTCAATCCTCATTCTTCAATCCTCAATACCCAATCCTCAATCTTCAATCCTCAATCCTCAATCCTCAATTCTCAATCCTCAATCCTCAGTCCTCAGTCCTTAAACCTCAATCCTCAAGCCTCAGCCCTCATCGTCAATCCTCAATCCTCAATCCTTAATCCTCAATCCTCAATGTTCAATCCGCAATACCCAATCCTCAATCTTCGATCCTCAATCCTCAATCCTCAATTCTCAATCCTCAATCCTCAGTCCTCTGTCCTCAAACCTCAATCCTCAATCTTCAATCCTCAATACTCAATCATCAATCCCCAATCCTCAATCCTCAGTCCTCAATCCTCAAACCTCAATCCTCAACCCTCAGCCCTCATCCTCAATACTCAATCCCCAATCCTCAATCCTCAACCTTGAATCCTCAATAATCAATCTTCAATCCTCAATCCTCAGTCCTCAAACCTCAATTCTGAATCCTCAATCCTGAATCCTCAATCTTCAGCCCTCAGTCCTCAACAATCAGTTGTCAATCCTCAATCCTCAATGGAATATCCTCAATTCACAGTTTTCTATACTCAATGCTCATTCTGCAATCTTCAAACCTCTATCCACAAACACCAATTCTCATCACTCAACCCTCAACTCTCAGTCCCCAGTCCTCAATCTTCAATCCTCAATCCTCAATCCTCAATCCTCAATCCTCAACATTCAATCCTCAATACTCAATCTTCAATTCTCAATCCTCAATCCTCAATCCTCAATCTTCAATCCTCAATCCTCAATCCCCAGACCTCAAACATCAATACTCAACCCTCAGTCCTCGTCCTCAATCCGCAACCCTCAATCCTCAATCCACAATCTTCAATCATCAATATTCAATCTTCAGTCCTCAATCCTCAATCCTCAATCCTCAATCCTCAATGTTCAATCCGCAATACCCAATCCTCAATCTTCAATCCTCAATCCTCAATCCTCAATCCTCAATTCTCAATCCTCAATCCTCAGTCCTCAGTCCTCAAACCTCAATCCTCAAGCCTCAATCCTCAAGCCTCAGCCCTTATCGTCAATCCTCAATCCTCAATCCTCAATCCTCAATCTTCAATCCTGAATACACAATCTTCAATCCTCAGTCCTCATTTCTCAATCCTCAATACTCAATCCTCAATCGTCAATCCTCAACACTCAATCCTCAAGCGTCAATACTCAATCCTCAATCCTCAATCCTCAATCCTCAATCCTCAGTCCTCAATCCTCAATCCTCAATCTTCAATCCTCAATACTCAATCATCAATCCCCGATCCTCAATCCTCAGTCCTCAATCCTCAAACCTCAATCCTCAACCCTCAGCCCTCATCCTCAATTCTCAATCCCCAATCCTCAATCCTCAACATTGAATCCTCAATAATCAATCTTCAATCCTCAATCCTCAGTCCTCAAACCTCAATTCTGAATCCTCAGCCCTGAATCCTCTATCTTCAGCCCTCAGTCCTCAACAATCAGTTGTCAATCCTCAATCCTCAATAGAATATCCTCAATTCACAGTTTTCAATACTCAATGCTCAATCTGCAATCTTCAAACCTCTATCCACAAACACCAATCCTCATCACTCAACCCTCAACTCTCAGTCCCCAGTCCTCAATCTTCAATCCTCAATCCTCAATCCTCATTCCTCAATCTTCAACATTCAATCCTCAATACTCAATTTTCAATCCTCAATCCTCAATCCTCAATCCTCAATCTTCAATCCTCAATCCTCAATCCTCAATCCTCAATCCTCAATCCTCATTCTTCAATCCTCAATACCCAATCCTCAATCTTCAATCCTCAATCCTCAATCCTCAATTCTCAATCCTCAATACTCAGTCCTCAGTCCTTAAACCTCAATCCTCAACCCTCAGCCCTCATCCTCAATCCTCAATCCTCAATCCCCAATCCTCAACCTTCAATCCTCAATAATCAATCTTCAATCCTCAATCCTCAGTCCTCAAACCTCAATTCTGAATCCTCAATCCTAAATCCTCAATCTTCAGCCCTCAGTCCTCAACAATCAGTTGTCAATCCTCAATCCTCAATAGAACATCCTCAACTAACAGTTTTCAATACTCAATGCTCAATCTGCAATCTTCAAACCTCTATCCACAAACACCAATTCTCATCACTCAACCCTCAACACTCAGTCCTCAATGTTCAATCCTCAATCCTCAATCCACAATCCTCAGTCATCAATCTTCAATCGTCAATCCTCAATCCTCAATCCTCAATCCTCAATCCTCAATCCTCAATCCTCAATCCTCATTCTTCAATCCTCAATACCCAATCCTCAATCTTCAATCCTCAATCCTCAATCCTCAATCCTCAATCCTCAATCCTCAGTCCTCAATCCTCAATCCTCAATCTTCAATCCTCAATACTCAATCATCAATCCCCAATCCTCAATCCTCAGTCCTCAATCCTCAAACCTCAATCCTCAACCCTCAGCCCTCATCCTCAATTCTCAATCCCCACTCCTCAATCCTCAACCTTGAATCCTCAATAATCAATCTTCAATCCTCAATCCTCAGTCCTCAAACCTCAATTCTGAATCCTCAATCCTGAATCCTCAATCTTCAGCCCTCAGTCCTCAACAATCAGTTGTCAATCCTCAATCCTCAATGGAATATCCTCAATTCACAGTTTTCTATACTCAATGCTCATTCTGCAATCTTCAAACCTCTATCCACAAACACCAATTCTCATCACTCAACCCTCAACTCTCAGTCCCCAGTCCTCAATCTTCAATCCTCAATCCTCAATCCTCAATCCTCAATCCTCAACATTCAATCCTCAATACTCAATCTTCAATTCTCAATCCTCAATCCTCAATCCTCAATCTTCAATCCTCAATCCTCAATCCTCAATCCTCAATCCTCATTCTTCAATCCTCAATACCCAATCCTCAATCTTCAATCCTCAATCCTCAATCCTCAATTCTCAATCCTCAATCCTCAGTCCTCAGTCCTTAAACCTCAATCCTCAAGCCTCAGCCCTCATCGTCAATCCTCAATCCTCAATCCTTAATCCTCAATCCTCAATGTTCAATCCGCAATACCCAATCCTCAATCTTCGATCCTCAATCCTCAATCCTCAATTCTCAATCCTCAATCCTCAGTCCTCTGTCCTCAAACCTCAATCCTCAATCTTCAATCCTCAATACTCAATCATCAATCCCCAATCCTCAATCCTCAGTCCTCAATCCTCAAACCTCAATCCTCAACCCTCAGCCCTCATCCTCAATACTCAATCCCCAATCCTCAATCCTCAACCTTGAATCCTCAATAATCAATCTTCAATCCTCAATCCTCAGTCCTCAAACCTCAATTCTGAATCCTCAATCCTGAATCCTCAATCTTCAGCCCTCAGTCCTCAACAATCAGTTGTCAATCCTCAATCCTCAATGGAATATCCTCAATTCACAGTTTTCTATACTCAATGCTCATTCTGCAATCTTCAAACCTCTATCCACAAACACCAATTCTCATCACTCAACCCTCAACTCTCAGTCCCCAGTCCTCAATCTTCAATCCTCAATCCTCAATCCTCAATCCTCAATCCTCAACATTCAATCCTCAACACTCAATCTTCAATTCTCAATCCTCAATCCTCAATCCTCAATCTTCAATCCTCAATCCTCAATCCCCAGACCTCAAACATCAATACTCAACCCTCAGTCCTCGTCCTCAATCCGCAACCCTCAATCCTCAATCCACAATCTTCAATCATCAATATTCAATCTTCAGTCCTCAATCCTCAATCCTCAATCCTCAATCCTCAATGTTCAATCCGCAATACCCAATCCTCAATCTTCAATCCTCAATCCTCAATCCTCAATCCTCAATTCTCAATCCTCAATCCTCAGTCCTCAGTCCTCAAACCTCAATCCTCAAGCCTCAATCCTCAAGCCTCAGCCCTTATCGTCAATCCTCAATCCTCAATCCTCAATCCTCAATCTTCAATCCTGAATACACAATCTTCAATCCTCAGTCCTCATTTCTCAATCCTCAATACTCAATCCTCAATCGTCAATCCTCAACACTCAATCCTCAAGCGTCAATACTCAATCCTCAATCCTCAATCCTCAATCCTCAATCCTCAGTCCTCAATCCTCAATCCTCAATCTTCAATCCTCAATACTCAATCATCAATCCCCGATCCTCAATCCTCAGTCCTCAATCCTCAAACCTCAATCCTCAACCCTCAGCCCTCATCCTCAATTCTCAATCCCCAATCCTCAATCCTCAACATTGAATCCTCAATAATCAATCTTCAATCCTCAATCCTCAGTCCTCAAACCTCAATTCTGAATCCTCAGCCCTGAATCCTCTATCTTCAGCCCTCAGTCCTCAACAATCAGTTGTCAATCCTCAATCCTCAATAGAATATCCTCAATTCACAGTTTTCAATACTCAATGCTCAATCTGCAATCTTCAAACCTCTATCCACAAACACCAATTCTCATCACTCAACCCTCAACTCTCAGTCCCCAGTC